>NC_090444.1:295062507-295374295 GCF_031143425.1 Pleurodeles waltl
GCTGTCTTTGTTGGCGGTTCCCGCCACGGTCATAATTCCAATTTTTTTACCGCCAGCCTGTTGGTGGTTTTACCGCCGCTTTAACACCGTCTGCCAGGGTTGTAATGACCACCAATATATTTCTGGATGAAATTCTCTTAAATACAGGCATATGTTAACATATATTTGTATGTAATGTTAATATTTACCTGTTGGTGTAGTGTTTTGTTATATTTATTCTGCTTAATTTAGTAAAATGTGACAGGCATCAAAGTCTGAATACATGCTCATCAGTTAAATAAACATAGAAATATGTCATTTTACAAATCCATGTATTCTCAAGTCATAAAACTAAAATGGATATATATCAATAAAATGGGCAAAAAATAAATTTGGATAAATACAGAAGGAAATGTTTCAAAAAACGTACTACCGTACAACTGGGAGCCCTATATATAACACACTATAAGGTATTTTAAGAAATTGGACCATTAGTGATTAAGCATGTGAGCTGTTAACACATAATAACTTCACAAGTTATCCATTTGTAGCAATTGACAATCTCAGTCTAGCAAAGCAGAGCAGTTCAAGCCCTACCCAAAAACATTGGACTGTTCAATTGTTGTTCAGCCAGTGCCTTTTCTTTTAAAAGGAAAGGACTTTATTATGTGCACACTACCAAATACTTTGCTTTAAGATATAAATATGAACGATCAGGAAGATGGAAATCCTTTCATGACATTCTCATAACACACTTTTCACCAAGTGA
This sequence comes from Pleurodeles waltl, assembly GCF_031143425.1. Lineage (NCBI taxonomy): Eukaryota > Metazoa > Chordata > Amphibia > Caudata > Salamandridae > Pleurodeles > Pleurodeles waltl. The sequence goes on from NC_090444.1 coordinate 295,063,256, forward strand.
ATCTGGCATCCTATAATCACAATACTCCCCACCTATACTAGGCACAATATCCTACTTTAAGGGGGTGTCTTTATCAATAAGGCAGACCTATTGACTTTTTCAATGTTTCACCACATTATAAAAGCAGAAAACATATTATAATCATGAAGGAGGCTGGCCTGGTTTGTGGTGGGTACCTAAGGTACATACACCTTATACCAGGTCCAGTTATCCCTTATTAGTGAAATGTAGCCAGTGTCTAGAATCCAGGCTGTCTAGAGGTAGCTGTAGGCAGAGCAGCCAAGGCAGAACTAGGAGACATGCAAAGCTCTTGCAATACCACTGTAGTCACACAGTACTCACACACATGAAAGACAATACTCAGTGTTACCAAAAATAAAGGTACTTTATTTTAGTGACACAAGGCCAAAAATACTTTGGAGACTATACTTCCTTAGGAGGTAAGTAAATTACACAATGTATACACTAGTAACCAAAAACAGGTAAGCAAACAGTCAGACAATAGGGCAAATAGTGAAAATCACACTAGGTTGCAATGGGCCTAGGTGGAACACAAGCCATATACTAAAATAGTGAATGCGAAAGTCAGTTTCCCACCTAGGCAAGTGTAGTGTGTAGAGGGGCGCTGGGAGTGTAAGAAAACAGCAAGGGCTACATGTACCAAAGGTCGGATTTGCGACTCGCAAATTGCGAGTCAGAGCGACTTGCAATTTGCGACTCGCAAATCCGAATGTAGTATAGTGTCATTGACACTAATAGCGATTCGCAAGGGGGTCGCAAATGCCCACCTCATGATTATTCATGAGGTAGGTCGCAATTTGCGACCCCCTTGGAATGGCGGCCCTCACAGGGATGGTGGCCTGCTGGAGACAGCAGACCACCATGTCTGTGACTGCTTTGAAATGAAGCCCGTTTTCCTTAAACAAAAACGAGATGCATTACAAAAACAAAAAATTAAACGTTTTTGTTTAATTTTTTCAGAGGAGGCAGTGGGTCCTGCCCTGAAAAAATGTTTCAGTGACATTCACAAAGGGGAAGGGGTCCCATGGGGACCCCTTCCCATTTGCGAATGGGTTAGCACCAGTGCTGCGATTGTTTGCGACCACATTCGCGGCCACAAAACAATCATACATGGGACTGCGAGTTGCAATTAGGAAGGGAACACCCCTTACTAACTGAGAGTCGCAATCCCGTTTTGCGATTCGGTAAAAAGTTTACTGAATCACAAAACTGGGTTTGTACATGGGGAAGTGCATTTTGCACGTCGCAAACAGCCAGATTTGCTGTTTGTGACATGCAAAATCCTTCGTACATGTGGCCCCATATGTAAATAAAACACCCCACCCCAGAGCCCAGGAAAGCAGGAGTCAAACAGCAAGTTTCCAAAAACACACTAGAAATCGTGATAGAAGATAATGCAAGAACCAGAAGAGACTGCAAGACACCAACAATGGATTCCAGGACCTGAAGACCTGTGGAAGAAGGGGACCAAGTCCAAGAAGCCCTGAAGAGTCCATGGAGAACAAGAGCCCCTGCTAATCCGGATGACGGTGCGAAAGGAGAACCACCGGTGAGAAGACAAAGTCAGTATTGCACCAAAGAAGATAGATGCGGGTTCCTGGTTGGTGCAGAAGATGTCTCGTACTGGATGGATGATTGCAGTCTGGTTTGCGTCACTGGATTCCGCCTACAAGCCTTGGTAGATGCGGTTGGCGGAAAATGGTGCTGCCCGGGCCCAGTAAGGACCAGGTCGACACTACCCAGGAGAGGGAGACAGAGGGGGCTTTCAGCAACTCAGAGAGCCCTCAGAAGACTAGGCAGCATGCACAGGAGTCTCACAGCACAGGGACAAAGGAGGTGCAAATGTAGGCCCATGCAGCACAACACAAAGGGTTTCCACTCCACCGGAGAACCACCCAGGAAGCTGTGCGTCACAGGAAACAGTGCTGGGGGCCAAAGCTGTGCTGTGTTTGAAGAACTTCTTGGAAGGTTGCACACAAGCCTTGGCAACTGCAAGTCATGCAGTGCATGGGGGTACTGTCTTGCATGGGAGGCAAGCTCTTACATCAACCAAATTTGAACAGCTGGACGTTGGGACTGTTGGAGCCACTTTAGTTCACCACCCGTGTCACTGGATCTAGGCCTGTCATCTGGAGAGAGGACCCAAGCCACCGGTCATCAGTGCAGAGAGTTGCCTGCTGAAACAGGGTAGTGACACCGTCACTTCATGGGAGATTCCTTTGGCTCTTCTGGTGCAGGCTAAAGACATGCCATCCTCGGAGGATGCACGACCTGGAAACTGTTGCAGTTGCTGACAGGAGCTGAGGATACAATGTTGCAGAAGTCATCCTTGCTTCTTTGTTGCAGTTTTGTAGAGTTCTTGGAGCAGTCAGCGGCTGATCCGTCGGTAGAAGATGAAGTAAAGGATGCAGAGGATTCCTGCTGGAATCTTGCAATCCGAATCTGAAAAAGCACCCAGAGGAGAGACCCTAAGTAGCCCTGAAAGGGGGATTTGTCACCTAACCAAGTAAGCACCTATCAGGCGGGGTCTCTGATGTCACCTGCTGGCACTGGCCACTCAGATACTCCCAGATTTTCCTGACCATCCTGAAAACAAGATGGCAGAACTCAGGGACACTCTGGAGGAGCTCATGGCACCACCACTGGGGTGGTGATGGACAGGGGAGTGATCACTCCCCTTTCCTTTGCCAGTTTCTCACAAGAGCAGGGACTGAGGGGCCCTGAACCAGTGTAGACTGGATTATGGAAGGAGGGCACCATCTGTACCCTTCAAAGCATTTCCAGAGGCTCTGGGAGGATACCCCTCCCATGCCTGTGACACCTATTGTCAAAGATGAGAATATGTTAAACCACTCTCCTAAAGAAAATGCATTGTTCTGCTTTCCTCGGATTGAGCTGCTCAACCCTGAGGAGGGCAGAAGCCTGTCTGTGAGGTGGCAGCAGCTGGGGCTGAAGTGAAAACCTCAGAAGACTGGTATGGCAGTACTGGGGGTCCATGGTGGAGCCCCTAGGGTGTCTGGAATTGTAAAACCAATACTGGAATCAGTATTGGGGTACAATTCCTAGTTGTTGGACACCTTACATGGCCATATTTGGAGTTATCATTGTGAAGCTGTACATGGGTATTGACCTATGTGCAGTGCACCCTTAAAATGGCTTCCCTGCACTCACGAAGTCCAGGAATTTGGGCCTGGACAATGTGAGGGGACCTCTGCTAGTGCAGGGGTGCCCTCACACACAGGTACTTTGAAACCAGCCTTCAGGGTCTGAAGGTTTCATATATAGGTGAATTATAAGTGACCTGGTGCAGTAGAAATGGCTGTGAAATAGTGCATGCACTATTTCACACAGGCTGCAATGGCAGTCCTGAAGAAGCCTTTGTATGGTCTCCTTATGGGTGGCAAAATAAATGCTGCAGCCCATAAGGATCCCCTGGAACCCCAATGCCCTGGGTGCCTTTGTACCATATACTAGGGACTCATAAGGGGGGTCCAGGATGCCAATTTGGAGTGAAATACTGGCTTACCAGTATTTTAGTACAATTTTGGAACCAAAGAGAGCATAAGCACTGGATTTCTGGTTAGCAGGACTCCAGTGACACAATTAAGCACACTGACAAAAACAGTGAAACAGACTGACATGTAGGCCACAAACCATGAACACTGGGGTCCTGGGTAGCAGGATCCCAGTGACACAGTTAAAACACACTGGCAAACAGACCAAAAATGGGGGTACCCATGCTAGAAAGAGGCTACTTTCTCTACAAATCTACCATGGCAACATCATTGAAATACATGGAGAGAGTGCCAATATTGGATACCTTTCATTACAATATAACACTTTAAATCGTCAAGCATCAACTTTGTCAGCATAGCATTGCATTTTTAATACATTTGTCATTGAGTCTTATTTCTACTTTAACTATGCTTCTATTGCAGTTTTAAGAAACAACAAAAAGATGTAGCTGGATTCCCAAGTCCATGTATAAAAGCAAAGGCTCAGGGAGCGCTTTTAAATTGGCTTAAAATCTCTCAATGGGAGACTTAGGATGACTTTTGTGGGTCATTTATGGGAAGCATTTGTGCACTCTGTAGCCACCCAAAAAACAATCCAAACACATTGGTGGTTCCTCTACTCAGTCTGGGGCACCAGAAAAGAAGCCATGTGCAAACTGTGGGTGTGAAGAGGCTTCTAAAACAATCCCTCGCCCCATGGTGTGGAGGTCTTTGGTTGGCAGTCTGGTCAACTCCTGTCCAAACAAGGATTCTCACAGGGTAAAGGAGAATCACCCTCGGTTAACCCCGCTCACCCCCTTAGTAGCTTGGCACAAGCAGGCAGGCTTAACTTCAGAAGCAATCTGTAAAGTATTTGTACCAACACACACAGGAATACAGTGGAAACACTACAAAATGGACACCATACCAGTTTAGAAAAATAGATAATATTTCTCTGAACAAAACAAGACCAAAACAACAGAAATCCAACATTCACATATCAAGATATGATTTTTCAAAAGAATAAGAGTCTTAGGGGGTCATTTTAACCCTGGCGGTCGGAGACCGCCAGGGCTAAAGTGGCGTCCGTACCGCCAACAGGCTGGCGGTACAGAGACCCATATTACGACGCTGCGGTCGCACCGCCGGGGCCGGCGGTTTCCCGCCGTTTTAGCCCCGGTGGTGATAATCCGCCAGGGTAGCGCTGCAAGCAGCGCTGCCCTGGGGATTATGACTCCCCTACTGCCAGCCTGTTTCTGGCGGTTTGCACCGCCAGGAAGAGGATGGCGGTAAGGGGAGTCCTGGGGCCCCCTAACAGGGCCCCGTGCAGCTTTTCACTGTCTGCATAGCAGACAGTGAAAAGCGCGATGGGTGCTACTGCACCCGTCGCACGGCCGCAACACCGCCGGCTCCATTAGGAGCCGGCTCCTATGTTGCGGCCGCATCCCCGCTGGGCCGGCGGGCGTAAACTAGGTTTGCGCCCACCGGCCCAGCGGGGATGTTGTAATAGGGACCGCGGGAGTGTGGCCGCATTGGCGGCCGCACGGTGGTTACAGCTTGGCGGGCGGCTTGTAATGACCCCCTTAATCCTTAGAAAACAGTGAGAATGCTGTTGTTACACAAAGTACCTGGTTAGAGTAAAAAATAAAGCTGCACAGGCAAGCATGTGTGGAAAAGTCAGCAATGCGTCGATTCCTTACTCTCAAGTGAGTCCGTGCGTCATTTCCTTCTCCGGTTGGGTTGGCGATGCATAGTTTTTATCCCTCGCAAGAGAGCGATGCGTCGATTTCCAGATGGGACACCTCGGATCTGCACAGAGTCGGGTTGACATGGACGCCCAGGGATGATGCGGGTAAAATCCTGTTGCATGGAATCGGAAAACCGCGCTGCGTGGGGTTTGCGTCGTTATCAGCCTCCATAAGCAGGTGTTGCGCGTCATTTCTCCAGCCGCTATGCGTCAATCTTCCAGCCGCGATTCAGGTGGAGTGTCGATTTCAACTACGAAGCCGGCGGAGCTTCCTTTATCAGCTGTGTTGCGGAAGGTGCGTCGAAAATTTCCCCTGCACGGCGGTCTGTGCATGTATTTTCAGTTCTTGTCTGCCAACTTCACCTTTCAAGGGCCCAGGGACTGGATAGGGCACCACTTGGCAGGGCAGGAGTCTCAGCAGAGAGTTCAGGTGCTGGTAGGGGTCTTCTTTGATGGCCCTCAGACTTCAACAACAGGAGGCAAGCTCAGTTCAAGCCCTTGGACATTCTTCTTAAGCAGGTATGCAGATCAAAGACCAGTCTTTGTCCCCTTTCACAGGCAGAAACAGCAACTATAGAATAAGCCAACAAAGTACAGTCACAGGCAGCACTTCTCATCAGCTCTTTAGCTCTTCTCCTTGGCAATGGTTCCTCTTGATTCCAGAAGTGATCTGATTTTCAGGGGGTTTGGGTCCACTACTTATACTTTATTCTGCCTTTGAAGTAGGCAAACTTCCAAGGAAAGTCTTTCTTGTTTGTAAGATTCTGCCTTGCCCAGGCCAGGCCCCAGACACACACTAGGGGGTTGGAGACTGCATTGTGTGAGGGCAGGCATAGGCCTTTCAGATGTGAGAGACCATTCCTCCCCTCCATCCCAGCACAGATGGCTCATTAGGATATGCAGGCTACACCCCTGTTCCCTTTGAGTCAATATCTAGAGAGAGGTGCAAACAGCCCAGCTGTCAAACTGACCCAGACAGGGAATCCACAAACAGGCGGAGTCACAGAATGGTTTAAGCAAGAAAATGCCTACTTTCTAGAAGTGGCATTTTCAAACACACAATCTAAAAACAAACTTTACTAAAAGATGTATTTTTAAATGGTGAGTTCAGAAACCCTAAACTCCAAATTTCCATCTGCTCCCAAAGGGAATTTGCACTTGAATAATATTTAAAGGCAGCCCCCATGTTAACCTGTGGAAGAGATATGCCTTGTACAGTGAAAACAAAATATCAGAATATAGCAGTATTTCACTGTCTGGACATATAAAACACATTAATGTATCTCCTAACTTAAACAAACACTGCACCCTGCCCAAGGGGCTACCTAGGGCCTCCCTTACATGTATGAAAAGGGAAGGTTTCAGCATGGCAAGTGGGTACACTTGCCAAGTCGAATTGTCAGTTTAAAAACTGCACACACAGATACTGCAGTGGCAGGTCTGAGCCATGATTACAGGGCTACTAATACGGTGGCAACATCAGTGCTGCAGGCCCACTAGTAGCATTTGATTTGCAGGCCCTTGGCACCTCTAGTGCACTGTACTAGGGACGTACTAGTAAATCAAATATGCCAATCATGGAAAGCCAATTACACATAAATTTTACAAAGGAGCCCTTGCACTTTAGCAGTGGATAGCAGTGGTAAGGTGCCGCCCAGAGCATTAGAAACAGCAAAAACAGAGTCCAGCACACATCAACAACCCGGGAAACAGGCAAAAAGTTAGGGGAGACCACACCAAGGATACCAAGTCTAACACGTGTCCCCCAGCTGAAAGTGGTGAGGAACTGCCCAACCTCATGGAAGTCCCCATCACTAAGGCAGAAGAATCTGGACAGACCATCAGCATTGGCGTGTTCTGTACCAGGACAGTGTTCCACCGTAAAGTCCATCCCCCGTAGGAAAATGAACCACCTCAACTGTTTTGGATTTTCACCCCTCATCTGTAATAACCATCTGAGGGGCCTGTGGTCTGTCTGAACCCAGAAGTGAGTCCCAAACAAGTAGGGCCTTAGCTTCCTAAGTGCCCAGACCACAGCAAAAGCTTGACGCTCAATTGCACTCCACCTTCGTTCCCTGGGAAGTAACCACCTGCTAATGAAGGGTACAGGTTGATCTAGGCCCTCTTCATGAAGCTGTGAGAGTACTGCTCCTATCCCATGGTCTGAGGCATCTGTTTACACAACAAACTCCATGGAGTAGTCAGGTGCCTTGAGCACAGGTGCTGTGCACATGGCAGTCTTCAAGGCGTCAAAAGCAGTCTAGCAAGCCTTTGTCCAGATCACCTTCTTTGGTTGCTTCTTAAAAGTCAACTCATTCAAGGGGTCAACAATTATGCCATATCACTTGACAAACCTCCTGTAATAGCCAGTGAGGCCTAAAAAGGTCCTCACCCCAATCTGGGTCTTGGGAGGCTCCCAAGCCAGAATGGTGTACATTTTTGGCAGTAGAGGTGCCACCTGGCCACTCCCTCTCTGGTGTTCCAAATACATCACTGAACCCTGCCCTATTTGGCACTTGCTTGCCTTAATAGTGGGGCCTGCCTTTTGCAGGGCCTCCAACACTCTGCAGAGGTGCGGCAAGTGTTCCTCACAAGTGGAACTAAACACTGCAATGTCATTCAAGTATGCTGCACTGATGTCATCCAGCCCAGTCAACACCTAGTTGACCAACCTCTGGAATGTGGCAGGGGCATTTTTCATCCCAAATGGCCTCACTTTGAACTGGAAGTGTCCTTCTGGGGTAGGAAATGCTGACATCTCCTTGGCCCCCTCAGTTAGGGCAATCTGCCAATACCCAGATGTCAGATCAAATGTGCTGAGGTATTCGGCAGCTCCCAGACGATCAATGAGTTCATCAGTTAGGGGGATGGGGTGCCCATCAGTTTTAGTGACTGCACTGAGACCCCCGTAGTCCACACAGAACCAGAGTTCTGGGGTGGCACCAGGAGCAGAAAATTTGGGACCAAGACCAAGGACTGCTAGAGAACTCAATGAACCCTAGGGTTAACATCCTAGACACCTCATCTTTGATGCTAGCCCTGACCTTATCAGTCACCCTGTTAACCCTTCGGTTTAATGGGTGGACTGTCCCCATTGTCCACATAATGTGTACACAAGTGTGTGACCCCTGGGATCAAAGAGAACAGAGAGGGAAACTGACCCAACACCTGACAACAGTCCCTCTGTTGTTCTGAGGTCAGGCAGGGGGAGAGGTTCACTCCCTTCACTGACCCATCTTTCTCTCCAGCACACAGGAGATCAGGAAGAGGCTCACTTTCTTTCTCCACCTTGTCATCTGTCGCTGGGACAATTCAGTCTGCTCAAAGTGTGGCTCGAGTCGGTTCACATGCAGAACCCTTAAGAGGTTCGTGGTAGTCCGCAAGTCCACCAGGTAGGTGAATTCGCTCTTGCGCTCCACCACCTCAAATGATCCAGTCCACTTATCCTGGAGCAGCCTAGGCTCCACTGGTGCCATTACCCACACTTTTTGCCCAGGCTGAAACTCGACCAGAGTGACATTCTGATCATACCACTGTTTCATGTTTGCCTGGCTTGCTTCCAGGTTCTGCTGTGCAAGAGCTCTGAAGCGGGCAGTCTGGTTTCTGAAGACCAGCATGGAACTAAATACATCCTGGGGAGGTTTACTCGGGCGTTCTCTAAGCCCTCCTTCCCCCGACTCAAAGGTCCCCTGACAGGGTGGCCATACAGTAATCAAAAGGACTAAATCTATGTCCTTTTTGAGGCATCTCCCTGTAGGCGAATAGAAGGCATGGCAAGAGGACGTCCCAATTCCGCCTCAAGGACTCTGACAGGCCCATGATCATGCCTTTCAAGGTACAGTTGAATCACTCAACCACACCATTGCTTTGGGGTGGTAAGGATTGGTGAACTTATACGTTACGCCACACTCCTGCCACAGAAACGTCATATAAGTATATATGAAGTTGGTACCCCCTATCAGATACCACTTCCTTGAGGAACCCCATGTGGGTAAAAACTACCATCAACGCACAACCCACCACAGGGGAAGTGATTGACCTCAGATGAATGGCTTCTGGGTACTGGGTGGCATGGTCCACCAAGACCAGAATGAACCTGTTGCCCATGGCTGTCTTGGGATCCAGAGGCCCCACAATGTCAATACTGACCCTTTCAAAGGGGGTAGTAACCACTGGAAAAGATTGGAGGGGAGCCTTACATTTCCCTCCACTCTTGCCACTTGCCTGACAAGTCTGGCAAGACCTGCAATGAGCATCTGAGTGCCTGCACATTAGGGGCCAGTAAAAGTGGGTTACAAGCCGGTCAAAGATCTTGTCCTGCCCCAAATGTCCAGCTAAAGTAACATTATGAGCCAGACCCAGTGGGAAGGCTCAGAAGAACTGTGGTACCACCAGCACACAGGATGACCCAGGCTCAGCAACCTTAGGCTCACTATACAGGATGTGTCTTACCTATAAATCAGGTGAGATCCTGGCTCTTTGTCAGCCACCTGGTCTGCAGCCTGCTGCCGCAAACCCACTAGAATAGGGCATGTCCTCTGTGCCTCACAGAATGCCTCCCTTGTGGGCCCCCCTTCCTGCTGCCACTGTGACAGCTCAGGGACCTCCCCCAACTCAGCTATCTGTTCCCCTGTAGGCTCTGTGGCGTCACCGTCAGGCTCTGCCTCCTCCTGGACTGTGGGAACTACAACCCCCTTTGCCCTTCCTCTTTTTCGTGGACCCCTGAGCCACTGTTTCAGGATCAAGTGGCTTTTGACCACCCTGACAGGCTGCCATTTACCTGGTGGACATGCACACCCACCCAGGCAGACCCAACATTTCCAAGTGTGACCTGTGCTCTACCCACCTCCTTCCAAGGGGAATCCTCAAGGTCATTGCCAAGCAAACAATCCACAGGCATGGTTGGACTCACAGCTGCCTTCAAGAAACCTGAGCACCCCCTTCCCAATCAAAGACAACCTGCACCATTCTGCACAGGCGCTCTGAGTTGTTCACTGCAACTACTTGGTGAAGTACACAGGGATCTATTTACTCTGCAGACACCAGGTGACTCCTCACTGAAGTCACACTGGCTCCTGTGTCTCTCAGAGCCTCCACCCTATGTCCATTAATGGTGATTCACTGCCTGTATTTTTAGTGTTCTCAGGCACTAAGGTTCTCTAGACCATCTCACTGTCCCCTAGTGAGACAAGGGTTATCTCAGCTGGCTCCCACCCAACTGGAACCAACTCCTCCCCAAGCGCTACACTAGCCAAACCTTTGGACTGAACACCAGTGGATACTGGTGTACTCTTGGGGCATTTCGGGACCCCTCTCACATAACCCACCTGGTCACATGCATAACACTTACACGAGGGACCCCCTTCCGGAGGTTTCCCTTTGGAAATCCAACGTTTCTTTTCACTGGGGGGCTGGGAATCCTTACCCTGGGAACTAGGTTGGGGCCCTTTAGAGAACTCCTGCTGTTTACCCTTACCCCCCTTTCTTCTGAGTCGGACCCTGCCCACCTTTCGCGTGGTCTCCCCCATACCTCTTCTGGCCCCTGGTGCTCTGCCAGTGGTCCGCTTCCTGAGAAAGCTTCCTGTGGTTAGTCCGGTTGCTGTCAATTAGGTGCTGGCGCAGCTCTGGAAAACATAAACTGTACAAGTGCTCCCAAGCAATTAAATTGAAAAGCCCCTCATACTTGGTCACCTTACTGCCCTTCACCCAACCATCCAGTGAGCTGCAAAAAGAATCAACACATTCCTACCATGTTTGGGATTCCTTCTTCTTATAGGACCTAAACTTATCTTTATACTGCTCAGATGTGAGACCATAACTTGTGAGTAGGGCATCCTTCATTATAGAGTAGGTGAGCCCCTGCGGATCTCCTAAAGATGTCAGAGTATCCCTCCCCTGTACCTCAAAGTGCTTCCACAGACCCGTAACCCAATGAGCTTTAGGGACCAGATGTGAGAAGCTGGCCTGGTTTGTAGTGGGTACCAGATGTACTTACACCTTATAGCAGGTCCAGTGATCCACCTTAGTGAAATGTAGGCAGTGTCTAGCAGCTTAGGCTCTCTAGGGGTAGCTATAGCAGGGCAGCCAAGGCTGAAGTAGGAGACATGCAAAGCTCTTGCAATACCACTGTAGTCACATAATACTTATACACAATAAAAGACAATACTCAGTGTTACCAAAAATAAAGGCACTTTATTTTAGTGACACAAGGCCAAAAATATCTTAGAGGAAATACTCCTTCTGGAAGTAAGTATTCTACACAATATATATACTAGTAACCAAAATCAGGTAAGTAAACAGTCATAGAATAGTGCAAATAGTGAAAAACACAATAGATTGCAATGGGCCTAGGGGCAACACAAACCATATACTAAAATAGTGGAATGCAAAAGCCAGATTCCCCCCTAGGAAAGTGTAGTGTGTAGAGGGGTGTTGGGAGTGTAAGAAAACACCAAAGATAAGAAACGGGGTCTTTGGTTGGGAGTCAGGTTACCCCCGTCCAAGCAAGGACCCTCACCCTAGTCAGGGTAAGTCACACACAATCCAAATTATCCTATGCCCACCCTCTGGTATCTTGGCACTGAGTAGTCAGGCTTAATTTAGAAGGCAATGTGTGAAGTATCTGTGCAATAAATCATGCAATAACATAGTATAACACCACACAAATACACCACACAGGGGGTCATTCTGACCTCGGCGGTAAAATGCGCTTACTGCCGGCCAGAAGACCGCCATAACACCGCCGCGGCCGCGGTAAACCGCCACGGTCATTCTGACCCGCAACTGGCAAACCGCCAAAAACCCGACATCCACAAAAGTCTGCCACACCAAAGGTCAGCGAAAAAATGGCGATGACCAAACCTCCACCGTCACGCCAACAGAAATACGCCCATACCATTCCGACCCACAAATCCACGCGGCGCTCTTTCAAACGCGGTATTCCATTGGCGGTACACACCGCCGCGGTCAAAATACACACACACATACAAAACTCAGCCACATTGGTCAGTTTGAAATACACACACCTGATACACATACTAACACCACTCCCACACACCCAACACAATATAAAACACACACCCACATCACCCACAAGCCCCTACGACCCGAAATCATTAACGAAGGCTAGAGAGAGAGCACAGATTAGACAATCCCACAACACAGAGGCACACAACACCATCACCCACACAGAATCCACGCACCAAACACCACACACCACCACACGCACCACACTCATCACCACAAACGCCACCCCACACCTCAACCACACCACCCCATGGCACCCCAAAGACACCCCAGGTTCAGTGACGCCGAACTCAGGGTCATGGTGGAGGAAATAGTCCGTGTAGAGCCCCAGCTCTTCGGGGCACAGGTGCAGCACACCACAATTGCCAGGAAGATGGAGCTATGGCAAAGGATAGTGGACAGGGTTAACGCGGTGGGACAGCATCCACGCAATCGGGAGGACATCAGGAAGAGATGGAACGACCTACGGGGGAAGGTGCGTTCCATGGTATCAAGGCACAACATTGCGGTGCAGAAGACTGGCGGCGGACCCCCACCTACTCCCCCCGAATTTACCGCATGGGAGGAGGAAGTCTTGCACATCCTGCATCCTGAGGGCCTCGCAGGAGTAGGTGGAGGAATGGACTCTGGTAAGTCAAATCTTCACTACTGCTTCCCACCCCCACCCCACCTGCATGCCAAATCATACCCCCACCCTCCCCCCACCCCCATCACACCAACTCCTTGCAAATGGCTCACCATCACAACCCACCCATCCCAACACCAAGCCCTGCATGCGACCACAAAGCATGGACACCCATCACCAAAGCATGCCCACTGCACACACACATCACCCCCACAAGCCACCCTCACAAAAGCCCCCACAAGGAAATGCCTGCACTTGGGTACACGGACACCCACCCATCACAAGAAATGCCACACACAGAAGCAATAACCATACCTTTATACCCCTGCAGGACCCGAACGCCACCACACCGCCACGGAGGGTCCAGAGATGTCCATCCCACCCCCAGAAGAGGCCCCCAGCGATGACAGCAGCTCTGTCTCCCTGGACCCAGATGACCAGCCCGGCCCATCGGGGACCTCTGGACAGTCGGTTCCCCACAGACAGGCACAGGCTACACCAGACCCAACCCCCTCTGGGAACACCAGCACAGCTCCCACCCAGCGGGCCCATGCCTCTGTCTCCAGGACACGTCAATCAGCGGTGTGTCCACCACTACAGGGCACCCAGGTTGACCCACCACCCCAACAACAACAGGGACCTGGGAGCAGTGGTAGTGGGCACACCGTCCAGGGGACAGAGGCCCAGGAACACAGGGGAACTGGGAGGGCTACTGTGCGACAGGGGGGGGACAGGCCCGGGGAACCGACTCTCCAAGAGGCCCTCTCCTCCATCATGGGAGCATACCATCGCCCCCAGGAGACGATGGCGACGGTACTGGCCCGGTTCCAGGAGATCCAGGAACTGCAGGAGGAACGGTACATGGGGTTCAGGGAGGAACTGAGGAACATCGGTTCCGCAATGGGGACCATCGTCGTGGCCCAGATCGTCACCACATTGCGGGACCATGTGGCACCCCAAAGGGCCCCTGTCACTAGCCCAGGCCAGGAACAGCCTACCACCTCCGCCGGCGCTAGTGGACAGGAGGCCTCCACACAACGACAGGCCACCAGAACCCCACCTCCTGCAGAAGAAGAACCACCCCGCAAGCGGAACCTGAGATCTCACAAGAAGACAGAGTAGGATTGCAAGACCCCCGCCAGCCAAAGATACCCCCTGATGTCATCCCACTGTCCCACATTGTCACCCTGTCCAACCTTGAACTACCCCTGCTCCATCCTTCCCCAGGCATATGGACAATGCACCTGTGCGACTGAGAACTGGACTCTGCCATGGAGATTACTCCACCCCCACCCATCACCGTTTCACAATCATGAACCTATATGTAGCACTTAAAATAATTCACTTATTGCACTTAAAATAACAGGAGTCTGCTTGTATTCTTTACAAATGTATTAAACATAACGGTGCAATAATGTCCAGTTACTTTGTGATGACAACATACCAATTTCAATAAGCTTTAGTCCATGGGCAAACAAAGCTGAAGTCAGGCAGTGGGTCATACAGCTCTGAAAAGGGAAGGGAAAGTCACAAATCAGTTAACAGGAACTGGGGGAAACACAGACAGTGGAGACCCATGAGGCCTTAAGTAAATGTAAAATGGCGTGGCTGATTCTTACCTGTGTGCTACTGAAAATATTGTTGTATGACTGTATCCCTGTTGTCCGTGTCGTCCCCGTCGTCTTCCTCCTCTTCACTCTCCACAGGCTCCACAGCTGCTACAACACCACCATCTGGACCATCCTCCTGCAGAAAAGGTACCTGGTGTCGCAAAGCAAGATTGTGAAGCATACAGCAGGCCACGATGATCTGGCACACCTTCTTTGGTGAGTACATTAGGGATCCCCCTGTCATATGCAGGCACCTAAACCTGGCCTTCAGGAGCCCGAAGGTCCTTTCTATGATCCTCCTAGTGCGCCCATGGGCCTCATTGTACTGTTCCTCTTCCCTGGTCCGGGGATTCCTCACTGGGGTCAGTATTCACGACAGGTTGGGGTAACCAGAGTCACCAATTAGCCACACACGGTGTCTCTGTAGCTGTTCCATCACATAAGGGATGCTGCTATTTCGCATGACATACGCGTCATGCACTGACCCAGGGAACTTGGCATTTACATGGGAGATGTACTGGTCAGCCAAACAGACCACCTGGACATTCATCGAATGATAACTTTTTCTGTTCTATACCCCTGCTCACTTTCTTTGGGGGGAACCAAAGCCACATGGGTCCCATCAATGGCACCAATGATGTTGGGGATGTGTCCAAGGGCATAGAAATCACCCTTCACTGTAGCCAATTCGCCCACCTCAGGGAAAATATTGTAGCTCCGCATGTATTTCATCAGGGCAGACAACACTCTGGACAAAACCTTAGAAAACATAGGCTGAGACATCCCAGATGATATGGCCACTGTTGTCAAAAAATGGAGTACTGACAGAACCTGCACCAGAGGGGGAATCCCTGTGGGTTGGCGGATGGGGGACATCAGGTCTGGCTCCAGCTGGGCACACAGTTCATGTATAGTTGCTCTGTCAAGCCAGTATGTAAGTATGATATGTCGTTCTTCCATTGTCGACAGGTCCACCAGCGGTCGGTACACGGGAGGATTCATCCTTCTCCTCGCAAGTCCCAGCGGACGGTGCCTAGGAAGGACAACATGGAGCACACAGTCAAGCAACCCACAGGTTCGTTCACACAGCTTGCACAGTACACGAATCGCTATGCATTGAAAGGCTTGTATGAGTGGCAATGCAAGGCCTAGGCCTGTGTGACGCAGTAGAAATCATGCCATGTGGGCCCTTGAAATGGCGGCTGCCTGACCTGTGAAGTGTGACAGTGGGATGTGAGGTCACTGCGCTGGCGTGGCACACCGTGGCGGTAGGCGGTCGAAGACCGCGGCGCAAAGCAGCATTGGTTAACATTGAACCCTATGGGTCTCAGGACCCAATGACGATGTGCGCCGGCGGTCGCGGCACGCACCGCCGCGGTACGCACCGCCGCGGGCGTGGCCGCCATTTTCTATCAGCTTAATCACTTGAGACCTGATCATCCACAGGAGAGGACCTATACTGCAAGTGCTGCTGTGACCTCGGTCTGGGAGATACAATGGCTGCTGCGACTGGGGAAAGGGCCCCTGCCTTCGCTTCCGAAGAATTGGAGAAACTTGTTGATGGGGTCCTCCCCCAGTATGCGCTACTCTACGGTCCTCCAGACCAACAGGTTAGTACACAGGGTGCACATTGAATGGGCTATGCCTGTGTTGAGTGGGGTGTATGTAAGATGGTGGGGAGGGGAGCGAATGAGGAGTGCAACGCACGAAAGATGAGAGCATGTGCCACATGGCAAGGTTGGGGAGGGGGGGGCCACTCACATTGACCAGGCAGAAAACTGATGCGATTTCCTTTACCACCCTGTACATGTCACATAGGTCAGCGCCCATCAGAAGATCAACATTTGGCGTGCCATCGCCAAGGACGTCCGGGCCCTGGGGGTCCACAACAGACGGGGCACCCACTGCCGAAAGAGGTGGGAGGACATCCGCCGCGGGACCAGAAAGACCGCCGAGTCTCTGCTGGGGATGGCCTCCCAACGTAGGAGGGGTGCCAGCCGCCAAATGACCCCCCTGATGTCCCGGATCCTGGCGGTGGCCTACCCCGATTTGGATGGGCACGCGAGGACATCACAGCAGACACAAGGGGGTGAGTATCAGCACATTCTGCTATCTTTGCGTGCAGTGAAGGTGTCTGGGTGGGGGAGGAGGGCTGTGGCTATCTCCAGGCCAGGGCGCATTCTGTAGGCTAGGCCCCTCCGTTAGACACGGCCCTGTGCCCCCGCCCCCCACCTCTGTAGGGTGCCAAGTACAGCTATCCATGGTCCGGCCTCACCCATGTGTGCATTTGTCGTCCATAGACCTGTTGGCCTAGTCACAATAACTGAGTAGTGTACTCCGATTGCGCGGCCTAGTTCAGGGGGCTTCTGTGTCTGTCCTCTCCGACAAGGGTGTTGCCAATGCATGCACTCAACCTGTCTTCATTTCTCCCCCCCCCCATTTTCTTTGTATTCCTGTTCATGTGTGCATTAGCATCATCAGGTGGAGGAGAAGTGGCATCGACGCACGAGGGAGCTGCATCTCACATGGCCCCGGAGGGCCATACAACAGACTCCGAGTACACCAGTGAGACGGAGGGCGAGTGGAGCTCCACAACGGGGACCCGTGGAGACGTCAGCGACACCGACACGTCCTCGGAAGGGAGCTCCCTAGCGGTGGCGGCAACATCCGTGCCCACCGCCACAACAGGTACAGCCGCCACCCAGCGCACCAGCCCCGCCCTCCCAGCAGCCCCTCAGCCTTTGCTCCGTGCCCGCTCGCCCAGGAAGGCGGGCATCTCCTTCGCCCCAGGCACCTCAGGCCCTGCCCCAGTTACCCCTGCTGCCATCAGTGAGGAGGTCATTGACCTCCTCAGGACACTCATTGTTGGGCAGTCTACCCTTTTGAATGCCATCCAGGGTGTAGAAAGGGAGGTGCATCGGAGCAATGCATACCTGGAGGGCATTCATTCGGGTCAGGCTGCCCATCAGCGATCGTTCAACGCTCTGGCCTCAGCACTGACGGCAGCCATTGTCCCTGTCTCCAGCCTCCCTCTTCTGACTCCCTCCACCCAGTCCCAGTCTCCTGTTCCTCTGCCTATCCCATCCACACCATCAGACCAGCCTGCACACACCTCTACACCCAAGGGCAGCTCATCCAGACATAAGCACCACAGATCCCACAAGCATTCACCCAAGCAACATCCAGATGCAGACATGCCAACAGTCACTACCACCTCTGTGTCCCCCACCTCCTCATCTCCCTCCTCCCTCCCTGTGACGTCTCCACTCACACCTGCATGCACACCACCATCAGCCAGTACTTCCATCACCAGCACACCCTCCATTACAGTCCGCACACGTGCAGTCACCACCCCACTGCCATTTACACATCCCATTTGTCCTCTCCCAGTGTGTCTGTCACCCCCTCTTCCAAAGCACACAAACGCAGGCAGCCACCCACCCAACAGCCATCCACCTCACGACAGCCTCCCGTCACAAGCACCTGCACCCAAAGACAGCACACTTGACTCTCCTACAACCACATCCTCTTCCTCCACTCCCATACCCACTACACCTACCAGTCCCTGTCCTTCCCAAGTCGTTTTCCTTTCCAACCTTGAGCTCGTTCCAATCACTGACCCACCCCCTCCATCTGGTAAGAGTAAAAAAAGCACCTCAGCCACCACCAGCCCTGCATCTACTGTGACCATAGTGCAGGGCTATTGGAGTCCACCAGATCCTAGGGCAGGAACATCGGCCAGCAGCAAGGGGACAGCCAGCCCACCCCCTGGGAAGAGGACCAAAAAATTAAAGGCCCGGCGCGACAAGAGTGAGACGGCTGCCACCAAGGACAGTAGCCTTGCCCCGTCACCTGCCACATCATCCAAGGGAGGCAAGGGCCACAGAGCTTCAGCGAAGGAAGGCAAGGGCAGCAGGGCGGAGAAGTCAGGCAGCAGGCGAGCTGCCCAGGAGGGCCCCACCAGCCCCATTCCGGTTGTGACGGACGACACCCACGGGCCCTGGACTCCATCACAGGAGGGCCCCGCGACCGCAAGGTCGGATGGCGAATGAGCGGGAAGTCTTGACCAGGTCTGGCTACCTACACACACAGGACAAGCACCGCCGAACAGGGCCCTGCCAGGAGGAGCACCGCTGAACAGGGCCCCGCCGGGAGGAGCACCGCTGAACCGGGCCCCGCCGGGACAAGAAACGCTGAACAGGGCCCCGCCGGGACAACATCCGCTGAACAGGGGCCCGCCGGGACAAGAACCGCTGAACAGGGGCCCGCCGGGACAAGAACCGCTCCGCTGGGCCCTTCATCTCAAGCACCGCTCCGCTGGGTCCCGCCGTCTCTGCACCACTCCGCTGGGCCCTTCATCTCAAGCACCGCTCCGCTGGGTCCCACCGTCTCTGCACCACTCCGCTGGGCCCTTCATCTCATGCACCCCTCCGCTGGGTCCCGCCGTCTCGGCACCGCTCCGCTGGGGCCTTCTTCTGAAGCACCGCTCCGCTGGGGCCTTCATCTCAAGTACCGCTCCGCTGGGCCCTTCATCTCAAGCACCGCTCCGCTGGGTCCCGCCGTCTCTGCACCGCTCCGCTGGGCCCTTCATCTCAAGAACCGCTCCGCTGGGGCCTTCATCTCAAGCACCGCTCCGCTGGGCCCTTCATCTCAAGCACCGCTCCGCTGGGCCCTTCATCTCAAGCACTGCTCCGCTGGGCCCTTCATCTCAAGCACCGCTCCGCTGGGTCCCGCCGTCTCTGCACCGCTCCGCTGGGGCCTTCTTCTCAAGCACCGCTCCGCTGGGCCCTTCATCTCAAGCACCGCTCCGCTGGGTCCCGCCGTCTCTGCACCGCTCCGCTGGGGCCTTCTTCTCAAGCACCGCTCCGCTGGGTCCCGCCGTCTCAGCACCGCTCCGCTGGGGCCTTCATCTCAAGCACCGCTGGCCCATTGACAGTGCCGGTTCTGTGTCGACCAGGGCTTCAGGAAGCACTCTGGGCACCATGCCTCCTCCATTAACAGTGGAGTCGGTAATCCATCTGATGGACTGTGGCTTTGCACTTCCCAGGATGGAACAGTGGGCAACCCACCCACTGTAGAGACTTGAGAGACTGTGGCTTTGCACTCCCCAGGATGGAACAGTGGGCAAGCCACCCAGTGTAGAGACTTGAGAGACTGTGGCTTTGCACTCCCCAGGATGGGACAGTGGGCAAGCCACCCACTGTAGAGACTTGAGAGACTGTGGCTTTGCACTCCCCAGAATGGAACAGTGGGCAAGCCACCCAGTGTAGAGACTTGAGAGACTGTGGCTTTGTACTCCCCAGGATGGGACAGTGGGCAAGCCACCCAGTGTAGAGACTTGTGAGACTGTGGCTTTGCATTCCCCAGGATGGGACAGTGGGCAAGCCACCCAGTGTAGAGACTTGTGAGACTGTGGCTTTGCACTCCCCAGGATGGGACAGTGGGCAAGCCACCCACTGTAGAGACTTGTGAGACTGTGGCTTTGCATTCCCCAGGATGGGACAGTGGGCATGGAGGCCCCTCGTGAATCTGGCGTTGTGGACTCATGTGGCTGAGTTGCCCCCCCTTCCCTTCCCCCTGAGGTGCCTGTAGTTTTATCATCTGATGCCCCAGCAGTGTTCTCTCCAATGGTATCTGGTCTCCTGTGTGGGCTTTGCCCATGTGTTTGTGCACATTGGCCCACGGACTATGGAACTTTGAGGGAATGTGCAGGACTTATTGCCTATGTATATATTGTTGACTATGTTCATTCCTTATTTTGGTATATTTTATATGGCATATTTCCCATACCTTTAATGGAGCTATTTCTACATATATTTTATAGATCATTTTAATTGTGTCTTTGCATTATTCCGGTGGGTTTGGGGGTGTCACTCTGACTTGTTGCTCGGCATTGGGGTGTAGGTATTTGTGGTGGGGGGGTGGGTGTATGGCGCATGTGTGTGCGCGTAAGCTTTCCTCCTCCCCCCTCCCCCCTCCCTTGTGTCGTAGGTGTAGTACTCACCGTTGTCGTCTGCGCCGGCGTTCGTACTCCTGGTAGATGAGCAGGTAGACAATAGCTGGTAGGATGTTTAATTCGGGTTCCATGCTGTCCTCCTTCCTCGTGGAGTGTGTATAGGTGAGCGTTTTCCCATTCGTAGTCTGTTTCCGCCGTGTTTTTTTCGGCGGGGCTCCCGCCCCGGAAAAGGTGGCAGATTGGTGAGTTGTGATAGGGTGGGCGGTACATTGTCTGCCGCCTGCGGTCGGAGTGTTAAAGTAGCGGGCTGTGTTGGCGGTTCCCGCCAGGGTCAGAATTCCTTTTTTTGGACCGCCTGCCTGTTGGCGGGTTGGCCGCCGCTTTATCACCGCCCGCCAGGGTCAGAATGACCCCCACAGTGTTTAAAAAAATATATAATATTTATCCGATTAAATTCAGGTCAGAACGATCAAGATTTGATAAGTACACTTTCAATTATCACTAGAAAATGATAAAAGGAGTTGTTAGCTCATAAAAAGCAACAAGTGTCTCTTGCAAGCACAAAGTACCTGGTTTGCATTCAAATTCTCCGCAAGGGACCACAGAGGAGGAGATACGTGGGAAACAGGGTGGTGCGTTGATTTTTCCGGTGCACACAGACAATCTGTTGATGAGTTTTCACACAGGGCAGGCTTTGCGTCGATTTCTGGTGCGAAGACTGGGATCCTCTTCAGGTTGTGGGGTGTTCAGACACCCCGGGGACAATGTGGAGAAATTCTGGGCATGCAAGACGAAGTCATAGGAGCTGCGTCGATCCGGTGGGAGATGCATGGAAATTTCTGTTGCACGGAGGGCGCTGCGTCGATTCTTCTCGCAGGAAGTCGGGCTGCGTCATTCTGGCTCGGCTTTGCGTTGGCTGTGCATTGTTTCTGGCAGGCTGTGCATCAAATTTTCACTGCACAAGGAGTTCTTTGCAGGATGAAGTCTTTTTGGTCCTGAGACTTCAAGGAACTGGAAGCAAGTACTATCCACGCCCTTGGAGAGCACTTCTCAGCAGAACCAGAGGGCAGCAAGGCAGCAGGGGAACAGCAGGGCAGCAGCTCTTTGCCAAAAAGCAGTCAGGTGAGTCCTTTGGGCAGGCAGGCAGTTCCTCTTGGCAGGTTGCTGGTTCAGGGTTTCTTCTCCAGTGGTATCTTGTCCAGATGTGTCTGAGTTGGTAGGGTCAGGGACCCTGCTTAAATATCCAAATGTGCCTTTGAAGTGGGGGAGACTTAAAAGAATGGCTTAGAAGTGCACAAGGTCCCCTTTCAGTTCCATCCTGTCTGCCAGGGTCCCAGTAGGGGGTGTGGCAGTCCATTTTGTGAGGGCAGGCTACTGTCCTTTTACATGTAAATGTCAGGCCCTCCACTCTTCCAGCCCAGGAAGATCCATTCAGTATGCAGATGTGTGCCAGTGTGACTGTGTATCCTGTGTTTAGGGTTTGTCTGAGTGGAATGCACAAGGGAGCTGTCAACTACCCCAGCCAGATGTGATTATAAGGCACAGATGGATTAAGTGCAGAGAAATGCTCACTTTCTAAAAGCGGCATTTCCAAAACAGTAATATTAAATCCAACTTCACCAGTCAGCAGGATATTGTATTACCATTCTGGCCATACTAAATATGACCTTTCTACTCCTTTCAGATCAGAATCTACCACTCAAACAGTATATGAGGGTAGCCCTAATGTTAGCATATGAAAGGAGCAGGCCTCACAGCAGTGTAAAAACGAATTTAGGAGTTTTACACTATCAGGACATATACACTGCACAGGTACATGCCCTGCCTTTTATCTACATAGCACCCTGCCCTAGGGGTTACCCAGGGCCTACTTTATGGGTGACTTATATGTAGAAAAAGGGGAGTTTAAGGCTTGGCAAGAACTTTTAAATTCCAAGTCGATGTGGCAGTGAAACTGCACACACATGCTTTGCAATGGCAGGTCTAAGGCATGGTTAAGAGGCTACTTATGTGGGTGGCACAATCAGTGCTGCAGGCCCACTAGTAGCATTTAATCTACAGATCCTGGGCACATGAGGTGCAATTTACTGGGGTCATACAAGTAGATTAAATAAACCAATTGGGTATAAACCATTGTCACCATGTTTTAAGGGAGAGAGCCTATGCAGTTTAGCACTGGTTAGCAGTGGTAAAGTGCGCAGAGTCCTAAAGCCAACAGTGTGCAAAAAGTGGAAGGAGGCAGGCAAAAAGTTAGGGGTGACCACCCTAAGGCTGTCAGGTCTAACAGTACCCCACCCCAGAGCCCAGGAAAGCAGGAGTAAAGTACAGCAAGTTTCCTCTGAACACACTAGAAGTAGTAGTAAAGGATTATGCAAGAACCAAGCAAGACTGCAAGAAACAAACAATGGATTCCTGGACCTGAAGACCTGTGGAGAGAGGAGACCAGGTCCAGAAGTCATTGAAGAGTCCAGGAAGAACAGAAGCCCCAGCCAACCTGGATGAAGGTGCAAAAGTGGATTCTCCTGTTGGAAGAAAAGTACAGAAATGCACCAAAGAAGATAGCTGCGGGTTCCTGCTTGGTGCAAGAGATGTCACATGTCGACTTATTGGATGCAGGCAGTTTTCGTCACTGGATTCCGCCAACAAGCCTTAGTTCACGCTAACACGCGTTTTGCATGAGAGAGGTGCTGCCTGGGCTCAGGAGGGACCTGGGGGTCTCAACTCAGACTTAGGAGATAGAGGGGGCTCTCAGCACCTTAGAGAGCCCTCAGATGACCAGGCAGCACCTACAGGAGTCCCAGGACATGGGGACAAAGGAGTTGCAAATTGTGGTTGTTGCAGCACTACACAAAGGGATCCCACGCCGCCGGAGAACAACCCACAGAGCTGAGCATTGCAGGACAGAGTGCTGGGTACGTGGGCTACGCTGTGCAAGAAGGACTTTTGGAATAAGTGCACAGAAGCCCAAGGAGCCGCAGAAGATGTGGTGCACAGGGGTACTGTTGTGGCATGGGAAGGCAATCTCTTACCTCCACTAAATTTGGACAGCTGGACTTTTCGACAGTCGGGATCACTTTGGTCCACCACCTGTGTTCCAGGGATCATGCTTGTCGCCATATGAGGAGTCCCAGAGTACCGGTTGTCATGGCAGAGAGATGCCTGCTGAACCAGGGAAGTGACTCCGTCACTCCAAGGGAGATTCCTTCAGTTCTTCTGGTGCAGGGGGAAGACGGGCAATCCTCAGAGCATGCACAACCTAGAAACTTTTGCAGTTGCTGGCTGGAGCTAAAGTTGCAGGTCACAGTAGCCTTCCTGGATACTTTGTTGCAGTCACAGCGGTTTCTGGAACAATCTGCGGTTGATCCGATGGTCTGAAGCAGAAGCAGAGGATGCAGAGGAGTCCTGGAGGAGTCTTGCAAACTGAATCTAAAGAAACATCCAGAGGAGAGCCCCTAAATAGCCCTGAGAGGGGGATTGGCTTCCTACCCAGGTATGCACTTAACAGGAGGGGTCTCTGACGTCACCTGCTGGCACTGGCCACTCAGATGCTCCCTGAGTGTCCCCACACCTTGGAATCCAAGATCCCTAATGCAAGGGACACTCTGGAGGAGCTCTGGGCACCACCCCTGGGGTGGTGATGGACACGAGAGTGGTCACTCCCCTTTCCTTTGTCCAATTTCGCACCAGAGCAGGGACTGGGGTAAACTGGATTATGCAAGGAGGGCACCGTTTGTGCCCTTCAAAGCATTTCCAGAGGCTCTTGGAGGATGCCCCTCCCATGCCTGTAACACCTATTTCCAATGGAAGCGGGTGCAACACACCTCTCCTCAAGGAAATGCATTGTTCTGCCTTCCTGTGATTGAGCTGCTCAATCCCCAGGAAGGCAGACACCTGTCTGTGAGGTGGTAGCAGCTGGGGCTGCAGTGGAAACCTCAGAGAACTGGTTTGGCAGTACTGGGGGCCTATGGTGGAGCCCCCAGGGTGTATGGAATTGCCCCCCCAATATCAGATTTGGATTGGGGTTCAATTTCCCAATCTTAGACACCTCACATTTCCATATTCGGAGTTACCATTGTGAAGCCATATATGTGTTGACATATATGTGGTGCACGCTTAAAATAGTGTTCTCGCAGTCACCACTTCTGGGAAATTGGTCCTGGACATTGTGGGAGCACCTTTGCTAGTGCAAGGGTGCCCTCACACACAGTAACTTTGCACCTAGCCTTCAATTACTGAAGGTTAGACATAGAGGTGACTTACAAGTTACCTGGTACTTTGAAAGTGGCTGTGAAATAGTGTGTTCACTATCTCACTCAGGCTGCAGTGGCAGCCCTGAAGGAGTGTTTTTATGAGCTCCTTATGGGTGGAAAAAGAAATGCTACAGCCCATAAGGATCTCTTGGAACCCCAATGCCCTGGGTACCTCAGTACCATATACCAGGAACTTTTAAGAGGGGTCCAGTCCGCCAATCTACATTGGAATATGGAGTCACTAAACTATAGTGACATATTTGGTAAACAGAGAGATCATAAGTGCTGGAGTTCTGGCCAGCAGAACTCCAGTGACACAGTCAAGAATACTGACAACATGTAAAGGCCACAAACTATGAGCATTGGGGTCCTGACTAGCAGGATCCCAGTGAGATAGTAAAAGCACATTGACAAACAGGCAGAAATTGGGGGTAACATGCCAAGAAAGATGGTACTTTCCTATACCAGATTCAAATGGAGAGCAGACTCATACCCCTTGAACCACAAGAAGATGACATCCTCCATTTTGTAATCCTTCACAAGGTCTTTAGGAATGTGCACCCTCCTCTCATGCTGCACTGTGATATTGCTGCCACCATCCCTACTGGACTGGCTCCTTTGATCCAGCTCCCTTAAGCTGAGCTCATGAGCTAGCAGTATCTTCTTCTCCTCTATGGCCATCCTAAACTTCTTCAACTCCAACTGATGAGCACTCTCTGCCTGTCTGTCCTGTAACTCTTCAGGAGTCAGACCCTTGGATGACACACTGCTACCTGCTCTGGAGACTCTCTCCCTGGACATAACAGGCCCAGCCACTATACCATTGTGTATGGATTGCACCTCCTCACCCTTATGCTCCTCCTCCTCCTCTGGGTGCACCTTAGCTTCCTTGGCTGTCATGAAGGCTCTCAGTACCTTCTGCAGCTCCTCCTTTCTGATAGAGCCCTCAATGGGACAGGCAAAAGTTTTGCAGAACTGCCTCAACTGAGCAACTGTACAGCATTCCAGTTTCCTTAAGTTAAAATCATCTCCATCTGATGCATGTCCAAATTGAGACATGATGAAGAATCTTACCTTACACACTGTTGTATGTTTTCTCAATTTTTTTGAATAACACACAAGTTTATTAGTTAATTAAAACCATAAAACTTTAATAAAAATATAGCTTAAAAGGTCCTGTGTTTAAATGAAATTATATTTGAACATTTTCTTTCACATTGAAATGTAGAAGAGAATAGAAATAGACCAATGAGACATTTTTTAAAAATTGGACAAATTGGGGAGAGATCTTCTGTTGATTATTTTTGCCCCTCTAATTGTTAGTACCAGACTTTATTACCAACCTGCTCAGCAACTAGAATCAGACTTTATTACCAACCTGCTCAGCAACTCGAATCAACTACCTCGAAGCCTTCCCTTCTTTTATATATTCCGAGTGGGCTATAGGGATTTTGCTATTGTTTCTACCCTCCCTATGGCTTGGTTATTTTGAGAGGCTGTGATTTTGAGAGAGAACATCTCCAAAAATTGAACCAGCCTAATGTTCAATATTGTGTTTCGAGGGTTAAAAGCTCCAATTAGTGCTTGTCTGCAGGATCTAATTCTTAAACTGTTTAGTTCTTTTTTCAACAAGAGTCTCCTTTCAACCGCCAACGCTGGACAAATGCAGACCACATGCACCAAGTTTTCTTCTGCTAGATGACAGAGACGGCATATCTGGGGACCTACTTGCCGCTCCTTTTTCCATTTTGGCAAGAGGTCTAACTTTGGGACTTCACCCAGCCTAAGTCTGAGAAAGGAATGCTTTATTTTCCGTGAGGAAGAGCCAGCCATAAGTAGTGATTCTTTAAACGTTTTGTAGGAGTTAAGGATCAACCAACTATGCTCCCTTTTGGTCAGCAAGTCCCTATCTTCTAGCCAGCTCTGTGGTTTGCTTGCTTTATTCACAGCTTTATTGAACACGGGGATGGGTAGAGACCAATCCCATACCTCATCTAAGTTCAAAAGACTCTTACTTTTTTCTAGATGCCTTATGCAGTTGCAGCTCCCTCTTTCTAGGATGATTTCCTGCCAGACTAGATAGGCTAAGGACCCTTTTAATGCACTGCTCAGTTTGCAGCAGCATTTAATGTATGCCGCGGGTCGGGCTAATGACTGTTTGACCAGCATGAATTCCAGTCTGACCTGGGCTGGCGAGGCCCGCCCAGGGAGCCGAAAAACTCGCTAATATGTTTTTGTCAGAAGCTTATCCAGCAGCCCTACTTCAATCCCCCTCATTATTTCGGTCCCATAGGTGATAGTCGGAAGTAGTTTCGCTCTCATTACAGCTGTTAATGTGTTCAGAGCCTGACCGCAGGTTGAATTTGCTAGCTTACAAAAGGCGTAAGTGAGGGCCTGCGTCTTACTTTTTCTTGCTTCTTTTTGTGGCGAGTAATTACCTCTGGCGTCCACCACAAATCCTAGGTATCTATATGATGTTACTTCCTCTAGGGTTTTCCCATTCATATGCCATTTACTTCGGCTGGTTGGCCTGTGGTTTAAGATAATCATTTTAGAATTTTTATGATTGATTTCTAAATCATTAGATCCTGAGTATTCTTCTAATGCCTTTAACAATTTCTGCATGCCTATTATGGAATTGCTGATTAGTAGTAGGTCGTCTGCAAATAGCAGATTGGATATTTGTTGACCACCCAGTGAGGGAGAGTGGGAGGAATGACCATTTAACTTAGTCGGGAGATCTGCTATGTCCAGGTTGAACAGTGTTGGGGCCAATTCACAGCCTTGCTTCACACCCACTGTTGTTTTGACTGCACTGGATAGGTGAGAGCCTTCCCCTAATTTCACCTTCACCCAAGTATCAGAGTATATCATTTTGATGGCGTTTAAAATAGAATGTGTCAGCCCCCACAGTAGTAATTTAGCCCACAATTTGCCGCGGGAGACACAGTCAAAAGCAGCTTTAAAGTCCACAAAACATAAATAGGTTGGAGTCCCTTTTGCTTTTGCTCTATTTATGATCAGACCTAGCCCCATAAGGTTTGTTAATGTTCCTTGGTGCTTAGTGAAGCCGGTTTGGTTAAGGGGTAAAATGTTGTTATCTGAAGAATCAATATTTGTGCAAAGTTCCAAAGGCAGAAACAAGAGTTCCCAATAAAGTTCAAAGAGTCAATAAAGGATCAGCAAAAATATGGAAGTAGGAAAAAATCCAAAAAGAAAAAAGACAAAACAAGCTGTATGTGGTCAGGTAATGGTCTTTGTTGAAAACAGTAGTGTGCACTTAGTCACTGTATGCCAAGTACAAAAACAAGTTCAAATCCTCACCGCTGATCACCAGTTTTAGAAATGGGATCTTTGGTTGGCAGTCAGGTTTCCTCCTTGTCCAAGCAAGGACCCTCACTCTAGTCAGGGTAAAGGAGAATCACCCTCAGTTAACCCCCGCTCACCCCCTTGGTAGCTTGGCATGAGCAGGCAGGCTTAACTTCAGAGTCTAGTTGTTAAAGTATTTGTACCAACACACACAGTAACTCAGTGAAAACACTACAAAATGACACAACACAGGTTTAGAAAAATAGGAAATATTTATCTAACCAAACAAGACCAAAACAATAAAAATCCACCATACACAAGTCAAGTTATGAATTAAAAAGCAAAAAGAGTCTTAAATCCTTGAGAAAATATTAATAACACTGTTAGCATTCAAACGTACCTGGGTAGCATCAAAATAACACCGCAAGGTTAGCGATGAGTCTATTTCTTACCTGCAAGTGAGACCATGTGGCGTTTCTCCTACGGTTGGGTCGGCGTGTGTCGTTTATTCTTTCTGCAAGAGAGCGATGCATTAATCCGGACAAGCTCCTCGGGTCCGGAAAGGCTTTGCATTGTTTTTCGGCACCCAGAAGGTTTGCGTCGGAAATCCTGAAGCACGGTGTCACAGTGTCCTTTTCTCAGGATCTGGATGTCGCTGAACAAAAGGCCCACCTTCCGGCGTCACCAACTCAGAAAGCTATTTATTGCACAGAGTTATGATGAAGCCAGTCGGGGGGGGGGAAAGGTATTAGGGTAGGGAACAGCAGGGAGACAGATCTGAAAAGAAAAGCTTAGAACAAATATGCATTCACTCATTCATAGAAATGTAACTCATCAATAGAATCTTGACTAAATGTGTCTCTGAGATTTCAGATGGAGACCCCTTTTGAAATAAGGGCAAAGCCCCTTCTTTGAAACATGAAACAAGAGTAAACTACGACCTCAGAATCAAGAGATGGCAAGAAGCTTTGGATTATGATTATACTCAGAATATCAGTCCTGTAACATCTATGCATTCAAAACATAAACCTTTGATCATGACCTAGAAAATCTCAAAGAATTAAATATGCTTTTCACATCTTAAGCTTTTCAAAGAACAATGAAAACTATGGCTTGCTTATCTCCGAAAATGCTTTCACATACACAACTATAAAGGCCGAAAAGTTTTTACTCATTGAACTTGAAGCGCTTTACTTATAATACCAGGAAGCGCTTTTACTTGTCTTGCCTTAAAGCGATACGCTCATTATGCTAAGGGGGCGCTTTTACTCAAGTGGCCTGAATCACTTTGATTGTTGTGCCAAGAATCTTTTACTCCTGTGAATAGAAGCGCTTTGATTGTCGTGCAAAGAGAGCTTTACACCTGTGTACTGAAACGCTTGAATTGCCGTGCCAAGAGCGCTTTACATCTGTGAACTGAAGCGCTTGAATTGTTGTGCCAAGAGCGCTTTACATCTATGAACTAAAGCTCTTGAATTGCCTTGCCAAGAGTGCTTTATATCTGTGAACTGAAGCACTTGAATTATTGTGCCAAGAGTGCTTTACATCTATAAACTGGAGCGCTTGAATTGCCTTGACAAGAGCGCTTTACATCTGTGAACTGAAACGCTTGAATTGCCGTGCCAAGAGCGCTTTACATCTGTGAACTGAAGCACTTGAATTGCCGTGCCAAAAGCGCTTTACATCTGTGAACTGAAGAGTTTGAATTGCAGTGCCTAGAGAGCTTTACTTCTGTGAACTGAAACGCCTTTGATCTTTGCGCCAAGGCCCCTGTGCTCTGGAAACTGAAAACGCTTTGCTCGTTGTGCTAAGGGACGCTTTACCTTTGGAAGTAACGACTTCCTCCAAAATTGGATTCATCGAGGTCTTACCGCTACGAGTACGACCTACTCGTTTTAGAATGCACCATGGAAACAAGGATACTTCGGTTGGATGACACTCTGCCATTCAGGAACTCTGCTCTACTTTAGAGAAACCCCCACGAGGTCTGACTGCAACAAAGTCTTCAAAATAGTGAGCAACGTGCTTGGGTGTGGCTGGGCTTTATAGGCCTGCCACACCCCAAGATGGCTGCTGCCTCTAAAAACATGGGAATTGTAGTCCCTTCATGGAATAGCACTGATAAGTGCATCTTGTCCACCAATGTCCTGAATCTGCAGCTCTATGAGCTTTGCCACAGGGCAGACGATGCTGATGGCCACCTTTGGAACAAGAGGGGATGACGCATAAAGCACTGCAGAGCCGCGCAGCGGAGTATTGGGCGAGACCTGGACCGCGCATGGCCTTATTCCTGACATTACACCCCTCCCCCAAGTGCGGTTCAGGGCCTGGTTTATCAGGATGGAGGAGGTGAAATCTTCGCACCAAACGTGGTGCATGAACATGTCTTGCAGGTTCCCAAGAGTAATTTCCCTGTCCGTATCCTTTCCAGGACACCAAGTACCAAAGGGAAGACCCCCTATATTTAGAGTCTAGAATAGATTGCACCTCATATTCCCAATGACCTTGGACTAATAGAGGAGCAGGTTGTGTGACGCTTGAGGGCGAAGCAGGTTTAAGAAGCGAAGTGTGAAACACTGGATGAATTTTCAAAGATGATGGTAATTTGAGCTTATATGTTACTGGGTTCACTTTTCGTAGTACTTCATAGGGCCCCATGAATTTTGGATGAAACATATTTTTATTTTTGAATACAAAGTTTTTTGTGGATAACCAAACTCTATCTTTGTTTGTATACTGAGGTCCAAGCTGGTGTTTTTTGGTCATATTGCATTTTATATTTTTTCTTTGCTTGATGAAGATTTGTTTGTAATTGTGAATGCACCTTTTTCATGTGTGGTAGTATGTCCATGACTGCTAGAGTGGTTTGAGTAGAGGCAGGTAATGTAACTGGTAAAATGTGCGGATTACCCCCATAGAAACCATAGAAAGGAGTTGAGTTTTTTGAAGAGTGGTGAGAGTTATTATAAGCCAGTTCTGCGAGCCTCAAAAGGTCCAGCCAGGTTTTAGGAGACTTTGTTGCATAACATCGTAAATATTGTTTCAGAGTTTGGTTTAGTCTCTCTGTTTGACCATCCATTTGTGGATGATAACTAGTAGATAAAGTCGAATCAATTTGTAGAGCTTTGCACCATTGTTGCCAAAAACGCTCAGAAAATTGTGTTCCTCTACCAGAGAGGATAACCCTTGGAAATCTGTGAAGACGAACTATATTTTCTAAGATGATTGTCGCTAAGGTGTCGGAAGTTGGGAGCCCTTTACAGGCAATGAAATGAGCATACTTGGTAAGACTGTCTACTACCACTAGAATGGTTGTAAATTGTTTTATTTGAGGAAGACCAGTAATAAAATCCATAGAGATATGTTCCCATGGATGAGTGGGAATGGGTAGAGGTATCAGTAGACCTTTGGGCTTGCTATGTTCGCTTTTGCGTCTTGCACATACTTCACATGATTGTAGCATTTGCTTAAGGTCGTGAAGAAATGTAGGCCACCAAAAATACCTTTTCATGAGTTCGATTGTTTTTTGAGGACCTGGGTGACCTGCCAGAGGATGACTGTGTAACCAAAGAAAAGCTGTCTCTCCTAACTCCTCAGTAGGCAGGAATACTCGAGGTTCATGTAGAGCTAAACCTTGTTGAATAAACCTCTTGGTGTCTTGTTGTAACCACTATTGCCACTTAGTGATGTGAAAATGATTACGAATGAGATCAAAAAATTTCGCTGCAGCTACTAAACACACCACTTTTGAAGGCGTTATGATAGGCATAGGTTTTTGTTCAGTAGGTGTGAGTGAAGAATCTTGTCTAGATAATGCATCGGCCTTACGATTATCTATTCCTGGTCTAAAAGTCACTATGAAATCAAATTCTGCAAAGAATAGCATCCATCTTAGTTGTCTAGGAGTTAGTAGTCTGGCAGAACTCCTAAATTGTAAATTTCTATGATCAGAATATACAGTTATGGTGTGTTTCGCACCCAACAGATAATGGCCCTCATTCCAACCCTGGGGGTCTCTGACCGCCAGGGCGGAGGGCAGCGGAAGCACCGCCAACAGGCTGGTGGTGCTTCCCGGTGCTATTGTGACCGCGGCGGTAAAGCCGCGGTCAGAAAAGGGGAACCGGCGGTTTCCCGCCGGTTTTCCCCTGGCCCAGGGAATCCTCCATGGCGGCGCTGCTTGCAGCGCCGCCATGGGGATTCCGACCCCCTTCCCGCCAGCCTGTTTCTGGCGGTTTTCACCGCCAGAACCAGGATGGCGGGAACGGGTGTCGTGGGGCCCCCTAACAGGGCCCCAATTGGATTTTCACTGTCTGCTTTGCAGACAGTGAAAATCGTGACGGGTGCTACTGCACCCGTCGCACCCGTGCAACTCCGCCGGCTCCATTAGGAGCCGGCTTCATTGTTGCAGGGTCTTTCCCGCTGGGCCGACGGGCACCCTTTTGGTGGTCGCCCGCCGGCCCAGCGGGAAAGTCGAAATGACCCCACGGTCTTTTGACCGCAGAGCGGTCTTTCGACGGGGGAACTTTGGCGGGCGGCCTCTGCCACCCGCCAAAGTTGGAATGACCCCCAATGTCTCCATTCTTTAAAAGCATTACGAATTGTTAGTAATTCTTTTTCTGCTATGGTGTAATTCTGTTCTGCTTCATTCAATTTTCTTGACGCATATGCTATGGGGTTCAATTGTCCAGTTTCCCGATGACGTTGAGACAGGATGGCCCCAACGGCAACATCATATGCATCAGCTCTACGATGAATGGTACCTCCACATTAGGGTGAGCTAGAATGGGAGCGGTAGTAAAAGCCTTTTTTAATTCTTGAAATGCTTTCTCTGTCTCTTGGGACCAGTTGAAGACGGCCTTTTTTCTTAGCAATTTGGTGATTAGTGTCACCTTTTGGGAAAAGTGATGGATGAAGCGTCGAAAAAAATTCACAAAACCCCAAAAACATTGAATATCACATACTGATTTTGGTGTGGGCCATTCGGATACAGCTTGAATTTTTCTTTTTCATTTGCATGCCGTCAGGTGTTAAAATGACTCCTAGAAATTCAACTTATTTGGTATGGAATTCACATTTACTCAGCTTACAAAACAAATTATGTTTTAGAGTTTTTAATACTTTCTTAACATGTTCTTCATGTATATCTTCAGAGTTTGAATAAATCAATATATCATCAATATTAATGATGACAAAGATGTCTAGACATTCTCTCAGAACATTGTTTAGGAAATATTGAAAGGCTGCTGGGGCATTACACAGACCGAACTGCATCACTAGATACTCAAAGAGGCCATAACGAGTCTTTAAAGCCGTTTTCCACTCATCTCCCTCTTGAATTCAAACTAGGTTATAAGCACCTCGTAAGTCAAGTTTGGTATGAATGACGGTGGATTTGACCTGGTCTAACAAGACTGGTATGAGAGGTAGTGGATATTTTTTTTTAACTGTGATCTTATTTATCGCTGTAAAGTCAATACAAGGCCTCAAATCACCATTTGCTTTAGGTACGAAAAACAGTAGAGAAGCAGCTGGAGATCGTGATGGCCGAATTAGCTTGTTGGCTAAACATTGATCAAGGTATTCTCGTAGGACTTGATTTTCTTTCTCCGATAGTGCATAGATCCTACAATTTGGTATATTGGTACCAGGTACAAGGTCGATCTGACAATCGTACGGCCTGTGAGGTGGTAATGAGCTCGATTTCTTTTCACTGAAAACATCAGTATATTCTGAATACTGTGATGGCAAATCAATTTCCTTTTCAACTGCAGTAGCAATGGAGGTTGAAGATTTCCTTCTTTGTTTCGTCTTGATTGAAAACATTTCTTTGCACAAGAAGAAGAAAAACGCAAAACCTGGTTGCGCCAGTCTATGCATGGATTATGTAACATTAAACACAGCATTCCTAAAATAAAACCATATTGAGGTGCTTGGATTATATCAAATCAAATTATCTCACAGTGGTTCTGATACTCATCATCTTTGCAAATCATTTGTATTCGTGAGGTTTGTTTAGTAACGAGGGCTCCTGCCAACTCACCACCATCAACTGCATACACAACTTCTGGAACCTTTTTCTTGACACTGGGTATATGCAAGTCTAGTGCAGTTTGTTGGTCCACAAAATTTCCTGTTGCCCCTGAATCAATTAGAACTTGTACATTATGGCCCTCATTACAACCCTGACGGTCGGTGTTAAAGCAGCGGTAAGACCACCAACAGGTCGGCGGTAAAAAAAATGGAACTATGACCGCGGCGGAAACCACCAACATAGACAACCACTTTAACACTCCGACCGCCACGGCTGTACAAACAAACAGCATGGCGGTCACTGCCAACAAACAGGAGAAAGACAATGTAGCGCCCACACCATTATGAGAGGCCAATCTGCCACCTTTTCCGGGGCGGATTCAACGTGAACAAAAATACGGCGGAACAGGACTTGGAAGGGAAAACTCTCACCTATTACACACCCCACGAGGAACCAGGACGCCATGGAGCCGGAACTCCAAATTCTCCCTGCGATGGTCTTCCTGCTCCTCTACCAGGAGCACGACCGACGGCGGTGACTACCACGGTGAGTACTGCACCTACGACACAGGGAGGGGAGAGGGGGGAGGGAAAAGAGAGTGACACTCAACACGCAACACCCCCACCCTCACACACAACAACACACACACCAATACAAGCTGAAATGTTCCATTCCCCCCCCCCCAACGTACCCTGGAAGAACGTAAGGACAAAAGGAAATGAGTTGAACGATAGTAATCATGAAGAATCCATTACTCAAAAATATATATACACTATTAACAAATATGTATACCAAGAATTCTAGTCCACGTACTGCACCTACATAGTCCGTTGACCACTGGGCCCAAAATGCATGGGCGAGGCCCACACAAGATACCCGATCCAAACTGAGAGAACACTGCAGGGGCATCAGATCGAAATAAAACAGGCACCCCAGGGGGAAAGAAAAGGGGGGCACCTGTGCCAGATGAGTGCACAACGCCAGCTCCACGAGGGGGCTCCATGCCCATTGATGTATCCTGGGGAGTGCAAAGCCACAGTCTCTCAAGTCTCTACAGTGGGTGGTTTGCCCACTGCTGCATCCTGGGGAGTGCAAAGCCACAGTCTCACAAGTC
The DNA here is from genome assembly GCF_031143425.1 of Pleurodeles waltl. Classification (NCBI taxonomy): domain Eukaryota; kingdom Metazoa; phylum Chordata; class Amphibia; order Caudata; family Salamandridae; genus Pleurodeles; species Pleurodeles waltl. Next base: position 295,098,439 of record NC_090444.1, read on the forward strand.
TCTCCAGTGGGTGGTTTGCCCACTGCTGCATCCTGGGGAGTGCAAAGCCACAGTCTCACAAGTCTCTCCAGTGGGTGGTTTGCCCACCGCTTTATCCTGGGGAGTGCAAAGCCACAGTCTCACAAGTCTCTCCAGTGGGTGGTTTGCCCACTGCTTTATCCTGGGGAGTGCAAAGCCAAAGTCTCTCAAGTCTCTACAGTGGGTGGTTTGCCCACTGCTTTAACCTGGGGATTGCAAAGCCACAGTCTCACAAGTCTCTCCAGTGGGTGATTTGCCTACTGCTTTATCCTGGGGAGTGCAAAGCCACAGTCTCACAAGTCTCTCCAGTGGGTGGTTTGCCCACTGCTTTATCTTGGGGACTGCAAAGCCACAGTCTCTCAAGTGGATAACAGTCTCCACTGGTTCTGGAGGGGGCTTTGTCCCCAGAGTGCTTCATCCTGCCAAGGACAGAGGTAGTGGATGCCTTTCTCCACTTGTATCTGGAGGGTGCTTCGTGCCCAGAGTGCTTCATCCTTCCAAGGACAGAGGTAGTGGATGTGATACTCCACTGGTTCTGGAGGGGGCTTTGTGCCCAGAGTGCTATATCCTGCCAAGGACTGAGGTAGTGGATCTGACACTCCACTGACAGTGGGGCAACATGGAAGCTGTCCAGGCCCCTGGAACTGACCACCAGCCTCGTATGACTAACCACTGGGGATGGCAGCCATGTCTGCGGTGGTGCCACTGGCACAGGATGTGGCGTGGCTGCTGGCGGTGCTGGCGGCGGGCTCAGTAGCGGCAGTGCTTGTGGCACTCATTGGGCAGCGGTGCTGGGGGGGGCTCACTGAGCGTGCTGCTGGCACGGTGTCCTGAGCGGCGGTGCCGGTGGCAGCCTCACTGAGCTTGCTGCTGGCGGCAGTGTCCTGAGCAGCAGTGCTGGTGGTGGCCTCACTGAGCTTGCTGCTGGCGGCGGTGTCCTGAGCAGCAGTGCTGGTGGGGGGCTCACTGAGCTTCCTGCTCGTGGTGGTGTCCTGAGCGGCGGTGCTGGTGGCGGCCTCACTGAGCTTGCGGCTGGCGGCAGTGTCCTGAGCGGCAGTGCTGGTGGTGGCCTCACTGAGCTTGCTGCTGGAGGTGGTGTCCCGACAGGCGGTGCTGGTGGTGGCCTCACTGAGCTTGCTGCTGCTGAAGGGCACAGTGTCTGCGGTGCAGGTGAAGGGCACAGTATCCTGGGTGCTGGCGGCGGTGCATGTGACGGTGCCGGTGGCAGTCTTGTCCGCTGTGCAGGTTGGCGGCGACTTCCCTTTCTTTCTCTGGCCCTTCCCCATCTTGGATGGTGGCGCAGCTGTCTTGCCACTCCCAACTGTTGTCCTGGCTGAGCCCTTGGTGGCAGGTGTTTTGGCCTTCTCCCTCCAGGCTGTGGGCAACTTCCTTTGTTTTGGAGGTGGGGGAATGTCCTTGGCCTCGCTCCTTGGGAAACTGGCTGCCCTGCTGCTTGGCACACTCCAGAAGCCGGTTACTGCTGGCACCACTGTTCCCGGTGATGTGGTGGCTGAGGTGCTGGGTTGGGACCTGGAAAGGCGGGCCCTAGGGGACGGAAGGGGTGGGGGAGGTCAAAGGAAGAGGTCAAGGTTTGACAGGAAAGGTTTTTTAGACACACTGGGACGGGTAGATGGCGGGGGTTTGGGAGTGGAGGAAGAGGTAGTGGTTGTAGGAGGTGTACGTCTGCTGGATGAAGGTGCATGGGCTGGAGGCTGTTGTGAGGTGGATGACGGTTGGGTGGGTGTGTGACTGCATTTGTGTACTTTGGGAGGACTCATAGACACACTGGGAGAGGACACAGGTGATGTGCCCTAGCCTAGGGGAGCCCAGAGCCCATCTCCCCCACCCAGACACCTCCAATGCGCGCTGAATCAGATGGATGTGAGTGTACTCACCCCCTTGTGGTTGCTGTGATGCCCTCAAGCACCCATCTAACTCCGGATACGCCACCGCCAGGATCCAGAACATCAGGGGGGTCATGGTGCGACGGGCACCCCTCCCACGTTGGGAGGCCACCCCCAGCTGGGCCTCCGCCGTCTTCTTGCTCCAGTGGTGAATGTCCTCCCATCTTTTCCGGCAGTGGGTGCTCTGTCTGTGGTGGACCCCCAGGGCCCGGACGTCCTTGGCAATGGCACGCCAAATATCCTTCTTCTGGTGGGCGCTGACCTACAGGAATAGTACAGGGGAAAAGGAAAAACAGTAACCGGCCGGACCGTCACAGTCATTGGCCCACGTTCCCACCCTTGCCCTGACGCACATCCACTCACCGTCGTTTCATGCACTCCTCATTCCCCCCCCATCTCCCATTCACACCACTCCAAACAGGCATTGCCCATACAGCATGCTCACAGTGTACTCACCTGTTTGTCTGGAGGACCGTAGAGTAGCGTGTACTGGGGGAGGACCCCATCCACTAGTTTCTCCAACTCCTCCGATGTGAAAGCAGGGACCCTTTCTCCAGACACTTGAGCCATTGTCGCTTCCAGACTGAGGTCACAGCAGCACTTGCAGTGTAGGTCCTCTCCTGTCGAAGATCAGGTATCAAGTGAGTGAACAGAAAGAAAATGGCGGTCACGTCTGTGGCGGTGTGTACCGTCAACGCCGGCATACATCGTCATTGGCTCCTGGGACCCATAGGGTCCAATGTTAAGCAATGCAGGATTGCGCTGCGGTCTTCGACCGCCTACCGCGATGGTGTACAACGCCAGCGCAGTTACCTCATATCCCCTTGTCCCACATTACAGGTCAGGCAGCCGCCATTTGAGGGGGCCACATGGCATTAATTTTAAATGCATCACACATATATTGGCCTTGCATACACACTAAGACAGGCACATAGCGGATTGACAAATGTGTGCAATAAAGTTGTTTATTTCGTACCTCAGTGTTGGCTGACCCTCTGATCGCTGTTCTCATCCATAGAGCACGTCCGCTGGGGCAGCTGAGGAGATGGCGGCATCCTCTGCTGTACAGACCGTGGTGGACCTGTCGAAAATGGAAGAGCGACATGTAATAGTGACTTACAGACTTGATAGTGCCACAATCCAGGAACTGTGTGCCCAGTTGGAGCCAGACCTGATGTCAGCTATCCACCATCCCACAGGAATCCTCCCTCTAGTGCAGGTCCTGTCAGTACTCCATTTCCTGGCAAGTGGGTCCTTTCTAACAACAGTGGCCATTGCATCAGGCATGTCCCAGCCAATGTTCTCTAACGTGTTGTCCAGAGTGTTGTCTGCCCTGCTGAAACACAGGCGCAGCTACATCGTTTTCCCTCAGGTGGAGGATTTGCCTACAGTGAAAGGTGACTTCTATGCCCTGGGACATATCCCCAACATCATAGGTGCCATTGATGGGACACATGTGGCCTTGGTCCCCCCCGCAGGATTGAACAGGTGTACAGAAAACAGAAGAGTTACCATTCAATGAATGTGCAGATGGTGTGTTTGGCCAACCAGTACATCTCCCATGTGAACGCCAAGTTTCCTGGCTCAGTGCATGACACTTACATTCTGAGGAATAGCAGCATCCCTTATGTGAAGGGGCAACTCCAGAGGCACGGTGTGTGGCTATTAGGTGAGGACATGGACCCTATACAGTGTGAATAGTTGTCTGGGGTTGTCGCTAAGGGTTAGTGTGTGTCTAACAGTTGTCCCTCAACATTTGCAGGTGACTCTGGCTACCCCAACCTGTCATGGCTACTGACTCCAGTGAGGAATCCCAGGACAAGGGCAGAGGAACGCTACAATGAGGCACATGGGCGACCTAGGAGGGTTATAGAGGACCTTTGGCCTCCTGAAGGCCAGGTTCAGGTGCCTCCATATGACAGGTGGTTCCCTATACTACTCACCAAAGAAGGTGTCCTAGATCATCGTGGCCGGCTGTATGCTGCACAACTTGGCTTTGCGACGACAGGTGCCTTTTCTCTATGAGGATGGTCCTGAAGGAGGTGTTGTGGCAGCTGTGGAACCTGTGGGCAGTGAAAAAGAGGAGGCAGAAGAAGAGGATGTAGACAACAGAATCACCGTGATCCATCAATACTTCCAGTGAGACACAGGTAAGAAGACATCACTGCCTCCTACATCTTATAAAATTGTTCGACCTCTTATCTGTCTGTCACTTTCACCCAGTGTATGGACCCTGATTTGTCACTTTCCCTTTCGATTTCACAGATGTGGGTCCCAATGTGTGACCTCTGCTATGTTACCTCATGGACTAGAGCTGTGTGACATAGGTATGTTGACAAATGGAATGGACATTGGTAGTTTCCTCAGTTATTGCAAATACACATTTGTGAAAGCACAGACTGACTCCAGATTGTTTTGTGATTTAAGGGTGTTTATTGAAGTGCTAAATAGTGGAGGGGGTTGTAAAATGGTCAGGGGTGATGGTGGAGGAATGTCCATGGCAGAGTCCAGCCTATTAGTCTCACAGGTGCATTGTCCAAAGGGGCATAGGAAGTGGAGCTGGGGCAGTTTAAGGATGGACAGGGTGACAAAGTGGGACAGAAGGATGACATTCTGGGTGGTCTTATTTCTTGGCGGGGGTCTTGGCATTGCTCTCTGTCTTTGTCCTGGATCTCAGGGACCGCTTGCGGGGTGGTTCTCCATCTGCAGGGGGTGGGGTGCTGGTGTGGTGGTCCTGTGGCGGTGCCTCCTGTTCACTAGCGCCGGCAGAGGTGCTGGGCAGTTCATCATCCAGGCTAGTGTCAGGGGCCCCTTGTTGTGCCACAGTGTCCCTCCTGGTGTTCACGAGGTCCTTCAGCACCCCTACAATGGTGCCTAGGGTGGTATTGATGGATTTGAGTTCCTCCCTGAACCCCAAATACTATTCCTCCTGCAGACACTGGGTCTCCTGAAACTTGGCCAGTACCGTTGCCATCGTCTCCTGGGAATGACGGTAGGCCCCCATGATGTTGGAGAGGGCCTCGTGGAGAGTGGGTTCCCTGGGCCTGTCCTCCCCCTGTCGCACAGCAGCCCTCCCAGTTCCCTGGTTTTCCTGGGCCTATGTCCCCTGAACCCTGTGCCCACTACCACTGCCCCCAGGTCCCTGCTGTTCTTGGGGTGGTGGGTTAGCCTGGATTCCCTGTAGTGGTGGACACACTGCTGCTTGACGTGTCCTGGGGACAGAGGTATAAGCCCGCTGGGTGGGTGCTGTGCCGGTGTTTCCTGAGGGGGGAAGCTCTGTGGTGGCCTGTGATTGTGTGAGTGGAAACAACTGTCCCGAGGTCCCAGATGGGCCGGGCTGGTCATCTAGATCATGTTGGACAGAGCTGCAGTCATCACTGTGGGCCTCTTCTGTGGGTGGAGTGGACATGTCTGGAACCTACTGTCTGGTGACGTTGGGTAGGGGTCCTGCAGGGGTGTAAAGGCATGATTATTGCATCTGTGGGTGCCATGGTGTGCAATGGGTGGGTGACCCTGTACCCCAGTGCTTCCATTCCTGTGTAGGACTTTGTGTGATAATTGTTTAGGGCTCTGTGTGGGTATGTGTAGTGGACATGCATTGGTGATGGGTGTCCATGCTTTGTTGTTGCATGCAGGGCTTGGTGTTGGGATGTGTGGTTTGTGATAGTGGGACATATGTGAGGAGTTCGAGTGATGGGGTGAGGGCGAGGGTGGGGGTATGTAATAGCATGCAGGTAGAGTGGGGGATGAAGTAGTTAAAGATTTAACTTACCAGAGTCCATTCCTCCAGCTACTCCTGCAAGGCCCTCAGGATGCAGTATAGCCAAGACCTGCTCCTCCCATGTTGTTAGTTGTGGGGGAGGAGGTGGGGGTCCGCCGCCATTCCTCTGAACCGCAATGTGGTGTCTTGAGACCACGGAACGCACCTTTCCCTGTAGGTCGTTCCACCTCTTCCTGATGTCATCCTGTGTTCTTGGGTGCTGTCCCACTGTGTGGACCCTGTCCACGATTCTGCGCCATGGCTCCATCTTCCTAACTATGGTGGTGTGCTGCACCTGCGATCCGAATAGCTGTGGCTCTACACGGATGATTTCCTCCACCATGACCCTGAGCTCCTCCTCAGAAAACCTGGGGTGTCTTTGCGGTGCCATAGGGTGGTGTGGGTGATGTGTGAGGTGGTGTGTGTTGTGATGTGTGGGGTGATGTTTAGGGGTGTGTGGTGTTTTGTGCGTGGATGTGTATGTGTGATGGTGTTGTGTGCCTCTGTATGCTGGTGTTGTCTTTGCTTTGCTCTCTCTCTGGCCTTCTTCAAAAGTTTTGGTATTAAGGGTTTGTGGGTAATGTGGGTGTGTGTTTTATGTTGTATTGGGTGTGTGGGAGTGGTGTGTGTATGTGTATCAGGTGTGTGTATTTCGATTTGTCCAATGTGGTTGTGTTTTGTAAGGGTGTGTGTATTTTGAGCGCGGCGGTGTGTACCGCCAATGGAATACCGCGGTTGAAAGACCGCTGCGTGGATTCGTCTGGTCATGATAGTGTGGGTGTATTCCTGTTGGCATGACGGTGGAGGTTTTGTTATCGTCAGTTTATCACTGACCTTTGGTGTGGTGGACTTGTGTGGGTGTCTAGATTTTGGCGGATTCTGTGCTGTGGGTCGTAATAGCTGAGGCGAAATTCCTCGGCCGCAGCGGTGTGTTGGTGGTCTTCTGCACGGCTGTAAGCGGCATTTACTGCCAATGTTGTAATGAGGGCCTATGTCTTTTTCCCTGCACAGTCATTTGTACTAAAATTCGGAAATGTCTGACATAACGATTTGTACAAGAGCACACTGAAGGGATTGTCAATTTGGCCAATAGTTCTCCTTCGTTTTTTCTTGGGCACTTTAGTTTTCCTGTGAATTTTCCAAAGCAACTGGTATCTTTTTCTTAGTCACAAATGTTGGGTCAATTTTACCTTTGGGTTTTTTCTTCACATGTCTTTCTCCTCTTTGGTCAATGCTGGGCGAACAGTTCCGATATCCATCGTTTCTATCATAGAATCTGAAGACAATTTAAAGTGTCTGGATCTTTCCATTCGCCAGTTTGTTTTTTCCCATTTTTTCCTTACTCCTTTTCTTTCAGAAAGTCTGTGATCTATCCGTAGGGTTAAATTAATTAAATCAGTGCAAGTTTCTGGTTGTGGTTCAACTTGGACGAATACATCTTTTAGTTAATTTTTTAGCCCTTGATAAAATACTGCTGACCTTTTTTCCTCAGGCCAAGCGGTTTCCACCACTAACCGATTGAAATGTGACAAATACGTTATCAGGTCTTTATTTCCATGACGTAATTCTAGTAGTTCTTTGTCTGCAGACATAGTGATTGCGCGTCTGTCAAAAACCTTTATGAATTCTTCTACAAAATGACGCCAGTTATATAAAAGAGGAATGTCTAATCGGACTAATGGCACTGCCCAAGTAGCTGCATCACCATTCAGATATGATATAAGGAATGCAATACTAGATTGTGCATCCGGAAAAGCACGTACAGACCAAGAGGAAAGTATAAACTTGTGGGCTCACTATTCTGTCACAGTGTCCTTTCCTCGGGATCTGCACATCGCTGAACAAAAGGCCCACCTTCCGGCGTCACCAACTCAGAAAGCTATTATAGCACAGAGTTATGATGAAGCAAGTCGGGGGAAAGGGTATTAGGGTAGGGAACAGCAGGGAGAGAGATCTGAAAAGAAAAGGTTAGAACAAATATGCATTTACTCATTCATAGAAATGTAACTCATCAATAGACTCTTGACTAAATGCGCCTCCGAGATTTCAGATGGAGACCTCTTGTGAAATGAGGGCAAAGCCCCTTCTTTGAAACATGAAACACGAGTAAACTACGACCTCAGAATCAAGAGATGGCAAGAAGCTTTGGACTATTATTATATTCAGAATATCAGTCCTGTAACATATATGCATTCAAAACATAAACCTATGATCATGGCCTAGAAAATCTCAAAGAATTAAATATGCTTTTTACATCTTAAGCTTTTCAAAGAACAATGAAAACTATGATTTGCTTATCTCCAAAAATGCATTCACATTCACAACTACAAAGGCCGAAAAGTTTTTACTCATTGAACTTGAAGCGCTTTACTTATAATACCAGGAAGCGCTTTTACTTGTCTTGCCTTAAAGCGCTACGCTCATTATGCTAAGGGGGCGCTTTTACTCAAGTGGCCTGAATCACTTTGATTGTTGTGCCAAGAACCTTTTACCCCTGTGAATTGAAGTGCTTTGATTGTCGTGCCAAGAGCGCTTTACACCTGTGGACTGAAGCACTTGAATTGCCGTGCCAAGAGCGCTTTACATCTATGAACTGAAGCGCTTGAATTGCCTTGCCAAGAGCGCTTTACATCTGTGAACTGAAGCGCTTGAATTGTTGTGCCAAGAGCGCTTTACATCTATGAACTTGAGCGCCTGAATTGCCCTGCCAAGAGCGCTTTACATCTGTGAACTGAAATGCTTGAATTGCCGTGCCAAGAGCGCTTTACATCTGTGAACTGAAGCGCTTGAATTGTCGTGCCAAGAGCGCTTTACATCTGTGAACTGAAGCGCTTGAATTGCCGTGCCAAAAGCGCTTTACATTTGTGAACTGAAGCGCTTGAATTGTCGTGCCTAGAGCGCTTTACCTCTGTGAACTGAAACGCCTTTGATCTTTGTGCCAAGGCTGCTGTGCTCTGAAAGCTGAAAACGCTTTGCTCGTTGTGCTAATGGGCGCTTTACCTTTGGAAGTAACGACTTCCTCCAAAATTGGATTCATCAAGGCCTTACCGCTACGAGTACGACCTACTCGTTTTTTAATGCACCATGGAAACAAGGATACTTCGGTTGGATGACACTCTGCCATTCAGGAACTCTGCTCTACTTTAGAGAAACCCCCACGAGGTCTGACTGCAACAAAGTCTTCAAAATAGTGAGCAACGTGCTTGGGTGTGGCTGGGCTTTATAGGCCTGCCACACCCCAAGATGGCTGCTGCCTCTAAAAACATGGAAATTGTAGTCCCTTCATGGAATAGCACTGATAAGTGCATCTTGTTCGCCAATGTCCTGAACCTGCAGCTCTATGAGCTTTGCCACAGGGGAGATGACGCTGATTGCCACCTTTGGAACAAGAGGGGATGACAAGTGGTGCGCATAAAGTGCCGCAGAGTCTTGCAGCGGAGTTTAGGGCGAGACCTGGACCGCGCATGGCCTTATTCCTGACACACGGTATCAGCAAAACTGCGCTATGTGGGTTGCGACATTATCAGCCTCCGTCAGAGGGTGTTGCATGTCGTTTCTCCAGCCACATGCGTCGATCTTCCATCCGAGATGCAGGTGGAGCGTAGATATCAGCTGCGAAGCCGGCGGCGCGTCGTTTCTCAGGCACATCTCAGAAGGTGTGTCAAAATCTTCCTTGCACGGCGGTCTGTGCGTGGATTTTCAATCTTGGTCTGCCAGCTTCACCTGTCAAGGCCCCAGGAACTGGATAGGTCACCACTTGGCAGGGCAGGAGTCTCAGCAGAGAGTCCTGGTGCTGGCTGGGGAAGTCTTTGATGGTCCTCAGACTTCAACAACAGGAGGCAAGCTCAGGACAAGCCCTTGGAGATTTCTTCACAAGCAGGAATGCACAACAAAGTCCAGTCTTTGTGCCCTTGCACAGGCAGAAGCAGCAACTGCAGGATAGCTCCACAAGCGGTCTGCATTGCTGATTACGAGCCGGAGACATTGCTGTAGCCTGTTGACTGTTAGGGTGCCAGGCAGAAACTCAGGGTTTCGCCTGCCAACCTAGCGGGAAACCTGTAATGACTCCTGCAGGGAGGTTGCCACGTAAGCAGTGACCACTTTGTCAGGAGTTGGGCGGGCTTTTCCGCCCGCCACCACCAATCTCGAACTGAGGCCCTAAGTCTTTCAGTCCACTGATGACACTTAACTTACTATTCCAGGCTACAAGTAGCCTATACTTGAGACTTATAAGTATAAATAAATATGCCAATCAGGTACTAGTCTATTGCACATATTGGTTTAGCAGTCAGAGCACATGCATTGGGGCCTGGTCAGCAGGGCCAATTGCGCCTCAGAGTCAACAAACTAGGCAGCATCACTACGAATATTTGGGAGGGTGATAATGCAAAAATATCTCTTTCCTTACATATGTAAAATGCCTATTTTAAATGCAAAATCATTTCTATTTTTAAAATGTTATGATTTTAAACATAAAAATTCCTAGGACCTCATTATGAGTGGCCTTTAACTTCAGAGCAACCTGTAGCAGCAGTTACTGGCTTCATCATGATAAGGAGATCAATTGAAACTCTACAAATTTCTTTACTTTCACCCAGAGTTGGTGGCTGCCAGGTGAAGGCATGGAGAAAAACCTGGAATCACTGGTTGCCCCAGTAATTCTCATTTCTCAGTGGTTTCTCAGGGTCCAACTTTTCATGAATCAGAATTTCACCACCCCAGAGTTTTCAGTACCCCTGGCATTGGTAACTCCAGGGGTAGTGGAATTCTGACCCACTTACTGACTATGCATAATGAGGGCCCTTTTAGTTAAAATAACATAAGGCTTCTTATTGTAACATAAATATGCCCTGTATGTACTGATGATTGATTGTTAAGAAGTATATGTGCATTTGCAGGATATACTGCACAATACTGATTAATTATTCCCCTAAAAAGAAGAGCTACCCCTCCTCAAGTACACTCCAGGACAAGGAAACATGTACCAAAGACGACTACTAACACACCCTCATCATCTACTTCAAATACTATCAATAGTTGCAATTAATATGCTCCTACACGTTTGTCCCCTGTATACACATACCAGTCAATACAAGGGGCCTTGCAAGAAGAACAATAGCACCCAGAATTACTATTGTTACTTCTTTGATGACTCATACGACCTGATCAAATGCAGAAATAATGCTAGTTCAACCCTCTGGGCTCACTTCAGTCCAAACATCACAAGTGTTTGAACTGTTACAATGTGTCAAGCCGCTAAAACTATAAGAATGCTGCAAGGTGAGGAAGATGATGCCAGTGGCAATAACTTTACCTTTACAGAGCCAAGAGCAGAGATGGATTCCTTTTGCACAGATGAATCTGTCACTGGAAAACAATATTTTTGCAAGAATTAATAATCATTAAAAATGATGCATAGAATTAATTAGAAATAATTTAATTATATTTAAATACAAATAGTTACATTAATGTTTAAATTTAAAATGAGGTATTGACATTTATTATAATTAGAAAAGTAATGCACACTATTTTTATCTATTTTAAACATTAAATTATATATATTTTAACTAATTTAACTATTTTAATTAAATGTAATTTAACACTATTTCCTATTGGGATTTATTTTATATATCTACTTCAATTTTGTTTTGATGGAAGGTTGATGGACGTACTCTTTTTCTTTAGTAGTAACTTACACTCAGATTTAGTGAATAGCCTAAAGTAGGAAACTCAAAATTGAAAATTATTAAAAACTGTAAAGTTAACCTTTGTGAATTAGGACTAGGGTGTTCATATAGTTGTCTGAAAGATTTGTCTTCTTCTGCTAGATACCTTGTAAACCCACCAAATCATGTATGTTTGGTGTTCTCTTCACTAACTCACTTTGAATTGTTGTGCACATTTAATTCAATTTCTTCTTGAACTTAGTAATATCTTCCACCAAAGATGAGAAGCATTCTGATTCACTGGGTTAACCAGCTATAACACCTATTTACAGCTCTTTACTCTTGTTGCACTGCCTGTTCCCCATTTTGTGGGCTTACTGCCAGGAGGCTGCAATAGTGATGAATGCAGCCTTGCAAAAAGTTGCATAAAAATACAATTCTAATGAGTATACCCTAATTACAATGATCAGTTAAAGCCTACACAATACACATCATATGATATCTAAGCTGCACTCGACTGAAGTGGCCCAATTAGGCCCAATCATGCTGATCCTGCTTTAGATTGTTTGTGCTCCAGTTCAGAGAGCACCTGGTTTGGCAGTTTGGACATGACTGTTTCTATTGTACCAATGCCGATTCGCCCATAAGTGGGTCTAATCTGAGGTGGCATGGTGAACAAAAGAAGAATGGGTTGGATTGCCACCCTGAACGATTGCCAGAAGTTAGATAAGCTGCAAGCATTCCTTTCAGTACTTTTTATTTGTTATAAGTAATGCCCTAAGTGGTCAAGGGTATGCCCAGATGGGGGTTACTTGCTCACTGTGCCCCTGGAACCAAACTGCATTTGACTGAAGAGGCAAAACCAAGCCAAAATCATTATTAAGTTTCTTTTGCTCATTTCTTTTGTGCTGATTCAGAGAGGACCTGGCTTGGCAGTATGGGATGGACTGTTCTTACTGTGCTCAATGTTTACTTTCAATGCAATAGTTACAGAAATAGAACAGCACCAGGGAAATGAAGTCAATTTTAGCTAAGAGTTTGCAATAATTTCCAATGGCTTATTTTGATTGAATTGTGACCTGAGTGCTCAAGTTCCATGCTTTATAAATGACATAAATACATTCAAAGCATAATGAGAAATACCCAATATCAACAATAGAGAAATGTTGTCTCTAATGCAGAGATAAACATTTACGTAATCTTCAAATGGAGTACTGAACTTGCTATTGTTTGCATTGATTTGGGTACATTTTTATTGCAATCAACAGTGCATTTGCCTTGTTAGATTCATGCCAGTTCAGTCTAATTTTCATGATGCTGGCCTGAGGTGATAGTGATTATTCATCATGAACCACTTTCTATATGTGAAGAAATTATCTTCAATAACGTGTACCATCATGGAAGAGACTTACTCCGGCAAGCTGATTTTCAGCAGTAGAGTGACTTTACATTCAGACTGGTAGTTAATGTCCCAAGATACAAAGAAATTGTTTCTAATAGGACATGCCCAAATGAGTACCAGTGTAATTGATGCCTGTTAGTGTGGTCAAGTAACCTATAATATCCAAAGAAAGTTTATGACGAAAAGCAAAATGACGGAAGTACTATTTTTAAGGGATTTGAAAGGAAAGGCAAGATTTGTAGAAGATGTCTTCTCAGACTATTGTGTAACTGTCATGAGTGATCCAGTTTTAAAACTTATCACCCAAATACAACTTCCTCACTTGCAGAATGGAGTAAATGAAAATCGACTTATCAAACTCCATCAAGCAGGAATTAAGTCAATTCATCTACTCTGCAAAATAATCTCTTCCAATATATGGAAATATTTTTAGTAAAACATTTGAACGAATGGATGAGAACACCCGCTGGAAAAGCTAATAATTTGGGGTATACTAGCCAGTTTGCTAAAGCCAGTCTTGTTTCTCTACCTGGAATGTGGGCAACAGATCATTTGAATCAATAGGGAGAAGCACCATCATGAAGCATTTCAAGGTACAAGGTAAAACTCTGCAACTGATGTGCCCTACTTCTTACTGAAAGCTATTGTGGAACCCCCTAATTAAGGTAAGCATTTTGTTGGGCTGCAGTAGCCCTGGATATGCATTTTTATTTTGTAGAGAATTAATCTGATTATATCTAAGGTTTTAGATTTTGGAAAGAGAGATTATTCCATGTTGCAGTAGATAATAGAAAATAAAATTTATTCAGTAAACTATCATATTTTATCTCTGTATTACGATGGATTTCAGGTTAACTTGGCATGCAAATATGTGTCTAACACTTGATAGGAGAACACCCACAAAAATGTGAACTGCTCCTTTATGTCTACGCAGAGAGGTTTAACACTGAAAGCCATTCAAAAGGCTTAGAATTCTAAGCTACTTCTAGCACTTACTGAACAGTCAGGGTTTTGGTTCATATGTAGCAACCTGAATTAAAATAAACTGGAAGCTGAGATTTGGAGCCCTATTTTAGGACTCCATGCTGGTGTGTAAATCCACATGGAGGTACAATTTTGCTCCAGCATCTCTCATAATAAACAATAGCTATTGTTGTGAGATTAGGAAATGGAAATGATACACAATTCATCTTCTTGGGGGAATCTCATCTTCTTGGGGGAAGACTAGAGAAAAGGAAAAAAGATGTATTAATGTATTAGTGAATTATAAGGATAGTATTGTGAAAAAGCAGCATGAAAGAGAATATATAGGTATGGAGAGTTTAGTGAGAGGACCTAAAGAACTGATCCTGCAAAGTTAACGTTCACTTACTCAGGGTTCTTGAAGAGTTAGAGAGATAGCAGAAATTATCCATCAACAGAGGAATCAGTGATTAAAGGCGTGGAAGGACTGTTCAAAGAAAATGTCTTGTCATAGGTTAAGGAATACTTCCTGTATCTATTGGTGACAACCCAGGTACATTTGGGTGTCTCCCACCAAAAACAAAAGTCTTATTCCAAACAGTAACAGTTTCATTCCACAACTTTATTTTAAAGAGCTAATTTTGGTAGAAGCCAGGTAGAGGAGAAGATTTGAGTCACCAGCTGGCTTCACATTTGAAGTTTTACCAGGCTTGGCAATAGATACTGAAAAAGACAAACACATAAGAAAACCCTAATGTCTGAGTTGAAGCAGCAAGGTTTCTCACCATAGTTTCCTTGTGTAATCTTAAAGTCAGGTGGCAAGGCTTCTTCCACTTTCATTCCAAAATAGACACTGCTAGACAAAGCTTAAAAACAATTAGGCACAGGAGTGGGTCCGTCAGTATTCAATATGCTGTGATGGACCTTATAGGTTTATGTAATTGAGGGCCCAAGTCAGCAAACTTTCTGTGAATAGGTCTTACTAGTCAGATTCAATAGCGTTCACTAGGGGAAGAAGAAGTAACATAGCATTAAAAGCCTAGATTTTAGCAACACAAAACACAAATGAAAATTGATGCTCATGTACGTACATATACCCATTTGTATTTTAATTTGCATTAAAGAAGAAGATGGCCCAAAATCCAAAAAGGCCACTCGGAGAAATCACCAATGGGAGTAGGATCAGGGAGGCACAGACACCATCTAAAAACTCCAAAGAAGTGCCATACATCTTATTCTTGGTTAATGCAGGGAGGAAGAGGGAGCTTGCATAACAAGTAACAGCCTTACCCTGACAGAAAAAGTAGGAGGTGGAAGGCGAAGAACTAACCGAGAGGACAGAGACTGGGGTGGTTGCAGGGCCCAGGTGGCATGTAAGAACCCAAAGGAAAAATCATACAGTTTGCTCCACTGCACTCCCTGCCTTTCATATGCACACAGCAGCATTCATTGTTTAACCATTATTCAATTTTCCCCTTCAGACCCTGCCTTCTATAAGTGCACACCAGCATCCATTTTTTAGGGTCATTAAATTTTCCCCTGCACCTCCTGCCTGTCATAAGTAAACACCAGCATTCATTTTTTATATATTGTTCCATTTTCCTGAGCACACCATGCCTGCAATAAGTGCACTAGCATTCATTTCCTAAGGATTATTCCAGTTTCCCCTGCACCCCCTGCAGCCATAGGCACACATTGGTATTTATTTTTTAATGATTATTATATTTTTCACTGCGCCCCACCCTCCCCCATCCTGCCACAGTCTCTCCTTAGATGCACCTAAAGTAAATAGTTACATCTGTATGTTCTTATCTTGATTGAAATATTATGTTATGGTGTGGATGGGGATGGATACACTATTGTTGTTAATTATTTGGGGTACCATCATGAATTATATTGTCTGCACTATGAATAATTTAAACAGGAAAAATGTCATGCTTCATTAAATGTTTCTCTTGTTTGTTGGCTTTTAGGTGCACAAGACTTGAGACGTCACATCACCACAGTACTGCCAGACAGAAGGCAGGCACAAAGTGATGTGACCACAATGCATGAGTCCTCCTCTGCTTGTGCAGCTAATTACCAACTGACAGAGCTTGAAGATGGCCCCAAAGAAAGGTGCTGCCAATAAAGTGACCAGCGAGGAGAAGAAAAGATTGCTCCCACTAGCTTGCTGTCCTGATCGTTTTTTTGTTTTTTTTGGCAGTTTTATATAGCCCAAACTCGACCGAAAAGTATTGGAGCACTTTACATGGGCACCAGTTACATTACACAAGGACACATTCGTTTTTGGTAGGCATGTGGAGATTAAGTGATTTGCCCCGAATCACAGGATTTTGAGCCAATGCCAAGGCTCGAGCCTGGTTCCCATCTCCAGAGTCAGTAGCTCTGGTTGTTATGCCACATCCTCTCCCTATCCTTTTTCAGGAAACTTCTGTGCTTGCTGCACTGTCCTCTGGACAGCAAGCTGAGAGCAGCACTCCTGTATCAATGGCAGCATCACCCCAATGTAAGCCCAGGGCCATGTATCTCAGCGAGGCAGCCACTGGATTGGATATGTCTCAGTCACAAACTAGCACCCAATTGTTTCTGGAAAAGGAGCAAAGTGGACAACAGGAGCCTCAGCCAGCAATAATTCTTCCTGAAGTACGGCCAGAACAGGGGGTTGAGCTTCCTGCTGAGCAAGATATACATCTTCTTGAACCATTGGTTTCTTGATCTCAAGCAAGAAAAAGAAAGGGTACTCCACCATATTTTCAAAGCCCCTCTTCTGATGATCTGGACAAGGATTGGACCCCGGCTGCGTCTGAGACCCGCCACTAGAGACAAGAGAAAAAGGAAAGTTCCTGAAAGCTTTAGAATTATGGAGAGAGATGAGGATGAGTCACTAATTGTCAGTGTGGAAGTTGACTCAGTGAACACAGAGATAACACTCCTTTCAACCAGCTCAGAAGGATGTGGCACTGGTTCCATCACCACTATTGCCAGCTGAGACATGCATCCACCAAAAACCTAGGCTGAAGTATGCACTGCAGAGAGGCAGTTGAAACACACCCACTTACCTCCCTCCAGTTCTTCATGCATTGGCAGTGGCACACTAAACAGGTTCTCCTCTCCAGCTTGGGACTTCTTTATGATTAGCAAGCAGGAGGATAACATTACAATATGCTGCATGGGGCTGCCTTGGGCCTACTTTAGGGGTGACTTACATGTAGTATAAGGGAAGGTTTGGGCCTGGCTAGTGGGTGCCCTTGCCAGGTCAAAATGGCAGTTTAAAACCACCCACACAGACACTGCAGTGGCAGGTGTGAGACATGTTTACAGGGCTACTCCTGTGGGTGGCACAATCAGTGCTGCAGGCCCACTAGTAGCCTTTGATTTGCAAGCCCTGGGAACACAAGGTGCACTATGCTAGGGACTTACTAGTAAATCATAATAAGCCAATCATGGATGAACCAGTAAAAAATGTAAACTTGGCACTTGTATAGCACACTACTCACCCGTTAGGGTCTCAAGGCGCTGTACACATACCACTGTGGAACCCCTTCTGGCTTTTCCCTGCGAGACACCCACTCCTGGGCAACCCCCAGGGTGAAGCCAGGCACCCAAGCACTGTCAGGGCCTTGTGGAGATTAAGCAAGCTATGACCCAGAGTGGGACCCATTAATTAGATTAGGCAGTGAGGCAAGAATTATCTGGTCCAAGGGAGAGGCAGAATCGAACCCTGGTCTCAGGCCAGATCTCTGCATCAGAGGTCTGCAGCTCTAACCATTGTGTCACACTTCTCCACTTCTCCAACCACTACTATTTAGACAGAGAGCACTTACACTTTAGCACTGGTTAGCAGTGGTAAAGTGCCCAGAGTCCTAAAGTCAGCAAAATGAAATTCAGCACAGGATCAAAAACTGGTGGTCAGAAGCAAAACGTTTGGGTATAACTCCGCAAAAAAGGCCATTTCCAACACTTAGCAACCCACTGACTCTCGGACTTTAACCAACAGTCAAGCCAAGAAAAACTGCTGAAACCAGAATCCACCAGTTTCCCACACAGTGTCAGCATTGTAGCAGAAACGTCATCATCGGATACCATATCTCTAATGCAATAGATACTTGTAATGAAATCTGAATCACTACCTTCCTTTAATATTTGCATTGTTGTAGTACACTTAACTATCAGTCAACATCAGTTATATTTTATCTTTTAGAATCTCGTTTGTTAAAAAATGTGTACTTGCAGCAGGGGCACATGTATGCTAGCACAGGTTAGTCACCTAGCATCCTGCAGTCGCAGAGATTTGTTCGATCCGCGTGCTCTCATTTCGTTTTAGGCCTCCACACAGAAAGCTTTAGTTTCCTAGAGTCCTCAAGTTACCAAATACAGGGGCATATTTATACTCTGTTTGCGCCGAATGTGCGTCAACATTTTTGACGCACATTCGGCGCAAACACTGCCCCATATTTATACTTTGACGTCCGACCCCGCGGGCGTCAAAGTTCCAACATGGGCGTCATTTTTTAGAAGGGTGAACCAGCCTTGCGTTAATTATATGCAAGGTAGGCGTTCCCTTCCAAAAAATAACTTTAAGGCCTGTGCCCCATATTTATACTGTGACGTCATTTTGACGCACAGGAGGGGGCAGGCCTTAAAAAACGGCGCCCAGCCTGATGAGCGCCCTTTTTTAACGCCTGGGTCAGGGCAGGCGTTAAGGGACCTGTGGGTTCAGAAGGAGCCCAGAGGTGCCCTCCCATGCCCCCAGGGACACCCCCTGCCACCCTTGCCCACCCCAGGAGGACACCAAAGGATGGAGGGACCCATCCCAGGGAAGTTAAGGTAAGTTCAGGTAAGTATATTTTTTCGATTTATTTTTTGTGGCATAGGGGGGCCTGATTTGTGCCCCCCTACATGCCACTATGCCCAATGACCATGCCCAGGGGACATATGTCCCCTGGACATGGCCATTGGGCAAGGGGGCATGACTCCTGTCTTTCCTAAGACAGGAGTCATTTCAATGGGGGTTGGGCGTAAAAAAAAATGGTGCAAATCGGGTTGAGGCCAAAATTTTGCCTCAGACCTGACTTGCCCCATTTTTTGACGCCCAAGCTCCATTTTCCCCTACGCCGCCGCTGCCTGGTGTGAGTCATTTTTTTTGACGCACACCAGTCAGCTGCGCCGGCTAACGTCATTCAATAAATAAGGCGCCCGCATGGCGCTTTGGAATGGCGTTAGCCGGCGTTAAAGTTTTTGACGCACAACTGCGTTGGCGCAGTTGTGCGTCAAAAAGTATAAATATGGCCCACAGTACTTAACAGTAGATGTAGGGAGTATACAGAGAGAGTGGGCTTCTGATCAGTCCCCTTCACCCATTAACTCCTATGCACTTTTCATAGCATGCTGGTGGTTGGAAGGGCTCTCCTTCAAGGCCGTGGCATATCTTAGGATGGCTAAAATCTTCTGTATTGCCTTTGTCATTGCGGACCTTCAAGTAGTACTTTAGGCTTCTCTTTACTGCTTCCTATGCCTTTTGTCATGAAAATCATTTAGAGGTCGACAAGGGTCACAGCTTCGGCCCCTGGCGTGCTCCTCGCGACATCTGGCCCAGTCCAATCGGACCCTGGCATCAGAGGTTTCAAAGGCAGAGCCAAGAAAAAATAGCAAATGAGGTCCCGAGGAACCCTGTTAACGTTCTGTGTCACTTCTTGTCAAAGACTTTCTCTGTAAAAAAGGAAACAGATTCAGCTTCGAAATGCATCCTTACTGAAGGGAAAGCATTGCTATGCAGGACCTTTTAAATCAAAACAGGAAGCTGCTGACAGCAATCCCGTAGAAGAAGGTGGGTCTCATTCACCTGGGCGTTGGCTCTCATGTGGAGACACAATAGACCACCTGAAGAGGGAGGGTGTCAGCAGTAGTCGCTGTTGAGTTTTACAGATGCCTGTGCCAGGCCTTTGACCTGGTATAGAGAAAAAGAGCAGGCTATTTCAGAGGCTGACCGAAAGTCTCTCTATATTTGTGTGTAGCCTGTATCCCGGAGAATGAAACTGGCAGGCAGTGTGAGTGACCTTTGCTATCCCCCAGACAACAATCCCCCCTGTAAACTGTGGTGTGGCTAACTTTAGCATTTCCTTCACTTATGCAGCCTGGCAGGAAGAGAGATGCTGAATAACTTTCCTGGGGCAGACACGTTGCAGAGATCAATACAGCAAAACAAATGTTTGAAACTCAAGGTTAGTCATCCCAGCCAGATCCCTCAACTCCTTGTATGTCATATCTCGGAGCTCTAGTCAGTGGTGTACCTTGGTCAGTGAGATTGGGGGTGTGTGAAGTTCACATTTCCGAACAATCACGCTGGCACATAATGTTAACATATATTATAGGACAAGCAAGGCGCACAAGAGGGGCTTAGAGGGCAGTGGAAAGGGAGAGGAATGCGGATTGGTAGGGATAGGAAGTAAGGAAAAACACGAAATGTTTTAAAATAACCAACTGTTTTGAAGCCTTTCCAAACAAACAGAGAAAGAGTGTGTGTGCGGTTTTGACTGTGTGTGCAAATATTCCTGGTGAAATCCGACAGACACCTCACTATACCCGACTGAGAGCACCTGTATCCAACTATTTATCAAAAAATACATTTCTTAGGGAGGTGTAACACCCCATACACCCCCCTTGAAGATACACCCCTGGCTCTAGTGTAAATTTTTAGCAACAGTAATGGAACTGCACTGTTAATATGACTCTTATTCTAATTTATTTATCGACTATCAATGTGAAACTTGAGCACTTCAGAGTTTTTGCAAGTGCATGTATAGCTGGCCGTGGGCCCCATTTTCTGTAATACTATTAAACACACTAATGTTCAATCCAATAGCACTTTGCCTGTTTTACCACAACAAGCATGCCTGGAGGCATCACAGCATGTAAAGTGCTGTTGGATAAAATCAAGTCCTGTTTTAAAGTCTGATACATGGCATGATGCCTTGGCAGCAATTTACACCTGTCATTTCGCAGGTCGCAGTGTGTGTATGTTTTATGAGGGAGTCTTGAAGTGCTGATTGTTTCCTTTCCTGTATCTATTTTGTGAAGTAGCCATGCTCTGCTGCTGTGCGTATTGTGGTTGTAGCTGTGTGTGAGTGAGGTTCGCACAGCTGTTGTCCAAGCTGTATATTTTGTGAAGGTGAGTTTCATTCCTAATTATTCCCAGTGTTCTTCCTGTTTTAAAGAGGTGCAGCACATGATATTCATGTTTTGGGTGAAGGAGCTTTAAACACATATTTTACCATTCTCTACTTATTTTGTGAGGGAGCTTTCTACTGTTACTTCTGACAACTATGTGGAGGAGACTTGCACAACAGTTTACTGTGATGTACCATGTTATGTGAGAGATGTCTGCTCAGCTACTTGCCATGATGCAGCTGCTTTGCCTGAGAGTGGTTTTCATAGTTTCTGTCTCTATTGTGCCTTTTGTGTTCTTGTGTAAGCAAGCCTTGAACTGCATCTGCCCCATTTCTGTCTGTGAAGGACGTTTGCACAGATACGTTTGTGCTTTTCTTCTCTTTTCTGGGGAAGATAGCATGCAGTGCTGCTCTTTAAGGTATGCCTTTTCTCTGCATGATGTAACCTAGCCCACTAGCCTGTATTATACCTTTTTTGTATGTGCATGAAACCTGCAATGCCACTATCTGTGCTGTACTTATACTGCATCAAATCAAATCAAATCAATAACATTTATAAAGCGCGCTACTCACCCGTGCGGGTCTCAAGGCGCTAGGGGAAAGGGGGGGTTACTGCTGCTCGAATAGCCAGGTTTTTAGGAGTCTCCGGAAAGCGGAGTGGTCCTGGGTGGCCCTGAGGCTGGTGGGAGGGAGTTCCAGGTCTTGGCCGCCAGGAAGGAGAAAGATCTCCCACCCACCGTGGAGCGGCGGATGCGAGGGACGGCAGCGAGTGCGAGACCAGAGGAACGGAGGAGGCGGGTGGGGATGTAGAAGCTGAGGCGTCGGTTGAGGTATTCCGGTCCCTTGTTGTGGAGGGCTTTGTGTGCGTGGGTGAGAAGTCGAAAGGTGATCCTTTTGCTGACTGGGAGCCAATGCAGGTGTCTTAGGTGTGCGGAGATGTGGCTGTTGCGGGGTATGTCGAGGATGAGGCGTGCCGATGCGTTTTGAATGCGTTGCAGGCGATTTTGGAGTTTGGCTGTGGTCCCGGCGTAGAGGGTGTTGCCGTAGTCCAGGCGGCTCGTGACGAGGGCGTGGGTCATGGTTTTTCTAGTGTCGGCGGGGATCCAGCGGAAGATCTTGCGGAGCATGCTGAGGGTGAGGAAGCAGGCAAAGGACACGGCGTTGACTTGCTTGGTCATGGTGAGAAGAGGGTCCAAGATGAAGCCGAGGTTGCGGGCGTGGTCTGTGGGGGTCGGTGCAGTGCCGAGGGCCGTGGGCCACCAGGAGTCGTCCCAGGCGGACGGGGTGTTGCCGAGGATGAGGACTTCCATTTTTTCAGAGTTCAGCTTTAGGCGGCTGAGCCTCATCCAATCTGCGACGTCCTTCATACCCTCTTGTAGGTTGGTCTTGGCGCTGGCTGGGTCCTTGGTGAGGGAGAGTATAAGTTGGAGTTAAGGGACATATAAATCAAATTTTCATGCAGCAAGGTAGCTTGCTGTGCTGCATGAAAGGGAGAGGACAGAATGTTCTGTATTTAACAATGTATAGTGCATTCTTGCTCTCCGTCTGCGCTGGTGAGGAAAAAAATGAGGAGAAACACATTTCTCCTTGTCACACCACCTAGGGAGGTGTAGCATTTCAAAGCATTTCCAGGTCGTCCACTAATGGTAAATCTGGGAATGTGCCAAAATATATGGTTGGATGCATGGGAACACCCACACTCTACCCATGTAACGTATCCCTGGGTGCTGCCTTTCGTTACTTCACATTTACCAAGCCAGGTAGGGCTGTGCAAGGTGGCCTTGCATAGCTTCGTAAATATCATTCAAGGTTTTGCATTGCTCTTTCACCCCTTTGCATAGTGGAAGGGCGAATCAAACCAATGATAAAAATGGGCCTGAGCTTACAATGCTGCTGCTTTTGTCACCCTACTTCCTATGAAGTAAGCATTGTTTGTTGCTGCCTTTGCATCCTGTTGCAAGCATTTAAGTGATCTCTATAGGTACTTTTGGAAATTGGGATTCTGGTGGAGGGGAAATGAACCCTACTCAAGCTGCAACAACAATCTCTGTCAGGGTGAAACACAAGCAAACCCCAAATTAACCTGTATAAATGTTGAAAAATCTCACACCAATTTTGAAAAATAGAACAAAATCTAACAAATTATCTGAGACCAGCAACAGCAACAATCCATTCAGTAGAACCAAAGATGTGCAATTTCAAAGTTTTAAGTGAAAGTAGTGCCTAAAAGCAAAAAGCGCCAACTGGGGTAATCTGGTTGTACCAGACTGAGACAAAGTCACAACTTCAGGCCGACTGCAATGGAGCACTAGCCGGATACAGGGACCAAGTTAGGCTCACTGTACAAAGTACCTTAAATCCTAGTTGAAGAGCATTGTGAGATTCTGCATCAATTCCAAGAAAGCTGAGGGCAGCAATGTGGAGTCCTGTATTGCTGTTGAGGATTCTGTTGACGAGGGCCTTGGGGTGTGAAGTCCTGCATCAATGATGAGTCACGCAACAGGTGTTCTGAGGAACCAGGGGGGCTGCAATGCGAAGCCCTGTGTCATCATTGAGGATGCCACCAACAAGGTGCTTGAGATGCGAAGACCTGCATTGAGGATGCATCGCTCAGTGGCAGTTCCGAGGATGCTGTGGACTCACATGTGAGGTCCTGCATCAGGGATACATCAGGCAGAAGCAATTCTGAAGCAGCTGTGAGGAGATGTGCTCCGCTGCCTCGGTTCTGCTCACAGAACCACAGCTGGACCTGTAAAGAATCTTCAGGTCCACTTCCAGGGGTCCAAGACTGGGTTGGCTTCACTGGGGGAGCAAGGCTTACAGCAGGTAGAGTCAATGTGCTGTGTTCAAGGTGGTTTGAGCCTTTTCTGTCCCTGAGGCTCTTATCAGGAGCCCAGCCAACTAGTCCTTGTAGTCAATCTGGTGGTCATGGGTTTAAGATGCAAGTTTAGTCCTTACACTCAGGCTTCAGGGCAGCTGAGTATCAGTCTTTATTGAAAATCAGCATAGTAAACCCTCTAAGTCTTCCACAGGTCCAGGCGTATACAGAAAATTTATACCAGGGCCCACTTTAAAGGAGGAGGAGGTTCTGAAGGTTTCAACCCCTGGAAATTCCTGCCTTCCTCCCAGGCACCCAGTTGTCTGGGGTCACAAAAGACTGGTGTAAAACCCTTTGTACAAATGTTGAGGCAGAGGCTTTGTGATGTGCAAGTCTGGTGACAGCTCCTATCCCTCATCAAGTCATGGACGGCGCATCCTGCCTACACCTACTCCCTTTTGTCTCACTCTCTGGGGGTGATACAAAATGATTAACTGCCAGCTACACCTAGTCTGTGACCCAGGATGCAGGCTGCAGGCACTAAATGGTGACAGGAAAATGTCAATTTTCTGAAATTGGAGTTTTCAGAAATATTTCCACCTGCCCCAATTGAAAGTTATTACTTATTAAATGCAATAAGTTAGCTCAATATTGTCCCATGGGATAGACAGGCTTTGCAGTAGTAAAAAACAAATTTAAAGATTTGTCACTACTAGGACATGTAAAAGCTAAAAGTATATGTCCAACTTTTTAAATACACTGCACCCTGCCATGTGGGCTATTCAAGGCCTACCCTCAGGGTGACTTAAATGTATTAGAAAGGAAGGTTTCAGCTTTGCAAAATGTTTGTGTCTGGTCGAAATGCAGTTCAAAAGTGCACACAGAGAATGCAATGGCAAGCCTGAGACATGTTTAACAGGATACTTAAGTGGGTGACACAATAAGTGCTTTAGGTCCGCTAGTAGCATTTAGGGCCTCATTACAACCCTGGCAGTCACCGACCGCCAGGGTTGAAGTGGCGTTCGTACTGCCAACAGGCTGGCAGTATGAATCGCCATATTATGACCACGGCGGTAGTGCCACGGTCACACCGCCAGGACCGGCGGTTTACTGCCATGGATGTCCCGGCAGACAGTGAAAAGCGTGACGGGTGCTGCTGCACCCACTGCACCGCCACATTGCCGCCGGCTCCATTAGGAGCCGGCTGCAATGTTACAGCCGACATCCCGGTTGGGCCGGTGGGTGGAAACTGTATTTCCGCCCGCCAGCCCAGTGGGTTTCCAGCCACATGGGCGGCCGACTGGCGGTTCAGCCTTGGCGGTTGGCCTTGTCTGACCGCTAAGGTTGAAATGAGGGCCTTAATCTTCAGACCCAAGTCGCCTCTCGTAATTGTGATGGTGAGACTGCGTTTAGGCTGAACGCTGAATGCGAAATGCTGCTGGACGTGGGCGGAGCTGCCGACGCTGTCAGAGCTTGGAGTATGGAGTTGAACACGGCGTTTGGTGCACCTTTTTGCTTGCCTCTGTTTGCCCCTGTTTGCCTCTGTTTGCCATGGTGGGATTGCAGGGGGTCATTGAAGCCTCAGACCCTGAACACCGAACACCAGCCTTTAGGCACTGGGCCTCGGACCCTGGACTTTGGCCACTGGCCATTTGCTGCAGGGGTCTGCGGGTGCCATTGGAGCGTTGGACTGCAAACTCCTTTAGGCTCTGGGCCCCTAACCCTGGACTTTGGCATTTGACCAAGGCCTGGGCCACCCCGATGATCCTGTCTGGGACCTTTCAGTCCTGACTACGGCCCTTTCAATTCTTTGAGCCTTCCGGTTCCTATCTGGGGCCCTCCCAAGCTTTGGAGATTTCTCAGCCCCACGACACTGCCCCCCCCCACCCTGCCCACCTTGCCTTCTCCGCCAGCACAAACAGCACTAACAGTGTGACTCATCACACTCAATACACCGTGGAAGGAGAACCACGTTCCGTAGGCTGTTGACTGGGGGTGCATGCCATCAGCCACCAGCTGTGCCGCTCTATCCCTTGTTCCTTCTGTCAGTGTTGGGGTCTGACTGGAGTGTGGCAGGAGCCAAGACTCAATGTGGAAGTGTTCCTACAATTTCATTTGGAGTGGGGAGCCGAGTGAAAGACACGGGCACAGTTGAAAGTCATGACTCAAGTGCATGGCAAGTGGTGCCAAGTGGGGGTCATGAGGTGGGCTGAAGTTTAGGCTGCAGGCAGTCAACAGAGGCGGCTGGCGTTGGCCAGTGCAGATTGCATGGGCTGTGTTGTCCTGCACTGCCCTGCTCCCATGTCTCAAACCTTATTTTCAAGCAGCCCTACCCCTTCTACAAGCTGCTTGACACAGTGTTGTGACAGTGTTGTATAACAATATACTGAGGAACTTATAATACGTCGATTCCTTTTGCAGTTCATTGGCCAATTTGAATGGAGGGGGCATAAGAACTGACCACACCATGAGGTCTGGCAAAACAAGAAAAGATCTTGTCATCTCCCAAAAACACAAGAAGTGTCGTCAAGGTGATGCAGTGTGCGATGTCACAGCCCAGCCATCACCAGCCCATGGTGAGGGACTCCATCCTTCCTCCCTCAGTCCTAATGGGGCAGTGACCCCACGGACTGCTTTACTGTTCAATACTGCAGTTTTGACCCCCGTGACCCTATTGTTAATTTGTCTCAATCAAGTTCACTGAAGTTCCACAAGTCCCCCTTGTTGGCTTATTTCAAGAAGAAAACCTCAGTTGCAATAAAGGTGAACGGCAGAGCCACTGAGCCCGAGATGGGCCCGGACACATTTCCAATGTCTTGTGCTGTGAAGGTGTCACCAAAGGCTTCTCGATTTGTGGAAACACTTACACCAGTACATCGGCCTGTTTCACCAGTTATTGTTTTGGACCACTCTGGCTCAGCAAGCCCCCCAAAGGCAGGGGAATATTCCATCAATCGGTCAGCCCTCAAAGATAATACAAGTTCATTGGTGTCACAAGTGGTCAACTTGGTTGTGGTCTCACCAAAGAACGAGCTCTCTCCAATAGTTATTCCAAGTGACCATTCTTTTGATGCCACAAACTGGGGTGCTTCTCCAGCAGCATCCTCTTGGTAGAATGTGCAGGCCTCAATTAGCTAAGATTGCCAGCAGGACCACAGTATGGCTCACTTCATCAGCCCCCCGGCCTCACAATGGACCCGCAGCCCAACTGGCAGTATTCTTCCCATGCTTCCCATGAGATCTCCTAATGCGGCCTGTAATGGTAGCTCTCAAATTGAGTTCAATGAGAGGGAGCTTAATGGCCAATCGCTTCTGGATCTATCTTGCCTCCAAACTGAAGCCGTGGGAGGTGTGGACATTCAATCTAATTCTGCGCTCAATTCTATGGCCGCTAGAAGTAGCCCTGTGTGGTCTCAGCTTCTTCAAACTTTGCAATCTACTGTTATGGCCTTGAATTATCACTCTGACAAGCTGGATGTGCAAGTCGACTTGTTGAACACATTAGCCACCTAGATTGCAGGGATCAACCTCAAATTAGAAAATGTAAATAAGCTAATCATCAGAACACAAACAAGCTCCAACTTACATCAAGCAGCCTGTTGTTGCTCTCCAATCATAGAAAGCTTGTCATCTCTCCCAACTTTTTTAAGCTCAGTCCTAGCCAAAATCAAGAGGTTTTCATCTTGCTCTGTGCCTCCGGTTACTCCGTTGAATTTGAGGCCCTATTCAGACTTGGCACAGAAAAAAATAAAATCTAAAATATTGGATGACTATTTTTTTCCAAGCAAAGAGTTCAACAATTACTAACCCGAGCTTGTTGCCATTGGAGTCCTTGAGCAAGGCTCTTCGGGCAGTCCAGTTCATCAGAAGATCTGTTTACCTGGAGCCGAATCCATTGATCCAGTTCCCCCATCCCATTTAAAGTCTGTGCCACAAGCTGATTTTTTTAAATCATCTCCTCCAGGGGTAGACCTTGGAGCTCAGCACTCATTAAGTAAGAGGGAAAAAAGGCTTTGTAAACAATGGAACAAAAGGCGCAGCTCACTGCCTCCTGGGACTGCAAACAAAGGTCAATATTTCAACCAACATGACACATGCAGTCGCATTAGGTCGCAGATTCGACTTCGCAGACTAGTTCTTCCATGGACAAACCGGGTGTTTACTTGCCACCTAGTGAGCCTGTGTATGATCCACCGGCCAGCATCACCACCAAAGGAGATGGAACTCCCAAATAATTTTTGGGCTCTGTCAAGAATGGCAAGGCTGACAGGCTTGTTGCTCCTACTGTTACAAGCTTGGGGTGAGATGGCTCCATCGACATTACAGTAATATCATCAAACCCTATGGTGTCCCATGAAATAACAAGCTGTGATGTCATGGGTCTGAAACCCCCCACTTTCCTTGGGATGCCCCGTATTAGTCAAGGAAGCCAGCCCCTTTCATTGTTACCACGTTATCAAGACTCTTATACTGACTTCTTGGTGCCGGGGCCTGAAATTCCTATGGGCTCCCCTAGCAGGGTGGACCAGTTTCACCCAAGGCCACTATTTTGTTTCCCAGTAGCCTCATCTGAGTGTACAACTGCCAAATTACTTTTTATACCAGAATAATGCTCAAGGGGTCCCCATGACATCCTGAATACAGGGAACATTTTAAGACTGTTTAAAGCCATCTCAGAGTTGAGTGACATTTGATCTGGTGATATCGTCTCTATTGAATTTCTTCCCCAAATGGGTTCACAGACAGGGGAAACCACCATGGTATCACTGGCTTCTGTTACTTTAGCACAGTCTGTCCTCACTAGAAAAGATATATTTAATTCCTAGGGCATCACAAATACACCCCATAAGAATCCTGGTTATCCTGTTTTATTGTCTGTTCAGTCCAAAGGCCCCCCGTGTTGAAGCCATTCTCAATCCTGAAAGGTGCTCAGGATTGCACCATTACCCTTAATGGTACAGGAAGGACCGGTGTTGGCAACCAGCTGGGGGCCAACTGGGACTGGTTCCCTTCTGCTCTTCTGCACAGGTGACGTGAATGACCATGTGGGAGGTGTCCTCCGTGTCAAAGTCTGAACTTTTGTCTCTATGTTCTTGGAATATCAATGGGGTTGCTCAGAAGTTTGAATTGGCTGACCTAGTGTCTTTTTAAAATTGTTATGAAGTAATTACTCTACAGGAAAGATGGGCTGAGGTCAGATGCCCGCTGCCAGGCTTTCTGGAAGTCTGGAACTCTGCCCATAGAGAGAGCAAAAGCAGCTGTGCTGGGGGGGAGGGTGGTGGGGTATGCAACTATGTTGCTGTTAAATTAAAAGGTTGTATTAGGACACTGGTTTGAGAAGAAAATTGGGTCCAGGGGATTATGATTAGTAATTGGAGTTCGCAGCAAACGCTCACTGTGATTAATGTTTATATTGTTCCAACACAAAGGAAAAAAAGAGGGAAGTTGTCCTCTCTATGCAGATTTTGGGTGACTTAGCTGAGGAACACCCTTATGTGAATTATTTGGTAACTGGGGATTTTAATACAAATTTTAACACAGTGCCGGGTTGGAAAGAGCACAGTGCCCACGTATGCTTGGCCAGCCGTGAGTGTGCATGTGTTTGGCCGGCCCGAGACAGCTGGCCAAACACACATGCATACTGATGGAAGTGCACAGTGCACTCCCCCTCGTCCCCGTCATCCCCCATGACCCATCCCTTTTAACAATGAAATGATAACAAACACAGTTTTATTATTGTTTCATTGTTAAAGGATTGCAGCTGCTGCTGCTTGGGCCATGGTGGAGGAGCAGGCGCAGTCGGGGTGTCATGAAGAAAGTGACTGCAGGCATAGGTGACGCATAAAGGCCCGCTTGCATCTTGTTCCGGAGGGAAACAAACTATCATGGAGATGGTCTAGGAGCACAGACACTAATGTTAGCAGTTTTAAGTGGTTCCTGCAGAAAGCCGTGCGTCTTCGTGTATTTCCCTACTCCACTTTCCTTACATGATGCTCCACTGACCAAATCAGCATGTCTGGCTCACCAGCGTCATCGTAGCTGAATCTGCCATGTCATTGTTGGAATATTTAATAAAGAATCTTCTTGAGAACCTTTACCGGGCCTTTACCTGTCCTCAGTGAAAGGGCCCAGTTGTAAACGCACTTTGAAGTTCACTGCAGAGAAATGTCTCAAAAACTGCCTCAGTGCAGATAACATTAAACAGGCCAGTCTTAGAGGGAGTGAAGGCTGAACTACAGAAGAAAGAAAGGCTGAACTGATAATAAATGGTTTGCCCTTTGCATGTTTATTTAATGTGGAGAAGAACTGCAGCCTGTTTATTTATTTATTTTGCGTGTAACTTAAACAAGTCTCCCTGCAGAGGCTTGCAAACATCTTATGCTATTCCTTGCCTACAGCTGTTGGTGTATGTTTTTCATGCGCAGTTTCTCTTTGAGGCTCATTTCAAGGAAAAGGTACAAGGTATTGTGTTTTTGCAAATTGACGGACAGTGGAGCGAAACACCATAACCCCCCCCACTACATGCCTGCAGGAGGCCTGCACAGGAACCCATTCCGCTAGCAGTGGGACTCAGAGACCTCTCCTCACATTCCATCTTGCATTACCCAGGGGCGTAGCTTTGTTGGGTGGGGGCCCAGGGGGTTACTCCCCCTAACAAATGGATTTTGTAATAAATTGTTGGGTATAGGTGCTTTCAGTCGGGTAAGGTGCGTTGTCTGTCGGTTTTTACTAGGATTTTTTTACAAACACAATCAGAAACACACACACACTCTCTCCCTATCCCTGTTTAGAAAGAATTTAACAAGGTTGGTTATTTCACTAACTTTTGTGCTTTCTCTCACTGAGGCCCATATTTAAACTTTTTGATGTAAAACTGTGCAAACGCAGTTTTTCATCAAAAAGTTTAGAGCTGGCTTGTGCCATTTTTAAGCTCCACCTGGGCATCATACTTATACTATGACGCAGGATGGCGCTAAAAACTGGTTAGAGTAAAACATTTTGACATTAACCATTGCGCCCTTTCGTAAGGCAAACTGACTGACGTTAACGCTGCAAAATTGAGTCTAACCTGGTTTACGGTGCGTAAATATGTCGCAAACGGATATGCACCATTTTATGCCCGCATTTGCGTCAACTTTAGGCGCTAATGCAGAAAGCATTGCAAAGGAGAGGAAATATGGAAACAGCAGGCCAGGTGAGACCCCGGGTGACCCCGTACAGCCAGGAACCATCCAGGATGACACACAGAAGTCCCTGGAGAAGGAGAAGATAAAGTACAAGTGTCGGTTTAGTGCAGAGGAGCATGAAATACTTGTGAGAGAGTTGACGGAGCATCAACATCAGCTATTCATCACCTCCAAATTGCCAATTGGTAGTAGAGAGGCAATATGGCAAGAAATAGTTCACAAAATGTTCAGTGTGGCAGAGATGAGGAGAACTGTAACCAAGTGCAAGAAATGCTGGCATGATTGTAAGCGAAGAACTAAGAAGAAGATGGCAAGGAACAGAAAGGCAGCACTGCTAACTGGAAGTGGAAGTCCAGCACCACAGGAGGACCTGGATGAGATGGAGGAGATGGTTGCAGCGGTCATCCCGGAGAAACTGGTCACTGGAATCGCAGGACAGCACAGACTACCAGGAACCACCACAAATGCAGGGTAAGTTGCATGGGGAATATAAATGCAAATGTAACAAATGCAAGAAGGGGGGAGGCACATAGGACACACACAATGCATGCATAAGGAGTGCAGAGAGGCACATTTCCCATGAACCAAGTTGCACCATTCAAACATAAGCAACACATGTACACACGCCTTGGTTGTGCCATGCACGACAACACATACACAACCTGAATACAAGTCAGTCACCGGGGCTACATACCAACATGTACATATGCACCACATAGGATGGAAGGCACCTCTAATTACTATGCCTGTGGGTGTGTCATCACAACATCTCTTGCATATAGGTAAACAAACCCTATCAACATAACTAAGACATCAGAAACTAGGAAGTCAGTCAATACCATTTCTGGGTTTACGTCATGGTGGTGTCACTTGCAGTAACACTTTGCAACTGCCTTGTCCCATTGCTGAAACACGTGTGCTGCATCTTACAGCACACATTAAAAAGGCACCTTAGGTAACATTACTCAGACATGTGCAGAAAGCACCACCACCCCACACATAAACAGCACATCCTCTGGGGGGAGCGATAGGAAGTGCTAGGGGAAAAAAACCCTTACGCCAGTGCAAGGAGGAGAATACATAAACCATCTTACCACAGAAGTCTTGTACTTCCCCTACTTCCCTATCTACTCCCCCTCCTACACACTCACCTCCTCATGGCTTTTCTTTTTCTCCTCCCCCCTTCTTTACCCTTCCCCTCCTCCTCTATGGGATCATATTACCCCAAAAATCATTTTAAGGAACTTAAAAAATCTTTTGCATCCGGAACCCACTGGAAAATATGCATTTGACCATTCTTCAAAACTTTCAACTTTGCTAATTGCACGATCCCTGCCCGTGCCCCCAGTCTTTTGAAGTCATCAATCAGTCCCACAAATTCACATCACAGTTTAGCGGCTGAAGCCGACATGTCTGGAAACACTTGAAAGCTAAATAGATCTCCTGACTTGAAAGTCCTCTTTTTAAATGCTTGTGAAAGAATTTGCTCTTTGATTCTAAAGCCCCCAAAATTTACTAAAATAGTACGAGGATATTTTGTGTTTGTAGGACGCACAAACAGCACCCTGTTTGTACGCATTATGGAAAGATCTACCCCCGTATTAGCTACATCCGGGAGAATCAAGTTTCGTATGAGATCTGAGACTATCTCGGTAACTAATGATGCTGTTTCCAGATCCTCCGGGATCCCTACAAATCTAAGATTTGAGCGTCGTGATTTTTTTTCAAAATCCTCAAGCTTGATCTGAAGCTCTTCTAATTCTGATTGAATCCGTGGGATAGTTGTCCCTGGTTGATTTCCCAAATCCTCCAATTCCGACACCCGCTGTTCAACAAGGGAAATCCTGGTAGATAACTGGGCAAAATGGGTATTCAGGTGATTAAGCTGATCCTTGGCCTCCTTGTGCGCCACCTCCTGAGATAGCTTGATTGCCTGCAGCTCTAGTAAAATCTGTTCCATCCATTCTTCCTTTGGACTTGCTTGATACCGGTTGGATACTGGAGCGCTACTAGAGCTACAAATGCAGGGAGCTGGATCTCTCTCTAGATCGTTTCCCGCAAATGTTGCTCCTTGGACAGGCACTGGACCATAATTATCTACTCCACTGCTGGCATTAATTGCGGCTACCAGCCCAACCTGCATGCTCCTTTCGACTCCCGGAAGCATCAAGTCTTGCCCAGGGTCTTTAGCATTGTCCTTGTTTGCAGTCTTGGGATTAGCATGATCGCCAGCTAGTGAAAATTGCAGATAGATGTTCTTTTCCTTTTGTGGTAAGTTATCATTCGGGGTCGTGTGAGAAATGATATCCAAAGCAATAAAGCTACCTGAAAACGCCATTATATCTACTACGGGGGAGTGGGTCGGTGCTTCTATTGCTTGTGCTATGCAACCTGACGTTGGAGGATACGTTTCTTCTGAATTGAGTCTCCCAGACATAGCAGGGGTTGGTGGGGGGTATAAGTTGTACTACGTCCTGTTTTGCTGCAGAGTCTTTCCAGAGCTCGCCTGAGAACCTTTGCCCAGAGCCCAACCTCTGTCTACTTGAGGCCGGCGACAAAGTATTTGTCTTGGCGCCCTTCACATTTTTTCCCATTGTTTGCGGCCTGCCAGTTATGTCGCGGGTCATGCGTTTCATTATATATGTGTAGGCTAATGTCTATTATATCATTTGGGTTTGCTCTTGGTTCGTTCTCTTTCCTCCTTCCCTTCGCCTCTTACCTCCTCTTTCCACCTCCCCTCCTTTCTCCCTCTTTGTCCCCTTTCCTATGTCACCTCTTCTTTCTTCGCGTCAGTTGGTCACTCTGGTTTTACCTATCCTCCTCTCCCCCTCTCCTTCTTTGATCATGTCGTATTACACTGGAAGCATTGGGGTTGTACACAATTTTCACACAAAAAAACCTGCCAAACCCCCGTACTGTACTTATTGTATTGTACTTATCTTGATTTCTTCACTGGTGTTGTCTAGGTTGAATTTGGCGAGGACCTGTTACTCTGCTCTGATCCTCCCTCAGCTCACTTTGAAACAGGTATAACAGGAATAGCACAACCAGGCGTTTTGCTGCTTGCAGCGCGTCCCTTTCTGCATATAAATCCGCTGTGCAAAGTACAGCGTCCGACCGTGCAGGATGATGGCTAGTCGTCACTCCCTCTTGGCTCGTGGCTGTGCCGTGGTGTGCTTGTGCAGTACACCGCTGCCTCAGCTGGGAGAATCTAGTGTTGCTGATATCTTCTTTTTCCTGTATTGCTGTTGAGAGTGGCGCAATCCTCATACCGGCGCCGGCTGCAGAAGCCTCCTCGGCACCTCGCGCCACGGGTACAGCAGATTGTCTTCCCCCTCGGCGAACGATGTGGGAATGTATTTTTAACTTTGGTAGCAAGGGAATGTAACTCTTCTTGATCCTTAATAACGGCTCCAGCAATCCGCTTACATCCGCTTACATCGAAGTACCCCAGTAGAATGCCAGGGAGTCAAACTCCCTTTCTGCCTCCCGCCGCCATTCTGTGAACCCTGCAGGCTCTCAGTCACGGAGCATGACGTAAGCTCACGTGACCATCCCTCCAGAATGCGCATCCTTGGGAGCCATGCTCTAGGAGTGCCAAGTCAGTGCACTCAATTATAAGTTGTTGGAGGGAGGCCTATGGGTGGGGGGGGACTATAGGGGGTACAGGGGAGGGAGGGGCCAAGACGGGAAAGGGCCTCGACGAATATAAGGGAGAAGGGGGGGGATGACAGTTGGGTCACTAAGGGGAGGGGCACTAGGGGGGACATGAGGGAGGGAGAGGCCAAGATGGGGATGGACCTCACCGAGTATAAGGGGGGGGCAAGAGAGGAGGGCCCACAAGGGGGAAGGGAGGGGTAAGAGGGGGGATTACACAATGAGGAAGGAGCTTTTACATAAAAAACTGGTGATACTTAATCTGATTAATTATTTATTTGAAGAGAAAACACTAGACAAAAACCTAGTTAAATTCACAGTACTAGGACAATGGGGCATGGTAAGAAAGATTAGCAACTTCTCCTATAGGAAACACATTTAAAGATCAATGCTAGGCCGCCTAGACTCCCGTCATATGTAGCCAATTCGTTTTATGCTTCGGCAGGTGCTGCAGGATGGGGGTGGCAATTTTGTTCTCTAGGAAATTCGTAGGGAGAATTAATAGTGTTGTTCGAGATCCACAGGCAAGATGGATAATAGTCTCCACGATTACGGCAGATAAAGAGGTTCACTTTGTGAGTTATTATGGTCAGATAGAGGATGACATAAATACAATACTGTAAATACAATAGAGTCCTTATATACTCATCTTTTTCCTCTTCAAGGGTATCTTGTAACTGGCAGAGACTTTAATATTATACCAGATACTCAGTGGGACTCATCACAAAAGAACAAAGCACAAAATAAATTAAAATCTTTGCAATTCCTTGCTAAATTGACGCAAGAGCTAGCTCTAGTAGACGTGTGGAGGGCTGATCACCTTTATGCTAAAGAATACACATTTTATTCTAAAAGGCACAATAAGGCATCCAGAATTGACTATATATTAGTATCATATATGTTAAAATGGTATCAAACAGGAATTTTCGCGAACTCTTTCTCGGATTACACTGTTCCCTGGGTTGATTTAGATGATTTTGAGGACTTGGGTGATCAGTTTCTTCATTCACAATGGCTTCTGGATAGATCTCTCTTGACAGATTCAGATTGGGTTGCCAGTCTTAAAGGGCTAGTAACCAACTTTCTGAGGGTAAATAAGGGATCCACCTCTATTTTTTCTGTCTGGGGGGCCACTAAAGCGTTCGTACGTGGGGAGGCTATCTCTTTTAAAGCATATCTAGGTAAAATAGCTTGCGAAAAAAGCACTTTACTTCAAAAGGAGCTAGAACAGACCCTGAAAAGAAAGCAAACATGGTCGAGTCCGGAGACGGTACAAGGGCTGGTAAGGGCCCAGGCTAATTTAAGAGATTTTTTTCTTTCAAAGGAAATTGTAAATAGCCATACTAGTTATCAACATCAATATGAAGAAAGTGAACATGCTGGCAGATTTCTTGCCTTGTCGATTAAAAAGCGTGCCAGCACAAGCTTAATAAAAACCATCTTCGATGAAGAACAGGGCAGAATGGTCACACACTCTAAAGAGGTTGAGAAAGTCTTTCTATCACATTATCACAAGCTATATACCGAGACACTACAAGCAAATAATTTGCAAATCAAACAATATCTAGATACAGTAACTCTACCGAGACTCGACGTGGAGGTACAGAACCTATTATTATCCCCTATTACTTCTCAAGAAGTTATTACCCAATGGTAAAACCCCAGGTGAAGATGGCCTTCCGACAGAAATTTATAAAATCTTGCAAGATCAAATAGTGGATATACTACTACATTTATTTAATACAATATTAGAATGAGGGGAGGTCCCCTCCAAGTTTTCAAGAGCTATAGTGGTCAGTTTTATAAAAAAAGATAAACCACTGGAATATCCGGGTTCATATCGACCAATTAGCTTGCTAAATCAGGACTACAAACTTTTCACTAAAATATTGGCAGTTAGTGTGGCTCTGGTGGCTTCAGTACTGGTACATGAGGACCAGTGTGGATGTCTGCTGGGCAGGTTACTATCTACTAATACCAACTTTTTAGTACAGGCTATAGACTACCTATCACATAGTTCCCATCCGGCAGTATTTATGATGCTTGATGCCGAAAAGGCATTTGACTTAGTTCAATGGCAAGGGCTATTTTCGGTACTTGCACAGTTTGTTTTTCCCGCGAAGTTTGTTAAGATAATACAGACTCTGTATACTGGCGCTCAAGCCAAGATTGCAGTAGGGTCGGTACAAATAATACAAGGTACGCGACAGGACTGCCCTCTCTCTCCAGTTTTATTTGCACTCTTTGTCGAGCCTCCAGCTGCAGCAATTCGACAAGGTGAAACTATCCAACCCCCTCTACCCTCAGCTCCCAAAGTAAAGCTATTTGCGGACGATATGATATGATATGGCAAAATATTGGAAGTTGATTTTTCAGAGGCTAAGCTCCTGGATAGGCCATGAGATTGCCCTACCCCATTAGTGGCTCTCTGGGGCATTACGCAGGATACAAACTTGTCAATTTCATGCAGACAAATGATTATAGTGGGTACTCTAATAGCTTTATCACTTATTCTCCAGGCATGTAAATCAACAGTCACCCCGACATACACACAATGGCAGGCGAAAATGGAGTCCACCAGGTTTAAAGAAAAATTGTACGTTCAGCGGGTAGGAACTATGAAAAGGTATAAGGGGATATGGGCCATAATGACCAACATGTTGATGAATCAAGTGGAGGGGAGGGGAAGTTGAAGGTGGAAAATTAAAAGGTCTCAAATGTAAAAATGTCTATGCTATTAGCAACAAGCCTAGTATTAATGTAAAAAGTAATGTCATGAGTTGGACGAATGTATGTAATGTAAGTTTTCACGAGCGGAAAAGAAAATATTAATAAAAAAATTAATATTTTATAAAAATAAAAGTTTATTAATAAACAGCACATCCTCATAAGGCAGCTACTTCTCCATTATGCAGTAAGAATCCCTGTCTGGGTGCAGGGAGAAGTAATCTGGGCAGCTGCTGGGGGAATTGCAGGGTGGTCCTGTATCACAGGAAACATGGCACAACCCAATGTAACTAACCTGATGCATTGTGGAGCCACACATGTTGACGCTGATCAGAACTGTGCCACTAGAGAAAATAAGAACTTCAGATTGCAATCTATAGGTCACAACAAATACAGGCTGAGCCCACAACTACTCTGACACAACCATGTGAGCCAGATAGGAATGGGGAAACAATCACACCAACACAACATATGGTGTACGTCTGTGAACATCATAGTGTACAAGTTCACATTGATGGGTGGGGGATGGTCCATGGGCAAGTCTGACATTTGTAAGACTGCTAGTGCAGTGTACCCTTCGTGGTTGGCACTATGGGTAACACACTGGGGTGACAAGTGGCAATCTGTAACCTCATGTGAGCTCTGTGGGGCAGTTACCACAACATTTTTGATGGATCAAATGGAGTCTGCAGCAATCTTGGGGTGTATTGGGTGTGACAGCACATGCTGCAACTGTCACTGCTAATCAGGCAGTGGAAAGGGCAAAGAGCCTGGGCATGGGGCCCCCGCACTGCTCATGCCAGGTGCATGGACTGTGCAGGGGCACCCAGGGACACAGCACACCACATAACCACCATCCTTAGCATGGGAATTTGACCTCCATGCAAAGGCTGGCAGAAAAGCGGGAACACACCTAGAGCACAGCGCTGATTGTAATATTGGTCTGGTGTCACAAGACAGGTAGTATTGCCAGTCTGTAAGCTGCCAGCAACCTGCCAGCGCCAGGCCATTGACCCATGGGGCATTCCTCATGGACAACATGTGCCACTTCCACCTGCACTGTTGGCAGTGGTCATATTGCCAATTGCAGTCTGGTGGTCATAGGACTGCTAGACTTGCAATGAGGTTCCATGTATGCACCAGTACAACTACCTGCAAAATCTCCATCAGACTAGCTTGAGGCCCTGATCTAAGTTCAACAGTAGTCAACTGGCTATGCCCATTATTTTGTGGCATCAGGCAATGTCATGTAGAAAATGATATTCACATCAGCAAATGAAACCCATGCTTCCCATCCCTGGGTCCACCTCTGTGCCAGTGTCAAATTACCTGCACTGCCACAATGCTGCATCTCTTGCACCATAGTGCAAGGATGGCTGCATTAATGGGGAGACCATAGTTCTGTAGGAGGGAGCACCTCCTTGCACAGCCTGAAATTGAAATGGCAATCTGCTACATCCATGTGTGCTGTGCAATGTAGCACACATGCACATACATCACCTTGAGGGGTAAGCAAAGGAAACAACAATGTAGCGCATTGGTAATGTCATCCCTGTGGTGGGGCAAGGTTTTGGTTTGGCCCTGGTGTATGAAAATCACAGACAACTGGGACAGGGGAAAATTGCAATGTGTGTTGCTGTGGCCTGACCACTGCAACACTCATTGCAAGGCCCAATGGATGCATAGGAAGGGGCCACAATAACAAGTTGGTGTCAAGTCACCGAAAGGAAATACATCACACCTTGCAAATCTGACGCAGCCGATTGCGCCACCTGAGCTTCCCAAGACGTGACACTCAGGTGGGGCAAAGGGCCGAGCAATTGCACCCATAATGTACAAGAACAATGTGTGGGCTGTAAGTTATCACTGAATCACCAATAGCAAATCAGTGATGTTACATGTCAACTGCCACAGCATAGAGAGTTTGATTTTACACCATCTCATTGCAGAGGATGATGGCTCTCCTGCTGATCTGTCTGCCTGTCCTGGAGTTCTCCGTTGACCTGGATGACCAGCGGACAACCATCAGCCGAGAGACTCTCCAGGAAGTCC
This sequence comes from Pleurodeles waltl, assembly GCF_031143425.1. Classification (NCBI taxonomy): domain Eukaryota; kingdom Metazoa; phylum Chordata; class Amphibia; order Caudata; family Salamandridae; genus Pleurodeles; species Pleurodeles waltl. The sequence goes on from NC_090444.1 coordinate 295,137,762, forward strand.
TGGTAATCCTCCAGACACCACCTCCAGTTGCAAGGAGGACAACCAATGTAGCAGCTATCCTAGATGACCCACCCAACACCCAAATATTACAAACTGCTAGCACCCACGCAACTCAGGACTCCGAGGACCCAGAGACAAGCTTCCAGAGGACAGTGGTAGGATTCCAGCGGGAGCTGGCCAACGAGGTGCGGGTATGGATGGAGACCGTAGCAGCCAACCTAGAGGGAATGCGCAAGTGTCTCATGACAGCTAATTTACACACAGCTGCCAAACGAGGCACACACTCCCCACTGCGTGGAGTCCGTCAGTGTCTGACGAACATAGCTGCTGCCATGAGCGAAAGTGCACAACAACTGCCCTCCCAAACTGGCAGCAGCATGACAGACTACAAGCTTGACTCCATCCAGCTTGAATTGGCCTCCCTCAGGGCAGACATGGCTTCCTACCACCGGGATGTTGCTGCTGTCCTGAAAAAGCAGCAGTTACTCCTTGCTGCAGTGATGCCATATGTTGTTCCACAAATGGCAGCTGCCGGAAATTGGGATTCCACATCTTCAACCACTGAAGTGTGTGTGGCCCCCTCTACCTCGCCACCACAGCCACCAATGGCACAAGAGACACCACACACATCGGAGGATGAAGATATGGAACAGATCACCTTTACTCGGAAGAGTACCCGGTAGCACCACCCCATGCCATATGGGCAGTGGTTGTCTTAGTTCTGTGCTAAAGATCATGCCAGTGTTATCACAGCAAGGTATATGCATCCTTCACCTACACACTGTTGACCTGTCTGCTATGGACTGTCATTGTCTCTCACTTACCAATTGGCAATGTTTGTTCCTCCACATTGACTGGCACAATGTTGAAACATGCTTCAGGACAGGTCCCTCAACCCTGGACTTCTGTTGTGTCACAAATGTATAGATTTCACAAATGAGGTCACTGACCTGTATATTGTAAATATCACATTACAACACTTCCATTTGTAAATAAACACCTACTACACAGTCAGCATGTCTACATCTATTGTGATCCATCAATGCTGCTAAATTATTGTAATGTGTGAATCCATGTCAATGGTCACAGAATGTCAGTACAAGAGTGCAGGACTGTGGGGACACAAAGTTACGCACAAGGTTCCTAACATGACAAATGTGTGTGCTGGTCCCATCACCTACAAGCAATTCACTGAGTATGTCATAAATGATGAACACATATATGGTGCCCTCACCATATTCGGCAGGTATGCCTGAAAAGCAAGTCTAGGGCAATATTGTCAGCTGGGAGTACCAGAAGAACTCACTGGTGTGATACAGAGGTAGCTAACCTCATTAGTGATGGCCACCAATCAGTTTAGCAGGTGAGAGTTCCAATTGAGGCTGTTGTCAAATGTGCCACTGTTCCTGACATTCCTTCACATGACCCCAATACTGACAGCTGAAGTACCAGACCTGCCTGTACATTACAAAGTATACATAGTCTTCATGAGTGGTGGGTACACTGGATGGCAGATGCATGGACTAGTAGATGTGATGTTGCAATCAATGTGAAAGCTCCATTGTCTGTAGGGAGTACACATGGTAAACGAGGCTTTCGTAGGCATGATGGATTCCATAGGCCATTTCCCCAATGTGACCAGTACATGGGGAGAACCTTGAAACCCGCACTAATTACACAAACTGGTTGCAATAATAACAGGATGTTTATTATAAAATGGATCTACTAAAACAACACTAAAACCTACCCTAAACTAACTTATACTAACTATACTTTTCATACAACTAAACTATCTAACCTATGCTAAACTTAACTTATACAGTACATAAAACACCACACTCTAAACATTCCCCCCCACCCCACCTAAAGAAACAAGAAACAAGTAGGACAACAATGATTATAACTACACATGCACTAACTAAACCTATCACCTAAACAAATGTATATTTTTTGTGTTTTTTATTTTTAATGGCTTTTATTTTACATTAAAACACATATAAACCCCAACATTACCCCCATCCAACAACCCACCAACAAAAACCTAAGAATAGAAACCCACTCCCACTACACTTATCCTAACTAATGGCTACACTGCACTAACCTACCACTAACTATATAAAACCCAAACTAAAATATGGTATAACTTTGAAAGGGAGGGGGAGGTACTGGGTGGTGGTCCATCAGAGTATTTGTAACTTTTGTGACCTTTTAATCTTCTTGATGTATTTGAGGACTTTGCGGTCCTCTGCAGTACCTCTTCCAACCTGTCCAAACGCTGGATTATGAAGGTCACAGCACAAGCCCATGTCCAATTGTGAAGAAGCAGCAGCTGGTGATGGCAAAACTGGTGTGGGGGCGGCGACTGGTGCTACAGAGGTGGATAGGGTGGGTGCAGCTTGGAGCCTCTGCTGTGATGATGACCCTGCTCCATCCTTTTTTTGGGTGGTTGAGTGGGTTCCCCATGTGGGAATGCCCGCCATTCCCCAGTTGCCATGCGCCGGTACCTGTGTGCACCTCCAGGATGTGGCAGTACCTTTCTGACCGGCGGTTGAACTGACATCCTTCCTAATTGGTCATGTTGGCAGCTGCAAAATGAGGACAAGAAACCATCAGTATCAGCATTGGCTGGAGTATGTACAGATTTGTAACATGCACTGCTACAGCTGAGTACACATACAGTCCTACACACATGCCTCATAAAATTTGTATTGTACTCCATGTGCCTTAACCCCTTCGCTGCCAGGCCTTTTCCCCCTCCTGTGCCAGGCCTTTATTTGCCTATTTGGAATAGTTCTCACTAAGGCCCTCATAGCTTTTTGTCCAAATAAGCTACCCACGCCAAATTTGCGTCCTTTTTTTCCAACATCTTAGGGATTCTACAGGTACCCAGACTTTGTGGGTTCCCCTGAAGGAGGCCAAGAAATTAGCCAAAATACAGTGAAACTTTTGTTGTTTTCAAAGAAATTGGAAAAAAGGGCTGCAGAAGGCAGCTTGTGTTTTTTTGCCCTGAAAATGGCATCAACAAGGGGTTTGTGGTGGCAAGGTCACCACCTTCCCAGCTTTCAGGAACAGGCAGACTTGAATTGGAAAACCCAATTTTTTAATACAATTTTGACATTTTACTGGGACATATCCTATTTTTACTATTTTTTGTGCTTTCAGCCTCCTTCCAGTTAGTGACAAAAATGGGTGAGAAACCAATGCTGGATCCCAGAAAGCTATATACCGTTACTTCAGCTGGACTCTTCTGGTTGCGGGGGTATATAGGGCTTGTAGGTTCATCAAGAACTCTAGGTACCCAAAGCCAATAAACGAGCTGCACCTTGCAATGGGTTTTTATTCTATACTGGGTATACAGCAATTCATTTGCTGAAATATAAAAAGTGAAAAATAGGTATCAAGAAAACCTTTGTATTTCCAAAATGGCCACAAGATAAGATGTTGAGAAGCAGTGGTTATTTGCACATCTCTGAATTCCGGGATGCCCGTACTAGCATGTGAATCACAGGGCATTTCTCAAGTAGACGTCTTTTTTACACACTGCCTTACATTTGGAAGGAAAAAATGTAGAGAAAAACAAGGGGCAAAAACACTTGTTTTGCTATTCTGTGTTCCCCCAAGTCTCCCGATAAAAATGGTACCTCACTTGTGTTGGTAGGCCTAGCGCCCACAAAAGAAATGGCCCAAAACACAACGTGGACACATCACATTTTTTCACAGAAAACAGAGGTGTTTTTTGCAAAGTGCCTACCTGTGGATTTTGGCCTCTAGCTCAGTCGGCACCTGGGGAAACCTAGCAAACCAGCAAATATTTAAAAACTAGACACCTAGGGGAATCCAAGATGGGGTGACTTGTGGGGGCTCTGACCAGGTTCTGTTACCCAGAATCCTTTGCAAACCTCAAAATTTGGCCAAAAAATCACTTTTTCCTCTCATTTCGGTGACAGAAAGTTCTGGAATCAGAGAGGAGCCACAAATTTCCTTCCACCCAGCGTTCCTCCAAGTATCCCGATAAAAATGGTACCTCACTTGTGTGGGTAGGCCTAGCGCCCACGAAAGGAAATGGCCCAAAACACAACGTGGAGACATCACATTTTTTCACAGAAAACAGAGGTGTTTTTTACAAAGTGCCTACCTGTGGATTTTGGCCTCTAGCTCAGCGGCACCTAGGGAAACCTAGCAAATCAGCACATTTCTTAAAACTAGACACCTAGGGGAATACAAGATGGGGTGACTTGTGGGGATCTGACCAGGTTCTGTTACCCAGAATCCTTTGCAAACCTCAAAATTTGAGCAAAAAAAACACCTTTTCCTCTCATTTCGGTGACAGAAAGTTCTGGAATCTGAGAGGACCTCAAATGTCCTTCCACCCAGCGTTCTCCCAAGTCTCCCGATAAAAATGGTACCTCACTTGTGTGGGTAGGCCTAGTGCCCACGAAAGGAAATGGCCCAAAACACAATGTGGACACATCACATTTTTTCACAGAAAACAGAGGTGTTTTTTACAAAGTGCCCACCTGTGGATTTTGGCCTCTAACTCAGCCGGCACCTGGGGAAACCTATCAAACCAGCACATTTTTGAAACGTAGACACCTAGGGGAATCCAAGATGGGGTGACTTGTGGGGCTCTGACCAGGTTCTGTTACCCAGAATCCTTTGCAAACCTCAAAATTTGGCCCAAAAAACTATTTTTCCTCTCATTTCGGTGACAGAAAGTTCTGGAATCAGAGAGGAGCCACAAATTTCCTTCCACCCAGCGTTCCCCCAAGTCTACCGATAAAAATGGTACCTCACTTGTGTGGGCACGCCTAGCGCCCATGAAAGGAAATGGCTCAAAACACAACGTGGACACATCAAAATTATCAAATACAAAACTACCAGTTTTTGCAGGGGGGTGCCTGCGTGGATCCCCCAATGTTATCTTACCCAGAATCCTCAGCAAACCTCAGATTTAGCTAAAAAATCAAATTTTTCCCACATTTCTGTGTGGGATCACCGCACTGGGACACATTTCATACCACTCAATGTTCCCCTCAGTCTCCCGGTAAAAATGATACCTCATTTGTGTAGGTGGGCCAAGTGCTTGTGAAAGGGAAGAGCCAAAAACATGTCGATATTGAGGGGGAATAAAGGGGATCTAAAAGGGCAGTTTGCAAAACAACATCTTTAGGCTGACAAGTGCAGCAGAATTTTTATCGGTATAGATGAGACAATGCTGGGTGGTAGGAATTTTGTGGATTCCTGCAGATTCCGGAAAGTTCCATCACAAAAACGTGGGAAAAATGTGTGATTTCCAGCAAAGTTGGAGGTTTGCAGGAGATTGTGAGTACAAAAATGGTGCAGGGTGCATGTGAAACACACCAGTCTGGAATCACCCAGATGTTTAGTTTTCAGATGTGTCTAGGTCTTGTTGATTTGTCTACATGGCAGCGTCCCAAAGTCCATAAAATGCAGCCCTCACCATTCCAAGTGGGACGATTTTGAGAGTAAGCCAAGTTCTCATGGCCCAAATGTAAAACTAAAACCCAAAATATTCAAATGCCTTCTTGCTTGCTGTGGGATAAGATGTTTTAGAGTGCGGGGGAGAGCTGAAAGACTGTTAACCCCTTCAGTTGGGGTGGGGGCGTAACCAGGCCCATATTGGTTGGCAGCCACCACCCCAATATTTTTTATTTTTTTTAATTCCCTGGCATCTAGTAGACTTTCTGCCCCCGGGGTGTGGATCAGGGGTAATTGCCCCATCTGCCCACTAGTGGGCAGAACAACTTTGGCCCCATTTATTTGGGATGGGGGTATGGCCATACCCCCACCCTCTTATTTTTGGAAAAAAAACTTCCCTTGCCTCTGGTGGGCTTACTGCCCCCCCTTGGGGCAGATGGGCCTTCCAAAAATAGGCCCATCATAATGTGCTCCCATGGGGAGCGACCCTTACCCAAGGGGCTGCCTCCCTAAAGAAAACACACGCAAACACACACACCAATCCCTGGTGCCTAAGTGGTTTCTGCCCCCATGGGGGCAGATTGGCCTAACAAAAATTGACCGATCTGCCCCCAAGGGGGGCAGAAATGGTCTAAATACAATTTGCCCCCCAGGGGAGCGACCCTTGCCTAATGGGTCGCTCCCCATCTCTAAAAAAACAAAGAAACAAACAAAAAACACAAAAAAAAAAATTGCCCTGGTGCCTAGAGGTTTCTGCCCCCCCTGGGGGCAGATCGGCCTAATAACAATAGGCCGACCTGCCCCCAGGGGGGGCAGAAATGGCCTAAATAAATATGCCCCCTGGCCCCTAACCCCCCCCCAGGAGCGACCCTTGCCTACGGGGTCCCTCCCCTTGGGTGCCATTGGCACAAAAAAAAAATCCCCGGTGCCTAGTTGTTTCTGCCCCCCTTGGGGGCAGATTGACCTAAAATCGGGCGATCTGCCCCCAAGGCGGGCAGAAATGGTCTAAATACAATTTGCCCCCCCAGGGGAGTGACCCTTGCCTAATGGGTCGCTCCCCATCTCTAAAAAAACAAGCAAACAAAAAAAAACACATACAAAAAAATTAGCCCTGGCGCCTACAGGTTTCTGCCCCCCTCCTCGGGGCAGATCAGCCTAATAACAATAGGCCGATCTGCCCCCAGGAGGGGCAGAAACGGCCTAAAATAAATTTGTCTCCCCACCCCCCCGGGAAACGACCCTTGCCTACGGGTTCGCTCCCCTTGTATGACATTGGCGCCAAAAAAAAGATCCCCGGTGCCTAGTGGTTTCTGCCCCCTTGGGGGCAGATTGACCTAAAATTGGCCGATCTGCCCCCAAAGGCGGCAGAAATGGTCTAAATACAATTTGCCCCTCCAGGGGAGCGACCCTTGCCTAAGGGGTCGCTCACCATCTGTAAAACAACAAAAAGAAAAAAAATCCCCGGTGCCTAGTGGTTTCTGCCCTTCTTGGGGGCAGATCGGCCTAATTAAAATAGGCCGAAAAGGCCTTAAAAAAAAATGCCCCCCACCCCGGAGTGACCCTTGCCCAAGGGGTCTCCCCCTTATGCCAATTTCCAATGAAAAAATAAATCCCTGGTGTCTAGTGGGCATTTCAAAAGCCAGATTGCTTTACAATCCGGCTTTTGAAACGTTCAGAGAGACTTCAAAGGGAAGGAAATTCATTTCCTTCCCTTTGAAGCCTCTCCGGCCTCCTCCACGTGATCGGTAGAGAAATGCTTTGCATTCCTCTTCCAATCGCGCTGGAAGCTCATGGAGGAGGCCTTGTGATTGTCAGCGCGCGATGGGGGCTGACGTCACGGGGGGTCGGGGGTGGAAGGGGAAGGGATTCCCCTTCCATCCACGACCGGGGGGTGTGGGTGGGGGGCCCATGGGGAGAGCGCTAGCGCTCCTCCCGGTCCCCGGGTGCAGGACGAGGGTATCTCATCGAAAGCACCCAGGAACTGGTGTCTTGGACGAGATCACCTCGTCCAAGGCACCGTACTGGTTAATATACAACCTTACAGCACCAATATCTTGTACATGTCAGTGGGATGACGTCAATTCATTGTAAATAATGATGGGCCACAGCTGATAAGAACTGACAATGGACCGGCAAACATCACTTTCATCTAAACTTTGAGCATCAGATGTCTCAACAAGTATGGATTTCCTGTCTCTCTGAGCTGGGCATGCAATCCATCAGCTCAACACCCCTGGCGATACCCCAAGGCCTGAGCACCCATCATGGAGTGTAGGAGTTGGCCAATTTTAAGGGGGGCTGCCAACTACAAAGCTGGTATTGTATTTTGTAGTACATCTACATTAATGTGTCCAGGTTTAAAACCTGGCCTGAGTCTACATAACTGGGTTCCAGCTGCATTTCCCATGCTGTGGCCACATGTACAACTGATGCTACCTTGATATGAGTAAGGTTGTTCAAACGCTGGTGATAATCTTGCTTCCAGCACTCAAACCAGCCACCCTTACCCCATGGTGCTTAATTAGCTGCATTGAGGGGGGAAATAGTCTTTGTGCATGGAGGGACACCTTCCAACACATACTAATTCTACAAATGGACTCTGCACTTTTGATGTGTGATGCCAAATGCAGCGCCCATTGAAAGAGCAAAGTATGGAAGGCACACCAACACATATGTTAGCCTGTTGTGGCCTGCTAAAGCCACACCTTGGTGTCTCTGCAGGATTTGGTACAGCCTCTAGTGTTAGGAAATGTGTAGGTATGAGACATCGTATAATTAGTATGGGTGTTGCTATGGCACAGCCACTGCAACACCCATTGCACACTTCATCCATGCAAAGTACTGCATGTCAAGGGGCCATATTGGCAAGTTGATGTGAAGCCACAAAATGTCTACTAAGGCCATGTATACACGGTGCAGGGCTTAGCGTCCCCAGAGCCTCTCAAATATTAACGCTGCAGTGGTGCTTGGGCCTCTTATACATGTCCCCTGATGTCACCATCCATCCTCCTATGATTTCTTATCATTGGTCCAGATAACAGCATCAATCATTGCATTCCACTCTTCTAACTGACTCACACCAAACCCTGGAGTAGGTAACAGATGCCACAAAATGGCATTTACTGGATGCATCGGGGTCTTCAAATCCCGCCACCTCTCCGATGGTGTAAGGGGCAGGTCCACCTGTAAGACATGTATGTAGAACAATACTTAGTGTAAATCCTACTTAATGCAAATGGACAACATAGTTCAGTGTACAATACTGACACTAGTACACAATGCACAGGTCAAATGGAACTAGCTGTAGTCTGGCCCCCATGCATGGTCAGGCTCCATAACATGGCCTTGCAAATTTACTCCAAGATGCTGATAGCACTACAGTATTTCAGCATCTATTGCATCCATACTGTCCTTGTGGGCCTTAGTGCACCCCTTACTAACATCCATGTGTGCGCAGTCATTATTAATTCACAGCATGCTGGCAGTGTGGGCCAACATCATGTTTACATGTGAAGGCCAATGATGCACTCAGAAGGAGCTGCTCCAAATCATGGACCTGCTGAGTACATAGGGGTCCATCTCAAGCATTTCCATGCACAGAAATCATGCCTACATCCAGCATCCCCACAGTGTGTTTGGAATTAATACTTTGGAACATTTGTCGTGACACTGAGTCCTGGAATTTGCTCTCCCTAACTAATTGTTACACACCCTTTCATGCCTTTTTAATGGCAAATGCGTAATTCCTAGATGTATAATTGGAAAGTTGCACTATGCATGCATCACAACTCTTGGGGCCAAAGATATGAAAGTAGAGCAGCACCTGGTGCTGGGCTTGTTGAAGTGCGGGCCCTAGCGCACTCCTGATACCACCATGTGTGTGCCGTCTCCAATAGACTGTGTACCATGGTGGTAGTTAGGGGGAGTAGGGTAAAAAATGTGTGACAGTAGTGTGGCGCTTTGCAGGATGAGCATCATTATTCACATACCCGAGTCCTACTAAACACCCAGGGGCCCATTGCTCATTATGGGAGCTTATGTTTAATGGCAGCAAAGAGCAGGCATTAGGAAATCTGCCACAAATGGGGTGCAGCAGTCTCGTTGACTTTTCTTTGCTAAAATGGAGGCCCCCTTTGCGCCAGAACTACCCCCTTGCTTGCATAGTGGCTGGCACAGTCATGATGTGTGTCAAGTCTTGCAAAAGTGGTGCAATGCATGCATTGTGCCACTTTCTACTGACTACGCGGGCAAAATGGTTGGTCAGCACTGCATTACAGTCAATCACATAACACTATGGCAGCGCTAAGGTTGCGCTTGGGGAACTCACATATGCCCCTTTGTGATGGTTGTGTAGGATTCATCATACATGTGTCCTGCATGGTCTAAATTATATGACATCTGATCTGCAGGTCTCAAGTGGGGCAGAGACTCCTCATACAGGCTGCATGTGACATGTTCCCAACCATTACAAGAAGCACTCCAACGTATCCGTTACTGTCAGTCAAATGCTACATGCAGCCAATTGAATGGAAATGGGTGACTTACCAACAGTTCTGCCGATTTCGATCCCAAAATTGTCCACCAGATCCTGCTCCCTTGCCACCAGATCTTCCCACTGATGTTTGAGCTGGTGCTCATTGCATCCAGTTTGGAAAATTCTCCCCAGATGGTACACAACCTTGCTCCACCGCAGACTCCTTGCCTCGGTGGAGTAGCCCAGGATCACCCTGGCACCCAGTTGCAGCATGAGGGGCAGGTAATGGCCCACCAACCACATGAAACCCCCCATTTCATCTGGAGACATTCCGCCACCCTACCCTTCCCAGATTTAACAAAAGGGTACAGAACGTGAAAAAAATTAAATACATGAGAAAGGAAACTTAAACCCAAAACCTACCCCAAACTCCCAAAACTACCCCAACAACTGAGCTACCCCAGACAGACACCTCACAATACAACAACAAAAAACAGTACATCAATAATACAAATGACAAGTACATTTACAATTTATACTATAAAAACACAGGACACAATCTAAGGGACACAACAAGATCTCCAAACACACCACTAATCCACAGCACCTTTAAAACACAACCACACACAGTCACAAGGGGACAGACTGTGAAGTGAAAGTGAAACCACACTTACTGTACCATGCTAGCAGGCAAGATATCCTTGTACATCACTTCCTGGGGGTGTGCGTCAGTTTTTGTGCATCATGTGTGTATTTTTTTTACGCATGGAGTCATAAATCGTTTTTTCTACATGCTGCACTGAGAGTAGTGGTAATATTGAATTGCTGCCCAGGAGTCATTTTTGCAACATTGCCGTGTGGTGTTGATGCAGTAGCATGATTTATTTTACTCATATCAGAATAGCATCATTTTTTACATTGAAGACCTTGAATGCACCTTTAGTGATTTCACGCGTTGCATGGCCTGTACCACTATGTGGTATATGTTTTTTTTGGCTACATGTGCAAGTCAATGCTTGAATGTAATTGCGCTGTCATTGGTATGTCAATACGAGTTATCATGACGCAAGTGTAGGCACTCACTCATGATTTGTGCATATGGTCATGTGTCCTACACTTTGTCCACATGTATGTTGGCACACGTGTGCAATGTGTTCACATATGTGTATGACTAGTGAGTAGCAGGTGGAGTACATAGTTATGTCCGTGGACAATATATGTCTACATACCTACATACATATTGTTATAATGGCCCTGTGTCATTCACATGCTAAGGCATGTGTCAACCAATACATTATATACTCAGAGTATGCAGTGGACTGGGACTGTATTGAAATCACGTATCCCCTCTCAAGTTGAGTCTGCATGTGTGTCTACTCACTCGTTACTTATCATAGTTACATAGTTGTAGGCCAGCTACACATGTGCCATATATTTTCCTATGCTTCTTAGTTGCTGCAGATGTTATGGACACATGTGTTGGTGGAGAATGCTATATGCCATGTGTCTGTATGGACATGTGTAGTATTGTTCGTGTCATACACCACGACATTGATGTGTCAGGGGATGTGCAAGCTCACACTGACATCTCCCTGCATAAACAGAAGTTGTCCTTTTCACTATTGCCTTTGTTGTCACATCACTGGCACATATGTACTATACGTCAGTGCACAATATATGGGTACATTCATACTCTCACAGGTTTTGTGACACCTATGCCATTATGTTGCTACTAGTTTAGCTTTTGTAGAGAATCCATTCACATTACCATGGCTGGCCCATTATGGTAGTACATGTGTGCTGATATCTTTGGGATATGTGTGCCTGCCTCCATTTGTGTTTTATGTTCTGTCAACATGACTGTCACATACAATGCCATACTACTGTGTTGCAGTGTTGCAGCGTAGCATAGATAGCAGGCCTACCCATCCACATCACTATGTGAGTGTGTGTGGCAGCACAAACCCATGATTGCATGGGGAGGTGCAGGTTGATGGTGGTCGACTTCACTCTTCCCCTTGTGCAAGTGCATTAAGCATCTGACATTATCATACGTTGATGTTGTCAGAGCAGTGGTGCATGGGTTTATTGAGCTGGTATTGCTTCTATTTATGATATCTAATCTCCAGCCTGTGCAAACACCCTAGTGGATGGAGACATGCACAATTGTGGACATACAGCCTGGTTGTGATGAATTCCAATGCAGTACGAGATGTCAGCCTTCCCCTCTTAGGTACAGAAGACATGTGCTTACACATGTAGGACATGTATGGATGTTTAGGAGTTCAAAGTTGTGCCCATGTTCACCATGCCTGGGGTTTCATGGCTGCTGTGACATAAAGGTTGGACAAATTATATGGTAAAGATTGAATTGTATGTGACCGTCTCCTGTTCTGGTACCATGCGAAAGGCAATTACCATAGTATGGTGATGGCACACGTCATGGTCATGTACTGAGGTGCCCACCCTTTCTGTGCATCAGTTAGAGTTTGACATGTAGACATTGGTGTCTAACAGTGTCTGTGTTGGTGTTTGTCTGGTGATTAACCCTTTTGTCTGCCATGACTGGTGAGGTATGTTTGTGTCCTCCATTGCTCCCAGTATTTTTTCTTCTAGCACCTTGTACACATCTTCTACAGAAACATTGTCAGGTGATATTGGGACAGGATACTACATGTGACTTGTGTTACATGGGAATATTCTCTCCTCCTACAACTGTCAACTCAGTTGTCATTGTCCCATTGGCATCATTAGTGAGATTAAATGGGTGCCAGACACACTGGACACTGCACATGCCACATCACTTGAGTAGTCTCCAAGTGACATAGAATGTAGTATCAGCACGAATATGTGGGTATCTCAGAGCTGTCCATCCACATCCACTCTTGAACATGGCAATGCAATTCTCCCAGCATGCCTCTACCTAGCTGACTCTTACCACAACTGACTGATGTTGAGGTGTATAATCTCCTTAGTGCCATATTCATCCTTTCCCAGATGCTGACAAAATGGCTGTGTCTACTCCCACTCAGCGTGATGTGGGTCACTGACTGTATAGGAGAATGCTGCACATGTACACACATGCCACACATGATTGGGAAATTGGAAGCTATTACATGTATGAGCAAGTTAGTTATATTTGGTACCATGCAATGGATCTGTCAAGTAAGTGACAATGAGTGGTTTGTATTGCTGTGTGCTGTGTCATGTTGTACGGGGCATACTGTGTAGACATTAAGACACAGGTCATTCATTGTGGACAAAGGCATACCCGTTGCTACCTAGGATGAACACCCATACATTTGTCAACATGTATTTATCATTATTAGCAGTGGGCATGTGTGAATCAAGCCTATTTGTGTGACGGTATGCAGATGCATTCTCCCATTGTAAATCATGATCCATACAATCTGTAATATGTTTGTGTATGGATTCAACACCCCTAGCTGCTTCATGTCACTGCCAATCCATTAACCATTCCCCATCCAATGTGTATGTGCCAAACATGATTTACAGTCCTCCATGTGTCAGGGATGTGGCCTTTTGTAGTGCCAGTACATATTCCCATGGACACACTGTGCAAGCTCAGCTTTTGATAGTGACTAATGTACAATTACTGAAGGAGCAACGTTACCTATGATGCTCCCCCCCTTGACACATATGTACGGTGCAGACCAAGCTGCTCTCACCCAGTGTTGTGACAGTGTTCAGTTCTGACATTACTTTACCTCCATTTCCTGACAGCCCCTACCTTATGTGTGGCCCCCTTGCATGCTACCTGTTTGGGATGGTGATCTGTTGGTGAGTGGCCCATGGAATTGCACATTGCCCACATGATGTAACAATATATGTAGTGGTGCATGGATCTTGTCCTTCAGAAGTGACATGCTAGGGATTTGGCTGTCACTGATATGTGAGTTGGAGTCCATAGAACCCTTTACATCACCAAAGATGCGTATACCATACTTGTTGCTTCTGTGTTTCTAACACACATCCTGAGGTTGGATTCACATTCCAAAAATATATGTATTGGTCAATGAGGAGACAAAGATTTGTGTTGTTGTACAAATTTATTTGAGGTGTTTCCAGAGTACTTTATTGGTTGACTATCTATAAAAATTATCAACAATTGTCTGACTCCTGCGGACTCCTGCCGCTGTGTTCGGTAGGCCCCCCTCATCCCCATCATTCTCCTCCTCCTCATTGTGGACATCTACTTGTCCATCTCAGGGGATACTATTTCTGACACACATGTTGTGCAGGATAGCACATACCAGTATGATCTTGCATACCAGCAGGGGTGCATACAGGAGGCTTCCTCCTGTCATGTCCAATCACCTGAATTGGGATTTGAGTAGGCCAAAGCTCCTCTCCACCACATTGCGTGTCTTCCGGTGTGCTTCATTGTAGACACGCTATTCATTGGTATTTGGATTGGCAAATGGGGTCATGACGTACAGCTGTATGCCATAACCTTGGTCAGCTGCAAAGATAAGAGGAAAAAATGTAGGCCCTGATTCTAACCCCGGCGGTCTTTGACCGCCGGGGCGAGGGTTGGCGGGAGCACCGCCGACAGACCGGCGGTGCCCCGCAGGGCATTCTGACCGCGGCGCTTTGGCCGCGGTCAGAAAGGGTAAACCGGCGGTCTCCCGCCGGTTTACCGCTGCCCTCAGAATCCCCCATGGCGGCGCAGCTTGCTGCGCCGCCATGGGGGATTCTGACCCCCCCTACCGCCATCCTGTTCATGGCGGGAAAGCCGCCATGAACAGGATGGCGGTAGGGGGGGTCGCGGGGCCCCTGGGGGCCCCTGCCGTGCCCATGCCAATGGCATGGGCACGGCAGGGGCCCCCGTAAGAGGGCCCCGCAAGGTATTTCAGTGTCTGCCTTGCAGACACTGAAATACGCGACGGGTGCTACTGCACCCGTCGCACCTTCCCACTCCGCCGGCTCGATTACGAGCCGGCATCCTCGTGGGAAGGGAGTTTTTCCCTGGGCTGGCGGGCGGTCTTTTGGAGACCGCCCGCCAGCCCAGGGAAAAACTCATAATACCCTCCGCGGTCTTCTGACCGCGGAGCGGTATTATGGGGGCGGAATTCTGGCGGGCGGCCTCCGCCGCCCGCCAGAATTAGAATGACCCCCTTAGTGTAGAGTTGAGAGAGACCATGACTATTCCATGACAGTGGCTGGTTTCCGTTTGAGTGGTGACTCAGAGGTATTTGTGGTGTTCTCTATGTTCCAGGTCTTGTGATATGGTACATTTTGACTGTGTTGATTTACATGTCATTCTTGGGTACTGCCTCAAGGACCTGTATGTGGCAATCTGGATTGCAATACATGTGCTCCTCATGTATGTTACATGTTATGTGTAGTCCATTTAAGTAGCAGGGTCCTCATATTGGATGAAGGCTACTACCTCCTTGCAGCATAATGGTGTCTGATGTGTGGCCAGCATAGTTGCCCTACAAAGCCAGCCTATTCTGTTGATGTCGGCATGTGGCATTATGTATGCAGTGCAACACTTAGTGGGCCTTAGTGGCAGATGGTGGTTGCATCAACCATCTTGGCCCTCATTACATAGCTGGTGTTCTCAAGTATGCCAGACTCACGGTGGCAGTTGGACGGCTGCAGTTGTGACAGTATGACCCCCACATCATGACCGTGGTGGACCCACCATGTTTCAACCGCCAACATTGGAAGGTTGCCACCAGCCAGCTGCCTGGCTGTCCCAACAGCCTTCATCTGCCAGGGCAGCGCTGCAGACAGCGCAGGCCTTCGGATTTGAACTCCATATTCTGCCAGCCTTTGCATGGTGGTTCCACGGTCAAGCAAAGGCTGGCAGTATGGGGGTGTCAGGTGCCCCCTGGAGGCCTCTGCACGGCCATGTACTTGACATGGGCAGTGCTAGGTCCCACGTGGACATTCCTGTAGCACTTTCCAATGCACAAATTACATACAGTAATAACTGCTACCGGTGCTCCCTCACCCACCACAGCACCACATTGCAGCCGGATCACTTACAAACCGGCTGCAATGTTTTAAGCCTCTTTCCAGCTGGCTCGGCATATGGAAAATGATGTTTCCACTGAAAGGCCCAGCAGTGAACTCCTAATTGGGCCAGCAGGGTTTAGAACACAATGGAAGTCTTACTGTGGTGGAAGTTTGACAAGCGGTCTTTGCTGGTCAACAAACTCATGATTACTGTCCAGGTGTCCAAGGGTGTATATCATATTTTGGCATTATGATCACGTTTGGTATGGGTGTATGTCCTATCTTCATAGCAGTTTGATTTTCTGCCAGACTTACTACACATTCACAGTGCAGACTTTAGGAGGGGGACCTGCTATATTTCTGTGGGGTCACTTAGTACAGTGCATGTATGGCCAGTCATGTCCTCCATAATCCTACAGGGGTCTACCATGGCACTCATGCACATTCCAGATTAGCAGTGAATCTGCGCCATGGTGTACTATTGTTAGTCTACAGTACAGGCATGATGGGGCTATAGGCCACTAAGTGGGGCATGTGAAGTGTCAGTTGAGTAATTGTGTCACCATTTCTCATGATTCTGTCCCATTGTCTATGATGGCAGGCACATTAGTCTTCCGATGTGTGCAATTTGATGTATTTGACAGAGGTATGTGCAGCCTACAGGTCTGTCAAGCATGTGTAGATGGGATGTAGTTGTGGTTCGCACCACTTGGGTGTGATTTGATGTGGATTGTGCCTGAGTCTTGCACAACATGAATGACTTGGGGATGTGCCTAGGTGTGACTTTATTTCCATGCTCATGCAATGAGCCATTGACATGGCAGAGATGTTGATGATTTGGTCTAATGTGTGTGAAGTATACTTAGTAGTCAACCAGTGGACACTTCTAGTGGTTTGTGGTCTTTTTCTGTTTGCAAAGCGTACATATCTCTTTCTGTTCTTCACATGGTGTGGCTGTTAGTTTGTGGCTATGTTAGGTATATGTGGGTGTCTGCGTTTGTGATGTCCAGTCATTGTTGTGTACTGCAGCATGTTCCATATGTGTTGTTGCCAGTAAGTCTGTGGTCCCATACCTGTACGTCTTTGTTGTGGTGTGTATGTTGTTTGTCCCACAGGGTTGGTGTGTTGTGTGTGTTGGTTGGTTGACTTACCGGCAAATATGCCATTGCCATATTGTCCATTCCAGAGCCACTGGTTGATGGTGGAGTGCCGGAATATGTAAGCATCATAGGCGCTGCCGAGGTACTTGGCTGAGATGTTGGTGAAGAGCCCACGTTGGTCCACAATGGTCTGCACATTTATGGAATGTGTGTGCTTGCAGTTCCTGTAGATGTGTTCCGTAGCTGGAGGAGGCACCAGTCGCACATGGGTCAGTCCATTGCACCTGGCACATGCGGAAACCCAGCAATCAGATAGAATTCTTGCTTGGTCTCCTGCTGCAGTTGCTGGGTGTTTGGGAAGCAGACGTAATGAGGTGTGAGTCAGATGATGGCATCTAGGACCTTAGGCAGGTAAACAGATATTGATGGCTGTGAGACACCAGCCGCTAGTGCCCCTGTTGTCTGAAATGATCCAGAAGCCAGCAAAGGATATACGGTGAGGAGCTTTGTGATGGGTGGTATGTTGTAATGAGTTTGCAGCTATGCTGTGATGTCTGTTGCAATATGGTTCAGTAGGTGTAGAATGGATTCCCGGTTGAGACGGTAAGTCCTGATGATGTCTTGCTCCCTGAGGCCATGGAGGGTTGTCCTCTGCCGAAATATTCTCTCCTGCTTCCTGCGTTGTCTTTGTGGGTGCCATTGTGATGTTTGGGGTTGCTGTTGTGGAGGTGGAGGGAGCAGCTGCCGTTACGGACATCTGCAGCGTGTGCCTAGCTGGAGTAGTACAACTTCCATGTTGTCCTGGAGGTAGCAAATGTTCCTTGGATGAGTTTTCCTTAAATAGTGGTGTATGTGTCTCATTTTGTCAGACCCAGGTGTTTAAATTTGACGCAAAACAGGGTTAGCATCATTTTTGGGTCCCCCTCCCACCATTGTGTCTTTTTTGCACAGATAGATAAATATTACGCTAGGGGCTGTTATTTCTTGGGCGGGAGCGCCTCCCTTGCATCTCATTGACGCATCCAAAAAATTACGTTAAACGGGTCTAGCGCAAAAATATTAATATGGAGTTAAGTTTGCACTGAATTAGAGTCAAAATAAAAGGCACTAATTCAGCGCAGACAGAGTTTACATATGCCCCTTAGTGACCTTACCAATCTGCATTCCTCTCCCTTTACACTGCCCCTAAGCCCCTCTTGTGTGCACTGCTTGTCCTATCATGTATTTCAGCATTATGTGCCAGCGTGATTATTGGGAAATCTGAAGCTAATACCCCCCACCCTACTGACCAAGCTATGCCCCTGGTGTTATCTCGTTGCTTATATCTGAGCTTTGACATAATACTTTTATCACCTGCATGGATGGTAGTGCCAGTGACTCGCATGTTAATTATGAATATAAACGTAGAAATATGTTTAGGTCATCCTTTCAACGAAGTTTTGCCTCTACGTTCATGTGGTGTGAGGACAGTATATGGGCGGATGGGACCACTGCAGGAAGAGTTTGTGCAATCTCAGTGTCGGATTGGGACCGAAAACAGGCACCAAAATAAAACTGGCTCCCAGTAGCAGATTGGACAGTTAAAAAGAGGTCCGGATTTGCAAATCGAGGTAGTTTTGCAGTTGTTGACCTGCGCTGTACAGGTGTTTTGTACTGCACGGGAGACTGCATGCGTTAGTTCTAGCTGCAGGCGTTTTTTTCTGGAAATGTCAAGGAAACCAACATTAAACGCCGGTCCACTAAGCCATAAAACAGGCTCCCACACAGCCAAAAAATGGCTCGTACACTGATCTGAGGAACCAGACCTTCGAACACTGGCAGGCTGCCCTTTAGGGCAATCAAACCCTCTGTGATTTTAAGTAGAACTGATAATTGATTACATACATGCTAGGAAGAGTCACCGCATTATGCGAGCACTTTAATCCGCTGACAGCTTTCTGTATTCGGTTACAACAGAAAGCCATTTTACACACTGTTGTGCGGGCATGTTTAGATTGGCGTGAATTAGCCCTATAATTAAGACCCAAAAGAACTGCATCCTCATAATAGATCTGGGCCCCATTCTTAGCTATTTAACGAAGAAAGCATGTTTAAGGGCGTCTTCGTTTCGTCTTTCCTGGCTTTGCTACAAACAAATGATTTATCTTTATTTAAAGAACTTAAGAAGTCACTTGGTTCAAGCCAACACAGTACTCACACTCATCAAAGAGGAGCAGTCTCACACCACTAACAACCTTTAACACCCATCACAGAGGATCAAAAACTCACTTCCACCAATACTCCCACTCCTCACAAACTAGCCTTCGCACACTGCCAGGCAGTACAGTTTCATCCCTCACAGACTAACAGTTACCTCCTAATGGCAGCACTCACAACCCTCACACTCTAGAAATGTGCACACTACAAACAGCACTCACACCATTCACAGACTAGAAGTCAAACACTACTGGGACAGCTTTAATTCCCCTCACAAGGTAGCAGCACAGCCAATAGGTCTGACTGCCAACCGAAAAGGCCTTTTCATTGATTAATGAGACTTTGTTTGATAAATCGATTCATGAGTGGCTAAATACAAGAATGAGCCAATTGGTAGCAAATAGATCGGAAGCGCAAGGGGGAGTTATTGAGTTCAAGGATAATGAGTGACTAACTGCAAGAACTGATGGATGAGTGACTACATGGATGGGAGCATCCAGGCACTTTCAGTTACACCCCAGATCTACTGGTTTTGCTAATGTGTCATATGAAAACATTTTTAGATTTGGATATCTAGTGCCAGCAGAGAATGTGGCAGACCACACTGACCTATGTGCGACGGAGTGTGTCTGAAGTCAGGACCAGACCTGACGCAGTGCCAGCAGACACCGTGACAGGGCACACATCACCTCATCAGATACATCTTTTTTTTTAATGGCTTTGAAGCAAGTGACGCTTCTGGGTTGAGCATTCTTGTAGGACCAAAAGAAATAATTGAACTGCACTGGTATTATTTTAGTGGTAATTAGTTATACGTATTGCGGGCATTCTTATAATAGTGAAACCTACTGTCATCACCAATTCCTGATTGTATACCAATCTCTATATATCAGATCGGCTAGCATCGTTGTTCTTTTGCCAATGAAAACGTTTTATACCACTACTTTGTAGCGCTACAAGCAAGTTACTGATGCTGTTTGATTCACTGACTACTATATTTCTGAAATGGAAAGTAACCCTGGTTGTAATCCGGGTGCTAGTTGGCATCTGTAAAGCTGGTGGCCATGCTTATATGTTCATTGCCATGTGCGGACTGCAGCACATTCTTTCATTTGTAATTTATGGGTTTTACAAACTTAATCTGATAATGCTAGTGCATCGTGCACCATTTGAGGTTACGGTTAAAGATTGGATTCCCAGCTGTGCTGACTCAGTAAGGGGTGGGGAACCACAGATTTTCTAATGGCACAGCCTAAACTGGCTCCTCCATTAGAAACCTTTACTCAGTGACACCAGGTAACAGTGGCAGTCCTATGCACAGTAATTGCTCATTGGTCCCCTTGCAACATGGGCATTTTTTTTCAAGAACAAACTGCTGCCTTGGGAAAAACATAAATGTTCGTCCGTGAGCACAACAAACATGGCACATCTTCAGCAAGTCCTACAGTCGGTGTTTTAAATGGGCCGATACTGCTCCGTACTGAGTACCGGCACTTTTTTATTTTTAGAGGGAGAGTACCTGCACTTCTCAAGATAAGCGTAATACTTTTAAAGGAGGTTACCGACATTTCTCAGAAAGAAGCAGCTAATCTGATACAGAGTACCTGCACTTCTATTTTTCCATTTCAAGTACTGCCTACAGTTCGAATCTCAATAAGACAAACGGTCCGCCGCCAGGGGTGTAGATTTCGGGAGGGAGGGGGTGTTTGGGCTATTACACCCCATAATAAATGTATTTTTTGATAAATAGTTGATGATATTTGCTTTCAGTCGGGTCTGATGATTTGTCCATTAGATTTCACCATGAATTTGTACACACACACAGGCGAAACCGCACACACACACTCTCCCTCTTTTTGTTTGAAAATACTTAAAAAATGTTGGTTATTTCACAAAACAATGCGCTTTGTCTCAATTAGTGCCCCTCCCAATCCACATTCCTCTCCCTTGACGCTGCCCCTTATGCTCCTCTTGTGCGCCAGCTTATCATACGATGGCCCGTATTTATACTTTTTTTAGCGCCGCATTTGCGCCGCTTTTTGACGGCTAACGGCGCAAACCTACAAAATACAATGGTATTTTGCAAGTTTGCGCCGTTTTTGCGTCAAAAAACGACGCAAATGCGGCGCTTTAACATTATGTGCCAGCGTGCGATGCCCGTGCCTCTGCAAGGAGAGCACAGGCGATGACATCCACCGACCTGGCTGGCATAAAAGAGTCGTCACACTTTCATCCACGGAGAAAACAAAGAGTACTATAGAGAAGAGTGTAAGCAGTGACTATTTAACTGCTGCAAGTCTATTCTGCATGCGCTGTTTTGCGTGATATTGGTTAGTATCAATTTGTATTTTAAAATCATCCCTATTTTCAAAAACAATTTCTGAAGACCACAAATGCAATTTTTGAGATAGTCGTTATCCAGAGTTATACAATAAATATTCCTTGAGTTAAAAAAACAAAAACAAAACAAAACAGCCAGCTGCAAATATAGGCCCTCATTAAGACCTTGGTGGCAAATGCCGCCTACTGCCATGGCGACGGTCGCCAGCATACCGTCGCCGTGGCTATCGACCATCCATGCTATTATGACCGTAGCCGGAATTCCGCCAGAAGGCTGGCGGAATTCCGGCAACGGTCATGGCGGCGGTCGGCGGTAAGGTGCCACACCAGATGAGCGCCACCAGCCGCATTATGATCCGTAATGCGGCCTGGCGGTGTTCCGCTGGCGGATGCTGCTACTGGCAGCAGCGACGCGTCCCGTCTCCTGCCTGAGGACCCCCTGCCAGCAGGTAAGTGGGTGCTCCGACAGGTGACTGTGTTTGTATGTATGCATGCGGGTGCTAGGCATGTGTAATGCATGTGTGCATGAATGGGTGTGAGTGTGCGTGTATGTTGTGTCATGTGATTGCGTGTGTGCTTGGATGTATATTATTAAGTGTTGCTGTGTGTGTGTACGAATGTATGCATGCGTGGGTGAATATGGGTATCCATATACGTATGTGCATGTATGTGTGTGTATGTTGGGAGGGGGGTCAGGAGGGGGAGGTTGGGGGAGGAATCTGGGGAGGGGGAGGTGGGCCAGGGAAGGAATTCCCTGGCAATGATTGTGCCTACCACCATGGTTTTCGTTGCGGTAAAAATCCCATGAAAACCTTGGCGGTATGCGGGGTCATGATACCGCCGGTGGTACAGTGACAGCCACCGGGCTGGAGATATATATCTCCAGCCCGGCGGCTGTTACCGCCTTGGTGGTCGGTGTGGTACATTGGCGGTATGGCTTCAGCCATACCACCAATGTCATAGTATGGTGGTAAGTACCGCCAGCTTGTTGGCGGTACTACCGCCATAATAGCACCGACCACCGGGGTCGTAATGACCCCCATAGTCTTTTAAGTTGGGACCCACTACAATGGAACATTTTGGTTGAGAAGCTAACATTTGTCACTAGTTGCCCTAAATGTCTTAGTGAATGGATTCTCAAATATCCTGTAAAATGGTTTTAAAATTTTCCTTTCAGGAAGACAGAAGACTTGAAAATTATTTAATATTGGAAAGCACATTAGTTGATTGTTAAAGAAGAAGAATCCACAAATATCAGGAGGGCCTGTTTATTCAGCTAAAATGTCAATAGTGTAACATTTCCTCAGTGACTCAAGCTCCATGTTTGCTTGGCACCTATTGACCTGGTCCCAGGATGCTTGTTTATAGTTCAGGGAGGACCAGGAGCAGCAGTTTGGTTGGACTGTTCCCATGGGGAGCAGGGTCAAGACTGATTTGCATATGGCTGGGTCCAAACTGGGGTGGCATGGTGTGCAATAAAAAATGGATTGGGATGTGTCCTGAGCGATTGTCAGTGGATAAGAATAATTCAAGCATTCCATCCATCACCTTGTTATTTTGAATTTGCCACCATAAGTGGCCAGGGTATGTCCAGACACCAGACATGGGTTTCGGGCTCACTGCTCCACTTGATTCAAACTAGACTGGCTGATGAAGGGTGATACCCCTTATACTGGTCCCAAGATGGTTGTTTCCGGTCCATGGAGGAAATGGCCTGGCAGTTTGGTTTAGACTGTTCCCATGGGGAGCAGTGTTAAGATCGATTTTCATATGGCTGGGTCCAAACTGGGGTGGCATTGTGGGCAACCAGTGGCTGAGTGATTACCAGAGGCTCAGATTGACTTGAGATTAATTCAAGCATTCAATCCAACAACTTGTTGTTTTGCATTTGCCACCCTAAGTGTGCCAGGTATTCCCAGATGTGGGTGCCCAGCTTAGTGTGCCACTGGATTAGAGCTAGCCTGGCTAATGAGGGTGACAGCCCGAAACCGGTCCCAAAATGCTTGCTTCCGGTCCAGGCACAATCTGGCCTGGCAATTTGGGCAGGACTGTTCACATGGAGAGCAGAGTCAAAACTGATTTGCATATGGCTGGGTCCAAACTGGGGCGGCCAAAAATCAATGGATTGGGATGCTGCCCGAGCAATTGCCAGTGGCTGAGATTAAGTCAAGCAATTCATCACTCACCTTTTCATTTTACTGTAATTACCTGAAAACCTTCCCATCTGCGGTGTTTTGTCAAACTAGACTTTTGACATTTTGAACATGAGATATGACGTTAGAAAGTTAGGGGATGTGACTGAACCATAATCGAGGAGGTGGTGTTAAATCAGTGGAGTAATAAAACTTGAGGGGTCCCCCCTGCAAAATTCATGGAAGGAGCCCCCGCCGATCCAATCAGGAGCCCATGCACAGTGCCGGCCAGTATGTAGTGCGTGACTGCATGCTAGGGAGGGGGCCCCCTGGGGCTCAGCTATCCCCGCACTGCAGGGGCTAATGTTATGTCAGGGTGTAAAAATAGGTAGTTAGGTTATCTTTCCAGTTTGGTGAAAAACTGAGAGTCATTATTTGCCATCATTGTTATATAGCAGTGGTGGCTGGAGGAAGGTGAAAGTGGTGGGGTGCCTCTTGTATGCTTTTAATATACAGAAGCATTTTGCTTTAGTGGATCAGGTTATAACTGTATATTGAGAGGCATTTAGTAACATTTTTAAAATATACTTCGCAATGTAGCAATATAAACTGATGTACTAAAGTGAAATGCTCCCACACGTTAATAGCATACAAGAAAGCACTTTTAATAATGTCATTTCTGGATGTGAATGAAACCAGAAGCTGTCATGAATACATGAGGTAAGGTTCCACTTGCCAAGCATCTCAGGACCCTCAGAATGTGTTCATATTGTGCAATGGTGAAAGGAGGCCTTGGCCAGATTGTTTGTGCCGAGGATGACCCTAGTCCACCTGGTAGCTGCAGGTAGTGTGGGCTCAGGGATGAGAAGAGTCATTGTAAAAGCAACTATCATAAATATTAGTTTCACATTGGTCAGCAGCATGTGTATAAAGAGGAGCTTCACTTCAACACACTGAACAACATGCTCTCCATTTTTTAACAAGTCCAGTCCTCGGCTCCTGGCTGGAGAGATCTACAGACTCCTCCCCACAACTCCTCAGCACCTCCCACTCCTACATTGACATCATCGGCCAGCAGTGCCCACAGCCATTTACTTGCCGGGTGCTCTGCTGGCTGTGCCCTGGGCCACAGGAATCATGCCCTAAGGCCGACCAATGGAAAGCTTCTGAAAGAGGCCATGCTCACCACTTCTGATATCACTGCACTAGCTTGGGCCTAGAGGGAGAGTTAACCCTCAACCTGCACATCTGCAATAGCTCCAACCTCATCTGCCTGATCCGAAAAAGTACAAGGCAAGCTCGACTGGTTAACTGAAAACACTCTGCAGTCCTTAATGTTAAGCTGCTTGCTATGCTCCTCCATCCACCTCCACTTGAATGGCAGTGCAACGCCCCAAACACTCTTTATCACGAGCCGCCTCTATATATATTATAAAATTGCAATAAAAATATGAAACCTAAGCTTTCCCATGATTTGACCAAATCCACATATATGTTGTGCTTAAAGAATACACTCCTTAACCCCTTCCCCATAATAGTTACGTCCATGGCTGCGGCACTGAAGCGCCACAGATGTAACCATTACATCCTGGTACCGGCCCTCGGGGGAAGCGCTAGCACTCCCCCCGAGCACCGTCCCCCAACCCCCTAGGGCAGGGCTGGAAGGAGAATTGCTTCCCCTTCCACCCCGACCACCCTGACCCACCAGTGACATCTGATGACGTCAGTACGCGATCGCATGCTGACCTCATCAGAAGTCACTTCCCATAGCTCTGGAAGCCTGCTTCCAGTGCGATGCAGAAGAGAACTGCTGTGCATTTCTCTTCCGCTCGGGAGGAGGGGGCCAGCAGAGGCATGAAAGGAAAAGAAAGGCCTTTCCTTTCCTTTCATGTCTTTGCAAGCATTTCTGCTGCCCGATCGTGATGCAATCGGGCAGCAGAAATGTCCACTAGACACCAGGGATTTTTTTTGGGTGATACTTACACATAAGGGGAGTGGCTCCTTAGGCAAGGGTCACTCCACGGGGGAGGGGGGGAATTATTGCAGACCATTTCTGCTCCCCTTGGGGCAGATCTGTTTATTTCTATTAGGCAGAAACCACTTAGGCACCAGGGATTGGTGTGTGTGTTTTTTTTGAGGGGCAGCCCCTTGGGTAAGGGTTGCTCCCCATGGGGACACATTACTGTTGGCCATATCTGCCCCCCTTGGAGGATGATCAGCCAATTTTTAGAAGGCCCATCTGCCCACGAGGGGGGCAGAAAGCCCACCAGAGACCAGGGAAGATTTTATTTCAAAACAAGAGGGTGTGGGTATGGCCATTCCCCCACTATAAATAAATGGGGCCAAAGTTGTTCTTCAACTGAAGGGGGTAACAGTCTTTCAGCTCTCCCCCGCACACTAAAACATCTTATCCCACAGCAAGCAAGAGGACATTTGGTTATTTTGGGTTTTGGGTTTACATTTGGGCCATGAGAGCTTGGCTAACTTTCAAAATCATCCCACTTGGAATGGTGAGGGCTGCACTTTTTGGACTTTGGGATGCTGCCATGTAGAAAAATCCACAAGACCCAGACACATCTGAATTCTAAAAAACAACCAAAGTACATGCGGTTTCACGTCCCGGAGGGTAGGTCCATAATCCGGACCGGCGCTTTTTCGCACTGATAGCCGAGTCTTTGGGACATGCTCACCAATGAGCCTGTTCCCAACTTGGGGGTGGGCGAACTGACTGTGACTTAGCCTAGTATTCCTCAATGTAAGTGACCGGCTTATGGAGTTCTTGATTGTGATATTATATTTGTTTAATTGGAGTAGAGCTTATTAACATTTTGGTCCTGATGAAGCGTCATTGGATCCGTGGGGACCACACTACGCGAAACATGTTGACCCTGGTTGAGGAGGATTCCTAGAGGGTTATTCCTCCGAGTTTATTGCTCATTGAAAGTAATTGAGCATTGATACTCAATATATTACTTTCTCTTTTCCTTTTTAATCTTGGCTTCATCCCTGACTATTGATTAAAATGATGATATATGTAGTGATGATTAACCAATTTTATCCTTAATTCTTTTTGTTCTCTCCTTTATGTACTGGTGCTTGAATGTAGGCATGCCCGTTTAGATAGTTAGTATTCACCAGTAACTATCAGAACAATACGGCTCAGTGCTCCTCCATGTGGGGAGCCCGTCAGGCGTTGCACTGCCGGCTTGGCAAGGAGCATTACCCAATGATGATGCCAGTCATCCATTGTGATGCTTGAGGGTCCTTGCTCCTGATATCTCAGGTCCCCCTAGTTTCCTTCTTTCTCTTTTCATGGAACAGTGTACTTTGGTTGTTTTGTACTGTTGTAGGGACAGTGTACACTGGACCAATCAATCTCCCGGTCCTTTCCCCCCTCTTACATGATACATCCGAATTCTAAACATCTGGTCGATTCCAGGGGGGTGTGCTTCACATGCACCCCGCACCATTTTCTTACCCACAATGCCCTGCAAACCTCCGACTTTGCTGGAAATCACACATTTTTCCCACATTTTTGTGATGGAACCTTCTGGAATCTGCAGAAATCTACACAATTCCTACCACCCAGCATTGCCTCATCTATACCGATAAAAATTCTGCTGCATTTGGACGCGCTTTGGTTCCCCCTAAATTTCGACATGTTTTTGGCTCTTCCCTGTCACAGGCACCTGGCCCACCTACACAAGTAAGGTATAATTTTTACCGGGAGACTGAGGGAAACGTTGGGTGGTAGGACATTTGTCCCGGTGTGGTGATCCCACACAGAAATGTGGGAATTTTTGTATTTCTTTTGCTAAATTTGAGGCTTGCTGAGGATTCTGGGTAAGAAAACATTGGGTAATCCACGCAAGTCACACCTACCTGGACTCCCTCGGGTGTCTAGTTTTCAGAAATGTTTGGGTTTGGTAGGCTTCCCTAGATGGCTGCTGAGCCCAGGACCAAAAACGCAGGTGCCTCCCCCACAAAAACAGGTAGTTTTACATTTGATAATTTTGATGTGTCCAGATAGTGTTTTGGGGCATTTCCTTTTGCGGGCACTAGGCCTACCCACACAAGTGTGGTACCATTTTTCTCGGGAGACTTCGGGGAACGCTGGGTGGAAGGAAATTTGTGGCTCCTCTCAGATTCCAGAACTTTCTGTCACCGAAATGTGAGAAAAAAGTGTTTTTTTGGTCAAATTTTGAGGTTTGCAAAGGATTCTGGGTAACAGAACATGGTAAGAGCCCCACAAGTCACCCCATCTTGGATTCCCCTAGGTGTCTGGTTTTAAAAAACCTGCAGGTTTGGTAGGTTTCCCTAGCTGCCGGCTGAGCTAGAGGCCAAAATCCACAGCTAGGCACTTTGCAAAAAACAGCTCTGTTTTCATTGGGAAAATGTGATGTGTCCATGTTGTGATTTGGGGCATTTCCTGTTGCGGGCGCTAGGCCTACCCACACAAGTGAGGTACCATTTTTATCAGGAGACTTGGGGGAACGCTGGGTGGAAGGAAATTTGTGGCTCTTCTCAGATTCCAGAACTTTCTGTCACCAAAACGTGAGGAAAAAGTTGTTTTTTTGGCCACATTTTGAGGTTTGCAAAGGGTTCTGGATAACATAACCTGGTGAGAGCCCCACAAGTCACCCCATCCTGGATTCTCCTAGGTGTCTAGTTTTAAAAAATGCACAGTTTTGGTAGGTTTCCCTAGGTACCGGTTGAGCTAGAGGTCAAAATCCACAGCTAAGCACTTTGCAAAAAACACGTCAGATTTCAATGTAAAGATGTGATGTGTCCATGTTGCGTATCCTGTCACAAGCATTAGGCCTACCCACGCAAGTGAGGTACCATTTTTATCGGGAGACTTGGGGGAACAAAGAATAGCAAAACAAGTGTTATTTCCCCTTATCTTTCTCTAAATTTTTTCCTTCCAAATGTAGACAGTGTGTAAAAAAGACTTCTATTTGAGAAATCCCCTGTAATTCACATGCTAGTATGGGCATCCCGGAATTCAGAAATGTGCAAATAACCGCTGCTTCTCAACACCTTATCTTGTGCCTATTTTCGAAATACAAAGGTTTTCTCGATACCTATTTTTCACTCTTTACATTTCAGCAAATGAATTGCTGTAAATGCGGTATTAGATGAAAACCCATTGACAATTGCAGCTCACTTATTGCCTCTGGGTACGTATGGTTAATGATGAATATACAAGCCCTATATATCCCCGCAACCAGAAGAGTCCAGCAGACGTAACAGTATATTGCTTTTAACAATCTGACATCGCAGGAAAAAGTTACAGACTAAAACATGGAAACAAATTGCAGTTTTTTTACCTCAATTTCAATATTTATTTATTTCAGCTTGTTTATGTAGGAAACCCTTGTAGGATCAACACAAATTACCCCTTGCTGAATCTTTAGCATTCTGGGATCCAGCATTGGTTTCTTCCCATTTCTGCCACTAACATGAAAAAAGGCTGAAAGCACAAAAAATAGTAAAATGGGGTATGTCCTAGTAAAATGCCAAAATTGTGTTGAAAAATTGGGTTTTCTGATTCGAGTCCTGAAAGCTGGGAAGATGGTGATTTTAGCACCGCAAACCCTTTGTTGATGCCAATTTCAGGGAAAAAACCACAAGCCTCCTTCTGCAGTCCTTTTTCCCATTTTTTGAAAGAAAAAAAAATGTTTGCTGTATTTTGGCTAATTTCTTGGTGTCCTTCAGGGGAACCCACAAAGTTTGGGTACCTCTAGAATCCCTAGGATATTGGAAAAAAGGACACAAATTTTGCCTGTGTAGCTTATGTGGATAAAACGTTATGAGGGCCTAAGCTCAAACTGCCCCAAACAGCCAAAAAAAAGGCTTGGCACCTGATGGGTAAAAGGCCGGGCAGTAAAGGGATTAATAATCACAGTTTACTATACTGAATCTTCATCCAAACTTACGTTTTAAATACAGCACCAGGAGAAAAACGCACATCACTGCCTCTGTGACAGTTATTAGTACATTACTATTTTTGAGCTCCTGATATTTTGCTCCAAAAAATGCTGGTCTAAAATAGGAAAGGGGCATTTTACATTGGGGCCATGTATCAGAGAGGCATAGCTTTTTGTTTGCAGTTATATATTTTTATTTATGTATTTATATATTTATTGTTAACAAAAATGAAAGTTATTTTATCAATTTGAAAGGCATGCACATATTTTTTTAAAACAAGGTTTTATTGGATAATATGTTTTACACTTGGAATGTGTGTCGATGCCTTCCCCCAAATACCTCCACTTTCTGCATCCACATGTTGATAATGGGAATGAAGTACTTAGAGATTAATGGAACACCTCTGGATTCCGCATCATGGAAGGGTGTGTTGTCAGAGTTGCACTAACCTGGTAATCTGGTTCCAATAGAAGTGATTTAAATATCCACAAGTACTCGAAACTGCAGGCAACGGTACACAGAATACTTGTGCTAGTCGGTAGTAGAACCAGAGAAAGGAGAATTGGGCAAGAGAGAGAGAAACAGAGTCGCTAGATATCTTCAATCTACCTGTTCTTACTATTGGGCTCAACCTGCATTGCAGAAGTGCTGACATCTGACATCTGTATCAAGGAATAACTAATTCTTCTAGTATTTTGTCATTTGCATTACCATTTACCAGTTCAAATATGACATATGCAATATCCTGTGAAGATTTCTGTGTAACAGTCTATGGTTGATGAAAACTCTGTGCCTCCCTAGAGCTTAAAGATAAATGAAATCTTTGTAGCAGATGTGTGAAGTAATATGGACTATAATTTGTAACGTGCTGTTATATTTGACTGTTCTGAATTCAGTCTTAACAGGCACACGATTTTCTTGCAGTGGGTCTCCCACACTTTTGAATTGGAGTGCCACTTTGCCTCCTTCACTAATGAGAAATTGCCAGTTTAATGGATTTATAAATATGTTTTCACTAGTTTCACTAGACACAGTCTGATTGCCTATTACTAAAATGTATTCTTTGAAAGCACTTGTTTTATCTTAAACACTAAGGGGGTCATTCTGACCCTGGCGGTAATTACCGCCATGGCGGAGGTCGGCGGTAGCACCGCCAACAGGCTGGCGGTGCACCGCTGGGATTCTGACCGCGGCGGTTCAGCCGCGGCCAGAAACGGAAAGTCGGCGGTGTACCGCCGACTTCGCGCTGCCCTTGAGAATCCTCCATGGCGGCGGAGCACGCTCCGCCGCCATGGGGATTCTGACACCCCCTACCGCCATCCGGTTCCTGGCGGTTCTCCTGCCAGGAACAGGATGGCGGTAGGGGGTGCCGCGGGGCCCCTGGGGGCCCCTGCAGTGCCCATGCCAAAGGCATGGGCACTGCAGGGGCCCCAGTAAGAGGGCCCCACGGAGAATTTCAGTGTCTGCTTTGCAGGCACTGAAATTCGCGACGGGTGCAACTGCACCCGTCGCACCTTCCCACTCCGCCGGCTCCATTCTGAGCCGGCGTCCTCGTGGGAAGGGTGTTTCCCGCTGGGCTGGCGGGCGGACTTTCGGCGGTCGCCCGCCGGCCCAGTGGGAAAGCCAGAATGACCGCCGCGGTCTTTTGACCGCGGAGCGGTCTTTCGGCGGGAACCGCTTGGCGGGCGGCGACCGCCGTCCGCCGCGGTCAGAATCACCCCCTAAATCATTTTGTGTCAGCCTATTTTATACTCTGGGCCGCTGAATTTATGATTATGTGATTCTGTGGCTGCAACGTTTTCCTCCTATGCCACAAAATCCACCATCTAGTGCATATTCAGCAGATTTTAACAAAAAATAATTGTTTTTAGTTGAAATATAACAGAAGTTACTAAAAATACAGCTTTTTGCGTTCCTGCACAGTGGAAAGCCGGTTACAAAGGTTGAATGCTCATCTTTCAATTGCATAGTTCCATATTTGGGTATTTTACTGGTAGTAATCAGGTAAAATCTGTGCACACGCAGTGCTACAATATGAAAAAATTACAAAAAAAGAAATTAATACTATCACAAAATATGCCACATAATGCTTCGTAATTTGCCTTTTCTAGCCATTTAATTCAGTCAAACCTGCTTGCATAATTGATCCTCCGCTACCACATAATTCCAGTGGCCCTGTTTATACAGTTCTTAATCCAATTTTAAGTAATTACTTATATTCACAGTGTTTGCTGTTATTAGCTTGGGCTTTTTAGCACTATGGGCTAGATGTATCAAGCGTTTTTGCATTCGCAAACGGTGCGAATGGCCGTTTGCGAATGCAAAAATGCGTTTCACGATGTATGAAATGCATTTGCAGTGTAATTTTTAGAAATCGCAAAAACTGCGAAGCGCTAATTGCAATACAGATATGCGAATCGCAGACAGCGATTAGCAAAATCATGCTGCTATTTGTGAGATGCAGATTGCGACACGTAAAAATGGATTCGCAATGCGATGCGGTAAAACATTGCAATTTGCGATTATTCGCAGTATGGACATTTGCACATGCAAATTACCACAAACTGAAACTGCACTCTACTTCATGGCGAGGAGAATGGGGAGCTTGGCAGGTGTGAGGAGAGAGATTAGGAGACAGGAGCGCATTTTCAGAGTGCGCATAACCCTTTTTGACCAGACTGAGGAGGAAATTTATGATAAGTACAGGTTGAGCTCAGCCATGATACTTGACCTGATAGCTGAGCTACAACCCATGCTTCAGTGCACAACACACAGGACCAATAGCATACCCACCCATCTGCAGGTATTATGCTCCCTGCACCTACTAGCCTCAGGGAGCTATCAAGGGGTCATAGCAGCAGCTGGAGGGGTATCACAGAGTGCCCTCTCTAGATTTTTCAATGCATTTCTCAATGCCATGCTGAGCAAAATACAACTGTACATAAGATTCCCCAACACCCCACAGGCAGTACAACAAACCAAAGTTAATTTTTACCAGATAGCACAGTTCCCACATGTGCTAGGTGCCATTGATGGGACACATGTAGCAATCTGTCCACCATCGGCCACAGAGTATGTGTATTGCAACCGTAAAAACCATCATTCCATGAACATACAGGTGATATGCAATGCCTCCTACATCATTAACGATCTTGTGGCCAGATACCCAGGGAGCACACATGACTCCTACATCATTCGCCACAGCAGGATACACACAAGACTGCTAGCTGGTGAGTTTGGGGAAGGATATCTACTAGGTAATATGATGGTTCACAATAATGCATTGATGTAAGCATAACGCACACAGGTAAATGTACTCATTTTACTCTCTGTGCTTACAGGAGACAGTGCCTACGCAGTGCGCACCTATATGCTAACGCCCTCCCTGAGCCCTGCCACCCTAGCAGAGAGGAGGTACAATGCTGCACATAGGGCTACCCGCAACGTGGTTGAGCGCACTTTTGTGCTGCTGAAGAGCCATTTCAGGTGCAACCATAGGAGTAGAGGTGCACCACAGTACAGCCCTGAGACGACCTGCAAAATTGTTGCCACATGTGCTATCCTGCACAACATAGCAACCACCAGGGGCATACCAGTGGAACACACGGAGCCAGACTCAGATGCGGATGATGATCCCTTACCACCCCTTCTACCAGCAGACAGGACCAGTGCAGCAGAAGGCAGGCAAAGACGGGCTGACATCACACGCAACCATTTTTGACGTAAGTAATGACAAATACACTTCAATAATATGTTTTTCAGCAGTTAGCATCTTTATTACTTTGACTTCAGGTAAACATTGTGTCAGTAGGACATACCTATTCACAATGTGCAGACATGATCTATTAACAGTGTCACACTATTAGCATCATAGCATGACTTAATTACACATGTTGAGGTTGTCCCCTGTAGCCCTCATCATCACTTCTTTCGTCCACGCACTCCACTGGTTTGCTCAGTGCCCTTGCTGGCACCTCTAGTAGCAGGTTCACCTGCAGTACTGTGTCTGGCACTGCGACGCCTCGGATCAATCACAGGGACTGTCAGACTGCTGAGGCTAGAGGACTCCTCACTGTCACCAACACCCAGTTCACTGGTTGTGGCATTGCATGCTGTTTGCATGGCATCCAGTACATTGGTAATTTGCACCAGTCCCTGTGCAATGTCCCTACTACAATGTGCCATCTCCATCTGTGTGACAACGGCACACCGTGATATCAGGGCTGTAGAACTTGCAAGCCGATTGACAGATCTACAGAAGCTGACACGTTCCTGCCGTATCTCTGAGCATAGTTCCTCAATGGCCTATGTCAACTCCTTGGTGTTCTCAGCAACTCTTTGCTCTCCCTCAATCAGGGTCTCCAAGTGCTTGTTTTGTAAACCAATATTGTTATTGTGAGACATAAACTCTCTGTGCAGTGACTTCAAATGTTTGCATTGCAGGCGCTGCAACTTCAGCATGGAAGCTTCCAGGCCGCCAAAGATTGATGGGCCCACTCCTTCTTCTGTGCACTGTCTGCCTGCATCGTGGCACCTCCTGAGGGGAGTTGACTGGCGCTGGCGCAGGTGCATGGACTGCTGTCTTCCTGTGGGACTCGGCTCTGGTGGTGGTGTGGTGTCATGTTCTGGCATCTCATCTGAGTCCAGGTTGTACTCTGGCAGTGGGTAACACCCTTGCCCTGTGTCTACTTGGAACAATACTGTAGGACTCGTATTTGAGTCTGACTGTGGCTGTGTTTCTGCTTCCCCCACGTTTTCTGATCCTCCAGCAGCAGGGACCGAGCCATCTGCAAGGATAATGTGCAGCATGTCAGTTCTAGCATTTGTCACAGATTTCCACAGTGTTGCTTTATATGTACAAATAAATTGTGTCATCCTGAATCATTTGTGGGGTTTCTCTATGTGGCTGCCCACTATCTTGCTATTTATGTGGTGTTTTCACCTTAGGGTTGTGTACTACCACTCCCAGAAGGCACTGTGGTATTGCTTGTAAGATGTGACATGGACTACTTTTCATTGTGTATCAAGCTATGTTCTATTTCCTAAGGGGCATGTGTACATGCAGATGTGGGGATACATATAATCACTGGCCTTACCTTTGCTGGTGCTGGGTGTCCCTGAGATGTCGATGTCAATTACACCACTGACAGCTTCTGGCAGCAATGTAGACTCCACCAGGTCTCCATAGGGTTGGAGGGTGTGTGGGTGGATGGTCCGCCTCCGGTGCTCCTTGCCTCCCTAAGCCTGCTGCCCACCCTCTCCTGGGCACAGGAGCGCAAGTCATACCATCGCTTGAGTATCTCCTCCACAATGTGATGCGCAACACCCACTGCACATATTTATGTCTGTATGTCAGACCGGAGTTTCCGCTTCTCACTCTCAGGTACTTGGAGTGAGCTCTTGCCAAAGAGCCTGTCATGGTTCACAACAACCTACTCAATGAGCACCTCCAATTCTTTCTCACTAAATTTCAGCTTCCTCTTCCTGTCTCACTTCTCCTTCCCATTTCCAGCATTGGCCATGTTGCAGTTTGGTCCTGGCTTCCTCACAATGCTGACTCCTTGGTGCTGGGCTGTGTCTCTCTCACTGCTCTTTTGGGTGTGGCTCCTGGAAACAGCATGGGCTGACTCACTTCCTGCTTGTGATGCCATCAGGTTGTTCCAGTGT
Source organism: Pleurodeles waltl (assembly GCF_031143425.1). NCBI lineage: Eukaryota > Metazoa > Chordata > Amphibia > Caudata > Salamandridae > Pleurodeles > Pleurodeles waltl. The sequence goes on from NC_090444.1 coordinate 295,173,029, forward strand.
GCCATTTTCGCTATTTGCGAATTTCATATACCGAATCACACATTTTTTTGCGATTCTGTATTTGCATCTCACAAATAGCATTTGCGAATTTTAAGAAATCGCTATTTGTGATTTTTAATTTTGATACATCGCTTTTTGCATTTCTAAAATTGCGATTTCTTAAATTGGAAATCGCTATCCGAAATCTGGCCCTATATATACACAAGTCACTCTTCCGAACTGCACCAACTACAATTAAATTCTGTGACTGCATGGTCGATTCCATGCGTCCCCAGACGAAACACGTGTTGACGCATGGAATCTGAACTAATAATTATGGTTGGAATTTTGAACAAGTATTGGAAGTCATTTGTTCAAGAGGAATAAAACATGACTGGATTCAACTTATGAAGTCAGTTGGAGGAGGACTGTCTTTATTATTGGCAAGGATATGAACTATGAAATAATATTGTAGTGTGTGCCATTGCAGTATGATTATGTAAATAAAGATAGTCTGTAAAGGTGACAAATGATAAAAGTATGTCTTTCGGGCCATCTTCATTTACAAGTATTTAAAGGCATTTGCGCTCCCCTGGGAACATGACTACGGCCCCCCCAGGGGGCTACTCCCAACAGTTTGAATACCTCTGCCATAATCACTGCTGTGCAAGAAATGTGGCTGCCTCAACTTTCTCTATCCTGGTCCTGTCAGACCTGGCATCTGCCCAGTCAGCAGTGCAAGTCCCTCCTCCCCCATCCCAAAATATGCACCAAAGCCAGGCTTTCATGGCAGAATAAACAACTACTTTTTTTAAATAGTGCATAATGATGCCCTTCTGCCATACATCACTATTATTATATATATGGCATACAATTCACCTACCTTGGAAGGATGGAAGCTTTAGTCTGCCTTGTAAGAATTCAAATTCACCACTGCCAAACCAAAGCATTTTGTCTGTAGTGATGGATTCTGCAGAGGCAGATAGTTCTTAAGAGTCCCCCAATGGTAAACCTCTCCGGACACAGCACTTTTGCCCCATGAAGCTTTAGTGTATCTATCAGCCTTTGGTTGGGATTGATGTGTGGCTTTGTCTTTAACCATATTTGATTGTACCAGGGCCCCACAGTAGAGGAAACATGAATAGCTGGGGCCCAGAGATGGAGGGGGTCGAGTCTCAGCCTTTCCAGCATGTTCACAAGGGTGTCTCCCATGTGGTCCCTTAATTCAGATGGCACCCAAGGTCCAGCTCTCATTACCTGATAATTCATAGACTGCAATTGCCTTGTTATGTGGTGACAGCAGCATTTTCATTAGTAGGCACATCCTGCCCCACCAGACTTGTAACGATGTGACCAGGGATAGTAATGGTAGAAAGCACCCAAATGCCATGAGGGTGTAGCACGTAAAGATCATTCATTAGTGGTAATTGTAGTGTCTTGCATGTTTGAGGGTGGAAGCTTTCTGTCTCCAAATGGGCACCATATCAGTGTGATGTAATAGCTAGATTAGAATGTAATGAAGGCTTTGTTTTGAATGTTGGAGTTCAGAGGTACACACAGAGGAATAAAGACGTGTGGTTTACAGCTCCATGTGCTCTCTTTGAGAGTTTGCCATGGTCCAAGCAAACTACTCATGCTTGCCAGGTGTGCCTTCATCAAAGAGCTGAGTCGATGGTTGGCAAATGTGAAGTTAAAACTGAGCTCCAGTCGATGTGAAGCATTTGAATGGAAAGAAAGTTTCACTAGAAGTCTACGTAGTGTTGGTTAACAAGCTACGACCAAGACCATAATAAGAGGCACAGATGTGCCACACAAAATAAAGTCATACAGTGTGCCGAGTGTTAATGCTCAAGGTAGATAAAACAAGGTTTACAAAGCGCTGCAAGTCAGAGATCAACGAGGTGTCAGAAAATGCAAACTGGCATATTGAAAGGAGGACATAAATAAGTTGCTGAGAGCACTACAGCGAGTAATAATGCAATAGCATTCAATAGAGTGGCTCGTAGTTAAGTGCTCATAGTTGTGCATACAGAGCTGTCCATACCCGAAGCAGCTGCCGACAAGGTGGATGAAAAGGGCTCAGAACAACATCATAAGTCTTCAAAGAGCAAAGAGTTGAAGGTAGCATTTAAAGTCATGAAATTTTGATGATGGAAGCTAAAAGAGAAGACAAAATTCCAATTAATGTTAAAAGATGATCCTGAGGCTCACACATCATGAGACATTAAAAAGTCTGCACAAACATGACAATCCAACATGCTACTCTCAACCTCAGTATGTTCCACACTGGTTTACAATGCTGCCACCTTCCTGAAACCACCACCACTTTTCAATACCACAAAAAAGCAAAATATTGGCAATAGATAGACTGCTTGGATAGAGAAATGTGAAGATTTCATTGATGCACTTGAAGAGCCAGATAAAAAGATTATCAAGTATCACAAAAATCATGCTGGTGATGGTGTGAAAGAAGTCATAAAGAAAAATGCCTACAAATGATGAAGTCATGCACTTTTAGATTAAAAGTGTGTTGAATCTCAAGTTCAAACTAGTACCAAATGATGAATATCAATGATACGTTTTCAGTCAAGAACATCAAATAGTTGGTGAAACTCTCAATGAGTTTGTGAACACTTCATGCACTCATCAAACACTGCAAGTTCAATGAATCAAATGACGAAGAAGCTATGCGTCTTAGAGTGCACCATGGCATGAAGACAGATTGGCTACCAGAATGTCCTAGAAGCAATGTTTGACGAACACCCACAAGGCCAAGCGACAACATCAATCGAGGCAAATTGATACTAAAGAAAGTCGAACGTCATCTAAATCATCGTCAACCAGTTCATAGCCCTCAATAACAAGTGAAGGCGAAGAAAGTGATTGTTCCATGTCAATGTTAACCTCAGAGAAATGTGCACATGTTGGGCTGGTTGCCTATGAATAAAGATGTCAGTCAAAGAAAGGACAAAATGACAAAACAGCAGAATCATACAAACACTGTCTGAAGATTACATGGAAAATAAATGGTTGTTCTATACCCTTCATTATCAATAATGGTGCTTCGATAAACATAATGCCTGAAGAAAATTACAGTGAAATGCCTCCATTACCACAGCTTATGTCATCAAAGACCAAAGTGTATTCTTGGGCTGCATTGACACCCATAAAGAGTCAAGGTTCATTTGTAGCGACAGTAAAACACAAGAAAATGAAGGTACAAGCACCAGTTCATGAGCTTCAGGGTGCAGCGTCAAGTGCCTGTTTACTCCGCTTCAATATGGCTGCTGATATGGGTCTGATTTCTGTGAATTACAACATGAAGGCTCACCATGAAATCCTAAACATGTTGGTTTGTTTAGATACAAAAGACTTACTTTTGGTGTGTCATCGGCTGCTGAACATTTCCATGACATCATTGGACATGTCATACAGCGTGTTGTGAATGCATTCAATTATAGTGATAAAATATTGTTTTTCAGAGCTACACAGGAGTGCGATAGAGCTCTCCCACAAGTATGTTGCTTGCTCAGTGATGCAAGTTTGACTTTGAATACCAATAAGTTTGAGTTCAACCAGGCAAAATAACAAAAGTTTGGTGACCGTATCTTTTCTGATGGGTTATGGCACCTGATCCTGCAAAAATGCAAGCTTTGTCAAATGCTGATCCCCCAAAAGATGTTTCAATGGTGAGTTCACTTCTTGGCATGGCCAGTTACTGTTTAAGATACATGCAAGACTTTGCACTGTTAGTGCTTCATTACGAGAGTTGACAAAAAAAAATGCTTCTTTTCAATGGTCACAAAAATGTCAAAGAAGTTTCAAGAGAATCAACCATACCATTGAAAATGCTACTGAAATGGCATACTTTCATTCAAAGCTTGATGCAGAGGTTGTGGTCGCTGCTAGCCTGGTCGGGTTAGGAGCTGTCCTTGCGCAGCATACTACACACTTAAATGCTTGACTGAATATTGTGGCCTACGCGAGTAGGACCTTGCCACAAACAGAACATGCTTACTCACAACCTGAGAAAGAAAGCTTGATTGTGGTATGGGTTTGTGAACATTTCCATGTTTTCTTGTTCAGAAAGCATTTTACTCTGGTAACTGGCCATCAAGCATTGCTGACCATCTTTAGCAATCCAAAAACCAATATGCCTCCTCGCATTGAATGATGGGGACTTAGATTGCCATAGTACGATTATATAATTGTGCATCATCCAGGAAAAGATCAGAATCCTGCTACCTACTTTTCAAGAGTGCCTATACAAGGTCAAGGTACTCCGTCCAAAACAGCTGGCGCCTACATTAATTTCATTGTCAAGTCAAGTACACCAGCTGTTATATTGTTAGTGCTGATTATCACTGCCACAAGCCATGATACTGACATGCTGAAGTTATAGGACATAGTTGCACATCAGTCATGTGACAAATACTCGACCTCTCACCAATGATGGTGAATATCAAGAGGGAAAAAATTTCAAGGATAAAGTGTCCATATGTTTGGAAGGAGTTATACTGTGAGGGTTGAGAATCCTGATTCTGTAGAGTTTGTGAGAGAATGTAATTGACGTGACTCACAAAGGACATCATGGGATCGTTGCCAGAAAGAGAACTCTCTGAGAATGAGTTTTGTTCCCATTTTAGATGAAAGAGTTCAAAATAACTCAAAGCCTGTCATATATGCAACTGCCTTTCGATCAATTTTACTAAAAATACTTTGAACATGTCAGAACTCCTTAGACATGCATGGGAGCGAATAGCCATAGTCTTCTTTGGTCCCCTTGAACATCAACATCATCTAATGGTGATTGAATACCCATGCTTTCAAAACTCCATTTTATGCCCTATGTGTGGTGGGTTTGACTCGCCCAGCTCATGTCACCTTTCCCTTGTGGTGCCTCTCTGTCCGGGGTACACTAAGTCATGCTTTCCTTGAGGCACCTTCCAGTCTTGAGCACTTCATGATTCCCCTCCTGGAAGGCCTGAACCACTGACCTTCCTGTTCTGCTGCCATGTAAATTTAGTCTGTTTTGCACCTGCAGAATTGTGAAGTGTCTACTTAGGATGTTAAGCTTCCACTGTGAAACACTCAATTGTACCATCATACACTTGGGGTTCCGCTGTACTTGTTTATTGTTGCTGGAAGGCCTCGTGTCCATTGTATCTAACACTTGATCTCCCCCAGGTTCATTGGAATATTCCATGCTTCCTTGTGGGACACATGCCTTCTGGAACACTCTTTTCTTCCAGCATAAATATTCCTTCTGAACTTGCATTTGCGCTTGGCCTCATCCCCATCCTGTGCAAGCATCATCCCTACATTCACCTCCTGAGTCACACAGAAATTCCAGTGCTCTAGTCTTTCGAGCCTTCCTGATAATTCTGTGATCCTGGCATCTGTAGCGCTTTCAAGGCCTTCCTTGATGAGCTATGATTCCTCCCCTTCTTGAGCTTCTTGGAAGGAGTTTCCTGACGTTGCTGGATTTTAGTTTAAGTGCCAGACTTGGTTCAATACCTTCCCCTCAGGTTAGGTGCACATTAATCCTCTTATAGTAATAAGCATGCCTGGCTCAATCTTCTCAAGACTCAAGACTTATCTCCAACTACTTCTCTGTAATTTGGTTCCAGTGCTCCTTATTGTTCTTACAACGGACCCTTCCTCCCATCTTGGTGCTGTAACTGTTTTTGCTTATGGACTAGAGACTTAACTATGTGTTTCTCTATTGAACAGAAGTATCAAGAAGAATGTTCTTGTAGAAGATATTGATACACGTAATTCACCTCTGGGGGCTTATCATTCAACACCTGCTACTTTGATGTTCAGGAGCGCAGTGACAACCAAGTTACCTTAATGGACCACAAAGAGAGACAAAAGTGAAAAGATGATTCGAACAGGGGACCTGACTAGCAAAAACAAAATTCAGGGGCAGATTTAAGAGCACCTAGCGCATACTTGCACAAAAATAGCGTCATTGTTTTACTCTAATGTGGCTCAACGAGGACAAAATCACTGCCCCAAATTTACAAAGTGGCCCAATGCATGCATTACGCTACTTCGTAACCCTTTGGCCTATATTATGCTTGCTCCAGGCATAATGTATGGAAATGGGGCATTCTCCCATTGGTGGGAGGGGGCGAAAAAGAGATCCAAGAGTTTTCTTTGTGTCATTGTTTTCAGCACTTTTAACACCTGCCCAGAGCAGGTGTTAAAAAGAGGCACCATTGTTTACAAAGGGCCTCAATGGGCCTTGCAGGATTAGGGTTGAAATTTTTTATGCTAATCCTGTGAAGCCCCAGACTAGCGTAAAAAATGTTGACTCTAGTTCCCTAACTAGCACCATGGTGCACTGTATCTTAGATATGGCACATGCTTTGTAGTGTTAGGGGGGTGCTAAAGGGTGCAGGAAAAGTGTTGCTGCACTCGGTGCAGTGCCACTTTTCCTAAATCTGGCCCTAAATCTAATGCAGAGAAGAGGCAACATACAAAGGACATCTCATTTAAAAAATGTGGTTTGGTGATCAGTCAACACATACACAAAAGAAAATCTGATGCTCAGAATGATGCTGAACCTTTTCAAGCGGTGTCAAGTGGTGTCTACCAAGTGACATATGGTGACGACCAACCTCTGCTTGGTGCTTTGTCACGAGTCGGGACAGGGGAAACCTACCCCCTGCTCCAGAACACCGGTGTAATCCAGATACTTTCAATCCCTCACCCGGGAATGCTGGCAGTCCTGCAGTGCTTCTGCTTTGTTGACATATTTTTATCATTGGGGAGGTAGGCTAGACTCAATGTAGGATATCATTTAATGTTTCCTTGCCAGTGTCAGCATTGTTGAGATTCTTGCCCATCAGTATTAGGTACAAATCTGAATCACAATGTGATTGACGAAGGGTATCAGTTGATACAACATTTGAATCATCATGATATAATGCAATATTAGGCCAGTTACACAGTCACATATTGATTTTACCTGCTTGGATGTGCAATGTGAATATGGGATGGTAGTAGTACTTACAAGCTGGTACCCTAATGTGTTTTATTTAATAATTCACCAGATACTTGCTAACACTGACAACCCCAGCACGTGAACAATGTATACTGCTTAGTGGTAGGATTTTGGTATATTAAGTTAAAATTCATTAGAACAAAAATGACTGATGCATATAGTAAATTAGCCTCTCTGCAAGTTTTTACCCTGATATATGATGTGCCAGACGGCGCAGTTTGTCCTGAGGAGACCCTTGAAAATTGCAAATAGGGTAGAAATTTCAACAAGATTAGCAGGGATTGTCTGTTACCTCGTTTAAGTGAAAATAGGAACCAGTGAATATACTTCAGACTGTTATGCTTTTAGTAAATTCTGGAGACATCCTGACTGTACATGTGTATCATTGAAAATGTTGCACACCGTTGAACTTTTGAGCTCTGCGCCATCTGCATCTTACTTGGTTCTGTCTATGTGTTGTATTACACCGATTTTGGAGAATAAAAGTAAATTGTTTTGAGTATATAGAAAGAGTTCTATTGATTGCATAAGAAAAGAGTCCCATTGAACCATTTTGTTTATTTACGCCTGCTTCATCACCACCATCGCCCACAGCAAGGCATGAAGGACAACACCCCTGTGCACAGCTGATTGTACTCCTCTTATCTTGTTTACTAGTCATCTCCAGATTTAAGCCAGGGATCCATCCCTGCAGCTCAGTGATAGTGCAGGCATGATGATGACAAGAGTCATGGCCCATCCACCATTTTACATGACCCCAAGGGCGGAATAGTTTATGGTGCTGATTGGGGCTCCGGGGAGAAGAGCGGTGGTGAGGGCTATGTTAGTGGCACTGTTGGACACTGTGTTCCTGAGGCTGGGCTCCAATAACCGTCCTCTCCTTTAAAGGACTGGCTGTGTTTTTTTTCTGCCATTCTATTAATGGGACTCTCTTTCCACATGAAATGCTAGCAAAAGTATTTGTACTTTCTCCTCTGTGACAACTGTATTTTGATTTCCATGGCTGCCATTTCTGATGATATATACCACTAGGCATTTCAGGAAAAACATCATTAAAACATTTACAATTAATGGGGCTGATGCTTCCTGAGGTCACACCTAAGTGCTGTACAACAAGGGAAAGTTAAGCAACATTGAGTGAGAGGGTAATAGCATGATTAAAAACACTTATTCAGATCCATGATCATTGACTCCGATGACAGACAACTTTGGTGTTGTGCATTTCAAGGCTTTTGTGAAACGTACGAAATCTGCCTCATGGCAATATGGAAGACGAAGACTTTTGCAGAAGGAGAAGGTAGAGTTCTGCCCAAAAACATATCTATCTTCCTCCAATGAATGGAGAACCTGTTTCTGCTAGCTGTCTAAGGTACTGGAGGGCACTCAAATGAATAATCCAATTTGAATTGAAGGTATTTTTTGGAGGACTGCCAGTGTAGGAGCAAAATCAATGTCAGTGGTATGTGGACTGTGAGTTCCTGGCCAAAAGTGAGACATGATGCTGCACTCTTTGGAGCTTCACTGTACTTTTGCCAGCTATTAGGGTTCAAAGTGAATCTCCATCTAACCTCAACCTTAGCCCCTGATGGAAGAGGCCTAGTAATGTCAATTACTTGGAGGAAAGCGTAAGGGCTTGCTTCTCTGATGTTTGAATTGGTGGACTGAATTTTCTGGCAGGCTGTAGGGTTATAATTACTATAGTATCTTGAATCATTTTCACCGACTGCATTCAATACAAACAAGGACTAAGCACGTCCATTGAATATTAACACAATGCTGGAGTACATCGATTCACACTAATCCTTCTTTCACACTTGCCCAATGGCAGTTTAAACCTTGCAGTTCTTTTCGTGTTTGTTTTCATTAATGTCTAATAATATTTCATTAGGTATAGGATTATACTTTTCAATCCTCATTCATAATAAAAAAACGATTAGTTAACAAGGTTTCTGTTTAGTTATTCTCCTGAAAATCCCTTGATTATATATGGCTGACGTACAAAACGTGTCATCTCCTGCCACCAAACTGCTAAGGGTGCAAAGGACTTCTGGATGCCCAAATCGAAAATCATATGTTCAGTTTAATTTTATTTTAGCAACATGATTCTTAAATGTGCCATGTGTTGCATTATATATCCCCGGCAATTAAAATCTAACACAGTGTTCAAAGTTAAATATTTCTGTTTGGAGGAACTCCCCGTAGAAAGGAGAACGAGCAGATATTCAAACCTGAACTCTGACGAGGTCCATCGGGGGACATGTAGCTGATCATCTTCTAGCATGGATCCCAGGAAAGAACAATATTCTGCAAACATAGGTTACTCAAGTTGAGTTTTATGTGTTTTTCTTAGGGAGGATGCCATGTAATAATAAGGACAAAATGACCCTGTAATGATACTAAAGTTCTCCTGCTGTGACAGTGGGCCCCACTTATTGTCCCAGGAACGGAAAAGAAACAGAGGGCAGTGAAAATCACACTCTAAAGCAGGACATATTATTGATGGAGAGGGATCTTCTTTCGCAAAATTAAATGCAAAATGTGATTTATAACGTTAAATAACGTGACAATTTAATAGTAGTAAGTAACCACAGTTAGCGATTATAAGTAAGCACTCGAGTTAACAATTTCTCATACATTAAGTTAACGTAACAATTAATTTTGAATGTTGACTTTATACGTTTAAGGTTAAGAGGCATGTTCACTTAGTTATGCAATTGTTTTGCACAAGATGTTTTCTTTTACTTCCCACAGAAGATGGTGCATTTTCCCAGAGGATTTTTACTAGCTAGTGAAAAGGTGTTTGTTATGTATTAAATGACTAATAGTGAGGCTCTCCACATGAAGACGAGAAAATGCCAGGCAGTCTGACTGGTGGGAAGAGCCTACCAAAGATTGTACTCAGTGTAACAATTCAAGGACATAGACGTGTATGCACTATTATAAATACATTTGAAACTCAGGTGTTGTCTTGCTCCCAGCTCTTAGAGGAGAATGATTTGACCCTGAGATTAGAAACAAGCTGAAATGTTGCAACTAGAGTTTTGTTGAATCACTTTAGCATGTGTTCCTTAGACTAGGGCCTCTCAGATTCTCGGACTCCATTGTTGCTGTCTTCTGAACACTTAGGCTCATATTTATGCTTTTTGCCACAAAACCGACCTTAAGCAGTTTTGCAGCAAAAAGTTTAGCGCCGGCTTGCGTAATATAACAAGTGAGCCAGGCGCCGTATTTATTGAATGTCACAAGCTGGCACTAAACTTGGGCTAGCGTCTTAGAAGAAGACGCTAGCCGGGTGGGGGTGGCAGTAGGGAAGGAGGGGGTTGTGCATCAGAAAAAGACGCTAGCCTGGTTAGAGGCAAAATAAATGCCTCTAACCAGACTAGCGTAATTTCCTGGCGCACAACCACCAAAAACTTGACTCCTGTTTTAGGAAAGACAGAAGTCATGCCCACTACTCCAATGGCCAGCACAGGGACAAGTGTCCCCTGGGCATAGCCATTGCACCCTGTGCCATGCAGGGGGCCCCAAGTTAGGGTCCCCAATAGAAAAAACTAAAATTAGAAAATACTTACCTGGACTTACCTGGGATGGGGTTCCCCATCCTCTGGTGTCCCTGTGGTGGGGGTGGAGGTGTTCCTGGGGCTTGGGGAGGGCACCTGTGGATCCATTCCATGGTCTTTAACCATGGAAATGGGTCCACCGTTCCAATAACACTTGGTCTCACCTAGGCATTAAATAATGGTGCAAAGCAAGCTTAGCACCATTATTTAGCCCTTCCTCCCACCTGTGCATCATTTTAGCAAAGGGGGATAAATATGGGGCTGTGGGGATAGCACCATTGTTTAGATGGAAACCCCTACCTTGCATCTCATTGATGCAAGGTAGGTGCATGCATCCAAAAAATGGTGGAAATGCCTATATTTTGACATTAGACATGGCTAACATCAAAATATAAATATGGAGTTAGGTTTACGCTGAATTTGCATTAAAAAATGTCGGCGCAACTGAACTATAAATAGGGGCCGTTGTGCACTAGAGAGATGCTCACTCACTTCTAACTTAGGAAATCTATCTCATCTCTGCAAAGCTCCACAAATTGAGTGCAAAGGCTTCATGCCTGAGCATCCTTATTCTCTCATCATGAACCTTTATTTAGGCGGTCATTATGAACATGGCGACAAAGACCGCTGACCGCCGTGGCGGCGATGAACAGAATCCTGCCGGCAGTGGCGAAAGGAAACCCGCCATATAATGATAGAAAAACCCAACCCTGCCAAAAACTCCCAGACCACCACTCCCTGCCAGGACCCTGTCGGCGGGAATCCCAGCCCACTCCACCCCGCCACCGCCAAGCGCACCCACATCTTGCCCTCCAAATAATGATGCAGAAATCATCCCCGGCAGACAGTGGAGGCCGAACGACCATTGGCGGCTGCTACCGCCACAGGCGGCAAGTGTGCCCAACAGCAACCAGTGCACACATTAGCTAGGCTTAGAACCCACACACCTGACACACATCCAGAACCCCATAAAACACCCCCAGACACACCCCATAATCCCTTGCAATGAAACCAGGACCAGAAGACAGAGAGTACCAGAGTCAGAGAGAGAACGGTAGCAGACAGGACACGCATATCGACCCACACAGGAGCACCCAAACCCTGTCCCCAGTCCCGACGCCATCCACCACCCTCACCATGTCCCCCCCCAAAAATCCACTCTTCACCGAAAGGGAGCTAAGGACCATGGTGGACGAGATCCTAAAAATGGAGCCACAAATATTCGGGTCTGAGGTGCAGCACACACCCATCGCCCTGAAAATGGAGCTGTGGCAGACAATTGTGAGCAGGGTGAATGCAGTGGGACACCATCCACGCACCAGGGACGACATCCGCAAGAGATGGAACGACCTGCTGGGGATGGTCCGGGCCATGGCATCCAGGCACCACATTGTAGTGCAGAAGACTGGGGGAGGACCGCTACCAACACCACCTGACTACACAGACTGGGAGGAGAAGGTACTCGCCATTCTGCACCCAGAGGGACTCACTGGACTCACTGGAGGAATGGACTCGGGTAAGTCATCCACAATTATTCCATATACACCATACCTGTAATGCATGCACCACCCCACCCCACCCACACCCACCTAGACCCAGACCCCATCCAGCCATTATCCCCCACATCCACCACCCTGCATCACCTACAACTCACTACCAGGCCCACATCACTCCCGCTGTGGACAGCCACCCACCCCTGCACGTGCCCACAATGGAATAATAACCCCCACCACAATGTAACCCCACCACTGCCACTAAATGCAATGCCCACCTTACAAAAGCACCCTGGAAAGCCACTGAAAGGCACACCAGCACAACATTGCACAGTTCTGTACACCTCAAACCCTCATGCATATGAAACATACATTTCTATGTCCCCCAACAGGCACCGCCACCCATGCAACCCTAATGGAGGGGACAAGGAGTGCCACAGCACTCCAGGGAGACAGAGGCACATCACAGGACACTGTTGAAGGATCCCTGGACACTGATGAGCAGGCAGGCCCCTCAAACATCCCTGGATGCTCATCATGCAGCAGTCCCACCCAGGAAAACACTGTCACCCATAACACCCAGTCAAGACCAGCAGGCCGGGGGAGGCGTACCCACACCAGTGGACCCGGGGCACAAACAGGTGGAACACAGCTACAGAGGCCACAGTCTCCCACAACCAACAAGCAGGAAGAAGAGGGCCCCAGTACTAGTGGAACATCAAGACCTGCGCAGGGGACACAGGCACAGGGGACCAGGGCAAAGTCAAGTTGCCCAGTGGGTCAGGGGGTAGGACACTGGATAGATGCAGCAGCCCAGGACATCATTGCAGAGATATTGGGGGCCTACCAACATACCCAGGACAGTTTGGCACAGATTGTATCCACCCTTGAGCAAAGTCAGAGGATGCAGCAGCAACAACACCAACAGGCAATGGAGCTGTGGAAAGAACACAATGCCACCATTGCTGGAGCACTGCTGCAGTTGGTCAACAAACACTCAGACTCCCACACCGGGCAAGAGGCCCCCACAACAGCCCTGGACAACCAGCAACAGATGACCCATCCAGCTGAAACAGCACAGAAATACCCTCCCAGGAATCACAAGGCCCAACCATGCCACCCCAGGAAGCTCCACAGCAGGAGCCCAAACGTAGCCTCAGGCCAAGATATGGCACTGGAAACCCAGGAAAGAACAAGCCCCACTCCAACAATTGACACTGCTACTACTGCCAAGCAACCATCCCACCCATTCACCAACTACACTTAGATGAGGGCTAAATAAAGTACTAAACTACAAATAGGACCCACCTAAGACATCAAACAGGCCTGCCACCAAGTCGGTTTTGAGGACACCCAACCATTAAGACTTCCATCACTGTACATAGCACATTTCACTGTATTCCACCAATAAACAACATATCTCACCTGTAACACTGGCCCCTGTCTTCAATGTTGAACAAAGTGGAGAATGGATGCAACTGGCAGGGAACAACTTTATTTTTAATTTGTGCATGGTGGTGGTAATGTCTGTTTCAAAATAGGCAAGGAGGGAATGCATATATTGTCAGTCAGTACCATGCTGAAGCGGTCCATGTCTCGCCTACCATGACCAATTCCCCCTAGATGACATGGCACACTTACAGTATCAGTCACTAACCACATTTACAGGCTGAAGTCCCAGACAGTTATTGGAAGTAGAGCTGTATCAGTTGGTTCCTGGAATTGACATCTTCCCCTTCCTTATCCTCACCATCACTCACCTCTCTGAGGTAACTGATCAGGACCTAGAGCACCCTCTACCTCCAAAAGGGAATTGAATGTCTCACTGCCACGTTGTGCAGCATGCAGCAGGCCACCACTATCCTACACACCTTGTCAGGCCCATAGGCCAAGGAACCCACAGAGATATGTAGGCACCGGAATCTAGCCTTCGGGAGACCTATAGTACGCTCTATCACCCTCCTAGTACATCCATGGGCCTCACTGTATTTCCTCTCTGCCTCCGTCCTGGGATTCCTCACTGGTGTCAGGAGCCAACGCAAGTTTGGATAGCCAGAATCACCTAGAGAAATTGTCAATACAGAGTCGTCATTGGAATGTCCTTAGTGAGACAGGCTGGTTTTCTGCAATGTGTCAGTTAGTGACGGGCAAACTTACCTATGATCCACCCTCTGTCCTCTTGTAGTTGTTCCATCTTTTGTGGCACACTACTGTTCCTCAAAACAAATGAATCATGGACAGAACCCAGAAACATGGCATTCACATGGGATATGTATTGGTCTGCAGTACATACCAATTGGATGTTCATGGAGTGAAAGTTCTTCCTGTACACCTGTTCACTCACTCTTGGGGGGATGATGGGTATGTGGGTGCCATTGATGGCACCTATGACATCGGGAATGTTTGCAAAGGCATAGAAGTTAGACTTGATGGCAGGGAGGTCAGCACTTTGGGGGAATCACACATAGCATTGCAGATGTTGTACAAATGCATTCAGAAATCTTGTCAGTACCATGCTGAACATTGGCTGTGAAAAACCAGCACCCATGCCCACTGTCACTTGAAAAGAGCCTGTGGCCAGGAAATGGAGTGCGGAGAGCACCTGCACCTCAGTTGGAATGGCATGCTGATTACGATTTCCGTGAGTCAGTGCAGGATCCAGTAATGCACATAGGTCCTGAATAGTTGCACGTGTGAGTCTGTAGGTGTTTATGATCTGACACTCCACCATGGTCCCCATATCCACAAGTGGTCTGTACACTGATGGTGCCCTTCCTCGTCACAAGGGTCGGTACCTATGAGGGGTAAGAAAAAGGAGTGATGTGCACACATACACTGCCATATTTGCTACATACCTGCACTGCATTCTTCATAGTAGTGTCTGTACAATAACTGCAACCTGACAGATGTACATGTACATCACTAGGAGGGAACGGAGTAAATCATGTGTGATTATATACTCAATGGATAGAGGCCTAGGTGCTTCATATGGCTAGTAGGCCCAACATTGTGAGTATTATGAATTTCAAGATGCGTAGGTGATTGCAAAATGTCTGCCCACTGTAGTCCTACCCCTTCATTGTGGAAGTGACCTAATATCGCTAGCGGTTGACATCACAGCTTACAGCGGTGTTGACCACTGTTCGCAGCATCATTGGATAACATGGATGCCAATGGGGAATCCTGGCGTATCATGATCGGCGCCGGCGGTGATGGTGCATACCGCTGTGGAACGTACGCGCGTTTGTCATCGTTTGATCACTTGACTCCCTGATCCTGTGCGGACAAGTACTCCACTGTGTGTACTGCTGTGGCCTGCCTCTGGCTATGGATGTTCCACGTGCTGCAGGGGAAAGGGCCCCGGCCTTCACCCAGGAAGAACTGGATAAACTGGTGGAAGAGGTCCTGCCCCTGTACAGCAGACTCTACGGAAGGCCAGAGGTACAGGTGAGTCCGTGTTTGGGGGGCACTGTGTGAGTGATGGATGGACTGGATTGCACAGATGTGTGCTCCTATGAGCCAGGATGGGGCTTGGTGCATGGAATGTTGCGTGCCACTGTCCTGCATGTCTGGGAGTACTGTCTGTCCTATGTCTCACAATCTGCCAGCTGTTACCATCGTGCAGGTGCCTGACCTCTCTGTTTCATTTCTGTGTCACCCTACTAGGTCAGTGCCCACCAGAAGAGGGCACATTGGCATGCCATCGCCAAGGAGGTACGGACCCTGGGGGTCTACAACCGGCAGAGCACCCACTGTCGAAAGAGGTGGGAGGACCTGCGGCGCTGGCCGCGGAAGATCACTGATGTCCAGCTGGGGAAGTCCTCCCAACGTGGAAGGGGTGCCCGTCTGGCACTGATCCCCCTCATGCGAAGGATGCTGGCGGTGGTGTACCCAGACCTGGATGTGCGCTTGAAGGCTGCACAGCAGTCACAAGGGAGTGAGTACTCACAGCCCATACTTCAGCCTGGAAGGATGAGTGTGTGTGTGATAGGGCTCATGGTGCTTAGAGCAGGGATTTTAACTGGTGTCCACCTACTGTTTGTTCCCCAAAAGGGTGTAGGGGTGTCCCTGTCAGGTTTCACCTACCTGAGCTCAAATACAATTTCAGGATATGGGTGTAGGTCAGTATACTGCTCAGTAGTCAGGGCCATGGCCATGAGTCTAGTGCACAGTGCTGCCTGTTGGGTGTGTCTGCTGGGTAGGTGTATTTCTGGCCATTGTGTATCAGCATTCAGCTACTTACAAGTGTCTCTCCTGTTTTGTCTCCCCATCCCTGTTCTCTTGTGTTTGTCTGGTACAGCATCAACATCAGGCGAGGGAGCTGAGGCACCGGCAAGTGGGGAGGCAGCGGCCCACGGATCCTCCGAGGCAGAGGCAACGGATGCCCAGGGGACCAGTGGGTGGGAGGACGAGGGGACTTCCATGGGGAGGCTACTACCACAGGAGGTAGTGACTCTGAGACCTCCTCCGATGGGGTCCTCCGGCGGTGGTGGACCCTAGTGCACACACCACTACCGTAACATCTTCCGCCACCCCCATTCCATCAGTGCCCTCCCTTTTGCTCCCCACCGAGTTGCCCGTGCCCGCCCACCCAGGAAAGTGGGTGTCTCCTTCGCCCCAGGAACCTCCTCCCCTGCCCCAGTCAGCCCTGCTGCCCTCACAGAGGAGGCTATTGAACTCCTGAGAACCATCTCTGTAGGGCAGACAACCATTGTCAATGCCATCAAGGGTCTGGCTTCTGAGGTGCAGCAGACCAATGCCTATCTGGATGGCATTCGCTGTGCCATGTCTGTCCTACAGAGATCTTTTCAGGCTCTGGCCTCCTCTTGGACAGCAGCCAGTTTCCCTTGCCATTCCGTCCCCCCTCGAACCTCCTCTACCCCTTCCAGCACCCCACTCCCTTCACCCGTCCAAAGCACA
This sequence comes from Pleurodeles waltl, assembly GCF_031143425.1. NCBI lineage: Eukaryota > Metazoa > Chordata > Amphibia > Caudata > Salamandridae > Pleurodeles > Pleurodeles waltl. The sequence continues at coordinate 295,189,993 of NC_090444.1, forward strand.
CAATCAGACCCGCTTACAGGCACATCAACATACAAGAAGCACACTTCCAAGCACAAGCACCACACCTCCCACCACAAGCATTTACACAGCCAACATACACCTGCACACACAACAACGTCCACTTCCCCCAGTGTGCCCGCCTCTTCTGCCTCCCTGTCTGTCCCCTCTACATGCACACCCTCATGCACTGCACCTTCACTCACTGTTACTGCTCCTCTTCCTGCATTCACCACGATAGCAGACAGCTATACATGCACCCATACACCACGCCTGCACTCACTACCTCCGCTGTAGTTGTCACATGCAGCACACTCACCCGACTTGCAGACACCCACCCAACATACATCCACACTAGCTGTCTGTCTTCTCCCACTCTGTCCACCCCCCACCTCCCAAAACACTCAAACGCACCAAGACACCCACCCATCAGACATCCATCACACCACAGCATACTGAGCAGTCACCTGCACCCACTACACGCACACCTACACCCCATACATCCACTCCCTTTGCCTCCACTCCCACGCCCTCTTCCACGCCCACCCCAATTGCTCCCCAAAAACTTTTCCTCTCCTGTGCAGACCTGTTTGAACCCACTGGCCCTCCCCGTCTTGTCCCGAAACGTGCCCACCTCCTTGCCCTTTCCGCTCCTTCCACATCGCAGCCCACCCCGGTCCAGCCTTCCCATTCCCGTGCCCCTTCTCCGTTGAAGAAGAAGGCCCACTTAGAGCCTAAGGCATCCTGCTCCGCTCCAGCCAAACAGCCCCCAACCGCTTCAAAGGGGAAGCCTGTCCCCTCCAATCTCCTCACGAAAGTCTAAGTCCCACCCCTATCGTAAATCCCCCCAGCCCCCCCACCCCCTTCCCTGAGGTGCCTGCATCACCATATGGTGTCCTGTTCAGTGGAGTACCCAGCACTTGTGGAAGTCAGGTGTGGCCAATCGTGGCCAAGGACTAATTTCTTTTAATGGACTGGCCATTGGCCCTGTTGGCACCATTTAGCTCACTGAGCTACATAATAAAGTTTCGGTGTGGCCTGTGTTTGGGCTGCACGCAGTTCCACCCTGGTGTTTGTTTAAGTTATTTATGGGTATGGGGCTATTGTATGTGCTATGGCCAAGTTGCAGTGGCCTCGGTCGGGTACGTCCCTCTTGGTGTGGGGTGTCTGACTTGTGCTGCTGGGAAGGGTTGGGGAGGTGTTGCGGGTGGGTGGAGTGGGTGGATATGTAGGTTTGCCCTTTCCTCCCTTGTGTTGTAGGTTGCGGTACTTACCGTCGTCGTCTTCGGCGGCGGTCTCGTCGTGTAGATATATGGCAAGGAGCAAGGCTGGCATGATCTGCAACTCTCTGTCCATGGCTGCCGCTGTATGTTTTGTGGAACTCTGGTGAGTGTTTCCTTCTTTTTGTTTCTTTTCTGCCTGGCTTTGTGTGGCGGTGGTTCCCGCCCCGGAACTGGCAGCGGAATGGTAGTTCATAATTTGGCGGGCGGGTTGGGCCTTTCCGACAACCTGTGGGTGGACTCTGCCATCGTCAGCGGGACTCCTTTCCTGGTGGTGGGTGGTGCGCGGGATGCATGTGTTTCATTTGGTTCATTATTTGGCAGTCCGGGCTGCTCCTCTGTTGGCGGTTTCTGCCTCCACCGCCGGTAGTGTGGAACGGACCGCCATGTTCATAATAAGGGCCTTAGGGGGTCATTACAACATTGGCGGTAAAAGGCGCTTACCGCCGTGCAGAAGACCGACAATACACCGCCGCCGCCGCGGAATTCCGCCACAGCTATTATGACACACATCTCGGAAACCGCCGAAATTCAGACACCCACACAAGTCCGCCACACCAAAGGTCAGTGATAAACTGGCGATAACAAAACCTCCACCTCCACGCCAACAGAAACACGCCCATGCTATTACGACCCACGAATCCACGCGGCGGTCTTTCAACCGCGGTATTCCACTGGCGGTACACACCGCCGTGCTCAAAATATACACACATCTCCAAAACACCGCCACATTGGACAATTCCAAATACACACACCTGACACACATACAAACAACACTCCCACACACCCAACGCAATATAAAACACACACCCACATCACCCACAAACCCCTACGACCAAATATTTGAGACGAAGGCCAGAGACACAGCACAGATCAGACAATCCCACCACACAGAGGCACACAACACCATCACCAACACTACATCCATGCACAAAACACCACACACCACGACACATCACCACACACATCAACACTCACACCGCCCCACACATCACACACACCACCCAATGGCACGCCAAAGACACTCCCGCTTTTCCGAGGAGGAGCTCGGGGTCATGGTGGAGGAAATCCTACGGGTAGAGCCACAGCTATTTGGCTCACAGGTACAGCACACATCAATAGCTAGGAAGATGGAGCTATGGCGAAGAATAGTGGACAGGGTCAACGCTGTGGGACAACACCCAAGAAATAGGGAGGACCTCAGGAAGAGGTGGAACGACCTACGGGGGAAGGTGCGTTCAACGGTCTCCAGGCATAACATCGCGGTTCGGCGGACTGGCGGCGGACCCCACCTCCTCCCCCACAACTAACAACATGGGAGGAGCAAGTCTTGACCATCATGCATCCAGAGGGCTTCGGAGGAGTCGGTGGAGGAAGGGACACTGGTAAGTCAAATCTTAACTAACATATCCCCCACCCTACCTGCACGCTATCCCACACCCCCACCCTCACACCCTCCCCTATCACCCCAAATCCTCACTAATGTACTAATAACACAAACCACACATCCCAACACCAAGCCCTGCATGACACAACGAAGCATGGACACCTATCACCTAAGCATGCCCACTGCACATACCCAGAACAACCTCCTAACCATCATCACACAAGCCCCCACACAGGAATGCTAGCACTGGAGTACACGCTCACCCACCCATTGCACACCATGACACACACACATGCAATAATCATGCTCTTATGCCCCTGCAGGAACATGAAGGACCGTCACCACACCAGAGCGTCCAGACAACACCACTCCACCCCCAGAAGAGGCCCACAGTGACGATAGCAGCTCTGCCCTACTGGAGCCTGATGACCAGCCCGGACCATCGTGGGCCTCAGGACAGTCGGTTCCCCTCACACAGGCACAGCCCAACACTGACCTTCCACCCTCTGGTAACACCAGCACAGCACCCACCCAGCGGGCCCAAACCTCCCTACCCAGGACAGGTCAATCAGCGGTGTGTCCACCACTACAGGGAACCCAGGCTAACCCACCACCCCAACAACAACAGGGACCTGGGGGCAGTGGTAGTGGGCACACGGTCCAGGAGACGGAGGCACAGGAACACAGGGGAACTGGGAGGGCTGCTGTGCGACAGGGGGCGGACAGGCCAAGGGAACCCACTCTCCACGAGGCCCTCACCTCCATCATGGGAGCATACCACCACTCCCAGGAGACGATGGCCACGGTCCTGGTCAAGTTTCAGGAGACCCAGAGCCTGTAGGAGGACCAGTATTTGGGGTTCAGGGAGGAGCTCAAGACCATCAGCTCCGCCCTGGGCACCATCGTAGGGGTGCTGAAGGACATACAGCAGACCCTGAGGGACACCGTGGCACTCCAAGGGGCCCCTGACACTAGCCAGGACGATGAACGGCCCACCACCTCTGCCGGCGCTAGTGGACAGGACGCCCCACCACAGGACCACCACACCAGTACCCCACCCCCTGCAGACGGAGAACCACCCCGCAAGCGGTCCCTGAGATCCAGGAACAGGACAGAGCAAGATGGCAAGACCCCCGCCAGGAAATGAGACCACCCTGATTGTCCCCTCACTGCCCTACTTTGTTACCCTGTCCATACTTGAACTGCCCCAGCTCCTCTTCCTCTGCCCATATGGGCAGTGCACCTGTGAGACTAATAGATTGGACTCTGCCATGGACATTCCTCCGCCATCACCCATCGCCATTTAACAACCCCCTCCCAATTCTGAGCACTGCAATTAACACCCTTGAAACACAAAACAATCTGGAGTCAGTCTATGATTTGTTAAAATATATTGTCAATGACAGTGTGAAAATGCATTGTGCGATGTAAAAGCAACATACCAATGTCACACATCAAAAGTCCTTGAAGGATGCATGTAGATGACACACGTTGGTAACCACACCTGTGAAACCGTAATGGAAAGAAACAACTCAATTACCAAATAATCCCAAGTAATTACACACAGGATAGAGGAAGACGTGTGACAGTGAATGTAATGTAAAATCTTAAAACGTTCTCATCTGTGTGTCACTGGAAATATTGCTGTTTGACTGACTCCCTGTTGTCGTTGTCTTCTTCCTCAGCTTCCCCCTTATGACTGTCCCCAGGCTCCACAGGCTCCACAGCTGCCGCAACACCGTCATCTCGACCATCCTCCTGCAGAAAAGGCACCTGGCGTCGTAAAGCCAAATTATGAAGCATTGAGCAGGCGATGATGATCTGGCACACCTTCTTCGGTGAGTAGAATAGGGAACCACCTGTCATATGGAGGCACCTGAACCTTGCCTTAAGGAGGCCGAAGGTGCATTCGATCACCCTCCTAGTCCGCCCATGGGCCTCATTGTAGCGTTCCTCTGCCCTGGTCCTGGGATTCCTCACTGGGGTCAGTAGCCAGGAAAGGTTGGGGTAACCAGAGTCCCCTAATAGCCATACACGGTGCCTCTGGAGTTGACCCATCATATCAGGGATGCTGCTATTCCGCAGGATGTAGGCGTCATGCACAGAGCCAGGGAACATAGCATTAACCTGGGAGATGTACTGGTCTGCCAAACATACCATCTGTACATTCATAGAATGATAACTCTTCCTGTTTCTGTACACCTGTTCACTCCTGTGGGGGGGGACCAGAGCTACATGGGTCCCATCAATGGCACCTATGACGTTGGGGATATGTCCAAGGGCATAGAAGTCACCTTTAACTGTAGGCAAATCCTCCACCTCAGGGAAAATGATGTATCTCCTTACGTGTTTCAGCAGGGCAGACAACACTCTGGACAAGACGTTGGAAAACATAGGCTGGGACATCCCTGATGCCATGGCCACTGTTGTCTGAAAAGAGCCACTTGCAAGGAAATGGAGCACTGACAGCACCTGCACGTCAGGGGGGATTCCAGTGGGATGGCGGATTGGTGACATTAGGTCTGGCTCCAACTGGGTACATAGTTCCTGGATTGTGGCACGGTCAAACCTGTAGGTGACGATTACATGTCGCTCTTCCATTGTCAACAGGTCCACCAGCGGTCGGTACCCCGGAGGATTCCGCCATCTTCTCACATGTCCCAGCTGACGGCGCCTACGAAGGACAAGAGTGACGATAAAGTCAATTTTCATCCAGGTATGTACCCACAGTTACACAGAACATGACACCACACACAAAACCCTTCCTTTATGTGTGTTGAGTGTAGGCCTAGCTATGTGTGACGCAGAATTAAATGAAGCCATGTGGGCCCCTGAAATGGCGGCTGCCTGACCTCTACACTGGGACAATGGGATTGTGGGGTAACTGCGCTGGCGTTGCACACCGTCGCGGAAGGCGGTCGTAGACCGTGGCGCAATGCTGAATTGGTTCACATAGGACCCTATGGGTCCCAGGAGCCAATGAACAGGTGCGCCGGCGATGATGATACGCACCGCCGCAGACGTCACCGCCATTTTCTATCTGTTCAATCACTAGATACCTGACCTTCGACAGGAGAGGACCTACACTGCAAGTGCTGCTGTGACCTCGGTCTGTAAGCGACGATGGCTGCTGCATCTGGGGAAAGGGCCCCTGCCTTCACTGCTCAGGAGTTGGAGAAACTGGTAGACGCGGTCCTCCCCTAGTACACGCTACTCTACGGTCCTCCAGACCAACAGGTTAGTACACAGGGAGCACGTTGTATGGGCTAGGCCTGGGTGGAGAGGGCTGGGTGTAAGAGGGAAGGGGGCAGAGTTCAGGGAACATTAATGCATGTCAATGAATGGGCCACATGGCTAGAGTAGGGAGGGGGGACACTCACATTGACGTTGAAGTTGGTAATGACTTCTCTTCTTCCCTTGTGCATGTCATGTAGGTCAGCGCCCACCAGAAGAGGGACATATGGCGTGCCATCGCCAAGGACGTCCGGACCCTGGGGGCCCACCAGAGACGGGGCACCCACTGCCGTAAAAGATGGGAGGACATTCGCCGCTGTCGCAAGAAGACGGCGGAGGCTCAGCTGGGGATGGCCTCCCAACGTGGGAGGGGTGCCCGTCGCACTATGACCCCCCCTGATGTTCCAGATCCTGGCGGTGGCCTACCCGGAGTTGGATGGGCGCTTGAGGGCATCACAGCAGACACAAGGGGGTGAGTACAACCTCATTCTGCTGACTTTGCGCGCAGTACAGGGGTCTGGGTGGGGGAAGAGGGCTGTGGGTGTACCTAGGCCAGCCAGAATTGCGTAGACTAGGCCCCTCTGTAATGCAGCCCATGTGGCGCTCTACCCCACCTCAGTAGAGTGCCAAGTACAGGTATTGTTGCCCCTGTGGCATCCATGTGTGCAGATGTCCACCATAGCGATGTAGGCCATATCCCAGGAATTGCATATGCAGAGGCCAGGAGCACGGCGTAATGCAGGGGGCTGCTGTGTCTGTCTTGTCCGCCAACGGTAGTGGTATGCCATGCACTCAACCTCTTCTTCTTCTGTCTTTCCCCCCCCCCCTTTTTGTGCTCTCCCTGTTCTTTTGTGCATCAGCATCATCAGGCGGAGGTACAGTGACACCGGAGCACGAGGGAGCTGCATCCCACATGGCCATGGAGGGCCACACCATGGACTCAGAATGCACCAGTGGGACGGAGGGTGAGGGGAGCTTCACGTCGGCCACCGGATCACCAACCAGCGACACGGACTCGTCTGCCATTGGGGCCTCCTTTGTGGTGGCGGCACCATCTGTGCGCCCCACTTCTACAGGTACAGCCGCCACCTCCCCTACCAGCCCCGCCCTCCCAGCAGCCCCTCAGCGTTCGCCCCGCGCCCGCTCACCAAGGAGGGTGGGCATCACCTTTGCCCCAGGCACCTCAGGCCCTGCCCCAGTCACCCCTGCTGCCCTCAGTGAGGAGGCCACTCACTATTGGGCAGTCAACCATTGTGAATGCCATCCAGAATGTAGAACGAGAGTTGCAACACGGTAATGCATTCCTGGAGGGCATTCATTCTGGTCAGGCTGTCCTTCAGCGAACCCTGCAATCTCTGGCCTCAGCACTGATGGCAGCCATTGTCCCTTTGTCTAGCCTCCCCACTCCAACCTCCTCCACCCAGACCCAATCCCCTGTACCCCAGCCCATCCCAAGCACACCTACAGACCAGCATGCACACAAGTCAGCACACACAAGTAGCTCAAGCAAACATAGGCACCATGCAACCCACAGGCACTCACGCAAGCCTCACCCACATACAGACACAGCAACATCCACTGCCTCCACTGTGTCCCCCTCCTCCTCTTCTCCCTCGTCCCTCCCAGTCTCGTCTACACACACACCTGCATTCACCACATCTACAGGCACCAGGAATCGCACCAGGACACCCAGCACCACAAGCCGCTCACCTGCATTCACCACCTCCACTGCCATTTACATGTGCCCTGTGTCCTCTCCCAGTGTGTCTGTGACGCCCCCTCCCAAAGTACCCAAACGCGGGCACCCACACACCCAACATCCATCCACCTCACGACAGCCTCCAGTACCTGCTCCTGCACCCAAAACACCTAAAGTGACACCTCCTACAACCACCTCCTCTTCCTCCACTCTCAGAGCCCCTCCAACTACCCATCCCAGTGTTCGTCAGAAACTGTCCCTGTGTAAAGTTGACCTTTTTGCCCTCCCCCCCCCTCCAATTCATCAGTCCTGTCGTAGCGCCTCAGCTAAAAAGCCTCCAATACCAGTGGTGCCAAGGTATGTGGAGTGCACTGGCCACCAGGGCAGGCAGTTTGACCCGGAGCCAAGGCACTGCCAGCCCACCCCCTGTAAAGGCTCTGAAATTGGAAAGTAGACGACGGGACCGTATGAAGACTCCTGGTGGGAAAACAACTCACAGGGGTCCCAAGGGGATTGGAGAGTCAGCTGTGACTCCACCAAAGGTGGGGAAGGGCCAGAGGAAGTCTGCCCAGCCTGTTGTGTGTCTCACGGCAGAGAAGGGTGGCATCATTCCCGGCGGTCGAGACGCCACCGCCAGCACCGTCGTCACTGGTCAGAAGACCACCGCTTGAGTCATTGCCCAGGAGGGCCCAAGTATCATCACTGGTCAGGAGACCACCGCCACCGCCGGAGCCAGTGCCCAGGAGGGCCCAAGTATCGTCACTGGTCAGGAGACCACCGCTGGAGTCAGTGCCCAGGAGGGCCCAAGTATCGTCACTGGTCAGGAGACCACCGCCGGAATCAGTGCCCAGGAGGGCCCAAGTATCGTCACTGGCCAGGAGACCACCGCCGGAGTCACTGCCCAGGAGGGCCCAAGTATCGTCACTGGTCAGGAGACCACCGCCACCGCCGGAGTCAGTGCCCAGGAGGGCCCAAGTATCGTCACTGGTCAGGAGACCACCGCCGGAGTCATTGCCCAGGAGGGCCCAAGTATCGTCACTGGTCAGGAGATGGCCGCCGGAGTCAGTGCCCAGGAGGGCCCAAGTATCGTCACTGGTCAGGAGACCACCGCCGGAGTCAGTGCCCATGAGGGATCCGGCTGCCACAGCCCCGGTGCGCTATGAGGGAATGTCATGCCTCACACCAATGCCCATTCTGGGTATCGTCATGCCACACACCAATGCCCAGTCCATGGAACGTCATGTCACACACCAAGGCCCAGTCCATGGAACATCATGCCACACACCAATGACCAGTCTAGGGATCGTCATGCCACACACCAATGCCCGTTCCAGAGACCGCCATGGCAAGGCACCGCTGAACAGTCCTGAACCGCCATGGCAAAGCACGGCTGAACAGTCCAGAGACCGCCATGGCAAAGCACTGCTGAACAGGGCAGACACCGCCATGTCAAAGCACCGCTGAACAGTCCACAGACCGCCATGGCAAAGCACTGCTGAACAGGGCAAGCACCCCCATGTCAAAGCACCGCTGAACAGGGCAAGCACCGCCATGTCAAAGCACCGCTGAACAGTCCAGAGATCGCCATGACAAAGCACAGCTGAACAGTCCAGAGACCGCCATGGCAAAGCACCGCTGAACAGGGCAAGCACCGCCATGTCAAAGCACCGCTGAACAGTCCAGAGACCGCCATGGCAAAGCACCGCTGAACAGGGCAAGCACCGCCATGTCAAAGCACCGCTGAACAGGGCATGCATCGGGTAAGAATGTAAAGACCGCCACATCAAGCATCCTTATCCCATGTGCATCTGGGACAGTGACGGGACAGGAACTTTCACGGGGAGACTGATCCAGTCTGGCCACCAGTCCCCCTCCAGAGCCACTGGCGGATGTTATCTACTTGAGAGACTGTGGCTTTGCACTCCCCAGGATGGTACAGTGGACAAACCACCCACTGTAGAGACTTGAGAGACTGTGGCTTTGCACTCCCCAGGATGGTACAGTGGGCAAACCATCCACTGTAGAGACTTGAGAGACTGTGGCTTTGCACTCCCCAGGATGGAACAGTGGGCAAACCACCCACTGTAGAGACTTGAGAGACTGTGGCTTTGCACTCCCCAGGACCGAACAGTGGGCAAGCCACCCACTGTAGAGACTTGAGAGACTGTGGCTTTGCACTCCCCAGGATGGTCCAGTGGGCAAGCCACCCACTGTAGAGACTTGAGAGACTGTGGCTTTGCACTCCCCAGGATGGTACAGTGGGCAACCCACCCACTGTAGAGACTTGAGAGACTGTGGCTTTGCACTCCTCAGGATACATCAATTGGCATGGAGCCCCGTCGTGGATCTGGCTTTGCAGTCATCCGGCTGAGGTGCCCTCCCTTCCCTTCCCCCTGAGGTGCCTGTAGTATTTCTATCTGATGCCCCGGCAGTGTTCTCTTCGATTGAGGACAGGTATCTTTTGTGGGCCTCGCCCAGGCATATTTGGACTTGTGGTGCACGGACATTGCTATGTGCATATCTGCACTACGTCTCGTAATGTATATATTTCTGGCTGATTTTCGTATATATCTGTATATTTTTGACAGACATGTATATTGATACATTACAATATTTGAACAGATTTTGCTTTGTCTTTGCATTCTTCCGGGGGGATTGTGGGTTGTTACAGTGATTTTTGTGGATGCATTGGTGTGTATGTTGCAATATGTAAGGGTGGGGGTGGGAGTGTTTCGTGGGTGTCCCCCTAACTTTTGCCTCCCCCATGTCGTAGGTGCTGTACTCACCGTTGTCTTCGGCCGCGCCGCTGTTGGTCTTCGTAGATGAGTAGGAATACAAGGGCCGGAAGAATGTGTAATTCGGGCTCCATGGAGTCCTCGTTCCTCGTGGGATGTGTTGAGGTGAGCGTTTTCCCATTGCAGTAACTGTTTCCGCCGTGTTTTTATCCACGGTGAATCCGCCCCGGAAAAGGTGGCGGATTGGCGGGTTGTGATACTATGGGCGGTACATTGTCTTCCGCCTGTCTGTTGGCGGTGACCGCCGCGCTGCTTGTCTGTACCGCCGTGGCAGGAGGTGTGTTAAAGTGGCTGTCTCTGTTGGCGGTTTCCGCCAGGGTCATGATTCCCTTTTTTTGCCCGCCGGCCTGTTTGCTGTATTACTGCACCTTTAACACCGTCTGCCAGGGTTGTAATGACCCCCCTTAGTCTTCTGAAACTGACACCTTACTCATTTGCATAAACAAATCCCCTTTTTGAGACCTATCCTTCATTAATTTGGATTAGGGATTTTCCTTCATGGAAAATACTTTCTGAATTTTGTTTTCTTTATATAGTGTTCTTCATATAATTTTGGTACTGGTAGGGTTTTCCCTTATATGAAAATGTCATCTTTTAGACAATTACATTTTGGAAAGATTGTACATAAGATTTAAATTCTTATTGTCAAATAACTTTATCTGACTAAATTATTAATAAAATCCTCTCAATTTATTTCACATTTATTTGTCATTTCCCATGGAACCTATTGGTCTCACTGTTCATGATGGTAATACATGTAATGCAAGCTCCTAGTCACCTCTTCACATCACAGGAAACAAAGGTCCCTAGGACCAATGGTGGGGTTTGTATGACGATTACACCCATAGATTGGGATTCAAGAATCCCCGTTCTAACAGAATGGTAGCAGACTGATGGTTATGTCATTGGAGAGAAGGAGCTAGAACAGTCCAGCTAATTTAGATTTGTTTGGACCTTGCCACAGATTAAATTGCCCATATTACTAATGGCTGCACCCTGAACTTGAAGATCAGTGGGTTTTAGTGGTTCTGAAGGTATTCACAGTGGTGGAAGTGTGAGTATTAATAGGGATGTGCACGGTAATTCTTTATGTCAAGCTTACAGTTGTGTAAGGTTTGTGTACATTACATTGTGGTGATGCTCATGATTTATTTGTGAAAATGTGTACATGCGTTTGATGTTGAGCAGTTTAAATTGTTATCAGGCTTGTGACAGTCCAAGATCCTGGAATATGTAAGATGTTTATTGTGGTATAACTTATCTGCTAAGTTTTGTGGTGTTGGTTTTTAGGGACCATTGATATAGGGACCTGTAAATGATTTTGGTAATCTATTATTATTGATTAGTGCTAGTAGACCCTATTGTGCTTAGGGGAAGCTGCCTTAGCAAGGGTGAATTTGCTGGTTGAGATTTCATCTGTGTGTGCATGTGGAAGAAGGAAAGTATTATTTCCAACTGTTTCTTGTATGAGTGAATACTTTGAATTCTTTAGTGGAGCAGACAAAAGGTATTTGTTTAGTGTTCTTGCTTAAAGTTTGTTAGAAATGTACATATAAGAACATTGTGATCGAGGGTGAATCGCTGCGAGGAGTGAGCATTATATCAGAGAGTACTGCAGTGGGATATGTCAATGAGTGCAAAGTGCTGTGCTGGGATTGGTTTGTGTGTTGTCAAGTGCCACGCTGTGGTAAATCCATGAGAATAGATTGCACTGAGATTGTGTGTGAATATCGATCTGTATTTGATCGAGGCTAAAACACTGACATTTTTAATTGAATTTGTTCATATGCATTGCTGAACTGTTGTAATCATTAAATGTTTTAGAGGTTTTGAGAAGGGTGATGGGGAATTCCTGTCCATGAGGGAGAGGAAGTTCCACCAGAAGGTATGCTAAGTAATTGTATAGTGATAAATGTATGGCTTCACACATGTTTGTGGCTTCATTAATAGCACTAGTTCACTGAGAAAGAAGGAGCCTTAAGATTTCCAAATTGTGGCACATTTATTTTGACGGTTATTGAAAATTTAAGGGAAATATTGTATGGTATGAAATCACCACCTAGAAATGCACAGTATGAAGTTTTAAATGCTTGGAAACATGCTGCATATACTTAGGAGAAAGAGAAGTACAAGAATAAAGCAAAAAAAAAGTACATAATTACGCTGATGCTAAGTGGGATGAATAACAGCAAAGGTGGAGGAAACGTGTAGTTGAGGGAGACAGAATGTACCCTGTATTGACAACTGAAAAGTCTAAAAAGAAAGGAAAACTGGGAGATGAAGATGCTGGGTCTGCAAAAGTGTCTAGCTCTAATAGCGACTCTAATGATGAACTCCTATTGAGACAGCTACTATTGTGGGGCTTCCACTGTTGTTCTTGCTCCTGTTATGTCTGTTTCTATTTCAGTGCCACAAGTCATACCTGCATACACTTCAGCTATTTATGTGGTACCTGCCCCACTAACCATTGCTTTAACCCCTGCTGTTCCAAGAGCTCTAGGTAGAATTACTGGAACGTGGTTCATACTGATGTTGCAAAAGTCACAAAGTTGTTTTACGGCTCCTATTACCGGAGGAGAGCTAGGGCTTTCTGATAATAAGATTGTTCCTTCACGGTTTGAAGAGTCTTCTGAAAGTATAGGGACAGGAGAGACAGAATCACTTTTCAAGAGACAGGGGAAGATTAGACCCTTAGATGTGCCAAAATTAAAGGTGGAATTGAAAGAAATTATTAAGGGATGTTTAGATATCTCACATCTGAATCAACACCATAAAAATGAACTGATATATTTGAGTAAGTAGATCACTAGATAAGTAGCTGTGACACATACAAAGCTATCAGAATTAGCTGAGAGGTATGAAGTTGACCTTTCCAAAAGCCTGCCCTTGCAGAAATGTTTTAGAGCACAACTAGATGATGAAGCAATCATCACTATGCAATGCTCAGGACTGAAATTATACATTGTTAAATTAGTTAAATGTATATGGAAATGAAGCGATTTTGGCAGGCTAGAGACCAAGTGGGCAAACAAACAGGGAAGCAAACAGATAGCTAGAGGTTAATTTTAAAATATCTCCAGAACCTCCAGATGATACTGAAGCTCCAACGTTCCCTATGAGGAAGATATCAGGTGGAGGGTATGTTAATGTGCTTTAGAGGTGAGGTACTCTTGTGCCATTCAGAAACAATTTCCCTAACTCGACTGGAGGCTGTCCGGAGGATGACAAATGCTGGAACTTGACTGGAAGCTGGTCGGAGAACAAGGAACACTGGAACTCGACTTGAGGCAGGCTAGAGGACAAGGAACTTGACTTTCACTGGAACTCCACTGGAAACATGCTGGACTTGACTGGAAAAAGGTGAGCAGAGCAATAGTAAGAAGACAGGCAATGCCTCAAACTCACAAGAATCCTTAAATAAGCAAATGTGCACATGTGTTTTTTGGCAGTTGATTGCTTGTTCAATTATTCTCCTGATTGTGGCACATGTTCAATACAGATCACATTGTGAAGAGCACATGTTTTGGTAGTGACAGTTCGAGCAAGTGGAAAGACAGTTGGTTGCTTGTTAAGGAAATTAGAAATTATCCTCCTGATTGTCGCACGTGTTAAATACAGATCATATTGTAAAGAGCACATGTTTTGACAGTTACAGTTGGCACAAGTTTAGCAGGTGGTCTACAATGTGTATAATCAACAAGAATTGGTTATGATGAATTCGACTTTTACAAGCATTAGTTATTGCAAACTTGATATTCAAGGATGTAATGAACATACACAAATAACTCGGAATGTTGCAAGCAACAGCACCTCACTGTAATCGAGCTCTTGGATGTGCTAGTATACCCACACACTCCCACACCCAGAGCGTGAGATGTTCACTTGAAAGAGGTAGTGGCGCCTGACTTGCATCTTTCTGTGCCAAGCTGTTCAGAAGGATCCGAGGGGAGGATTGTGTACTAGAGTTTCCCCGCTGTCCAAGTCCCAGATGTCTCACAGAGTGGCATAGAAGTGTCTGAGGAGGAAGGAGAGGAGACGAGGCCAGAGATAGAAAGCACTGTAGAACAACCACAAGTTTAAAGGAATGATCCTGGTGAATGAAAACAAGAAAGGAGCGTAAAAGCCCAAAAGTGCGAAGAGTAGACAAAGAGCAGAGATTGATTGAGATCTAGTGTGTCAGCTAAATGCATACCACAAACCATCATCGAAGAGACAGAGACTATTGGCATGAGTGACAAAGAACAACTGACCCCAAGAAGATCAAAGAAAGCAAGGGCATCTTGTCAGAGGTATTCTGCACCTGAGTGGACTTATTAGAACTGAGAACAGAACCACTTGAACCTCTATGATATATGTCACACTATCACAACATAAAATGTAAATCTTTAAAATCTGTTTCATTTTGAGCTCCTTTGACATTTGATTGATTCAAGTCAACACACAATTATTCTTCAGAAAAATGATCTGTGTCTATACTGAGTTATTGAATAGATTGTGACGACTGACAAATGAACTCTGCAATTATTGCATAACAGAAAACCAACCAAAACAAACAAAATAGAAGAATCGAAAACATTCCCTAGGGCCAAAACTGCAGTAGAAGAGTAGGGTTGCCATCTAGAAGAAGTTGGAGTAGGGCTAGGGATGCATCAAGAAGATTACTGTATATAATTGGAACGAATTAACTGCAGATTAACAATGAGTTTTGCTTCTTTTGCACAAGTAGAACAAATTCCAGAATAATACAAATTTGTTTGCTGCTATATTCTACTTTAGGTCTAATTATAGACAAACATATGTTTCATTACCATGGCCCGATGTTGGGTAGTGATTGCTGTGATATTAACAGTTGTTTTGTTACTGTTTATGACCCTTCTACCTGGTATGAGTATTACTTCTGAAATTGATACCCTTGTATCTACCCCAGCATCCACATCACCTGCTATTCTAGATTAGTGCAAGAGTGCATATATGCTTTAGATGCTAAGCATTGCTATGTTTGCACACACATACCTGCTTCAGCTGTTGGGGATCCGACCTATCATCTCATTTCACTTTCATATACACAATTAGTAGGAGATATTTGTGGTGCCATTATTCCTCCAGCAGGAGTAGTCCTAAATGATGTGAAAATCAGAATGCTTTCTACAGTAGTGAACAAATTAGCCACTAGTTCATCTGGTGTTTTGTTAGCAGCAAATAATGAATTAGCAGCCATTATATCAATTGTTTCACAAGACTGATTGACCTTAGATATATTGTTAGCAGGGAAATGTGGGGTCAGTAAGAGGTTGAAAGTGGAGCACTGTTGCTCATACAACCACACAAAATCAAGGAAATAGAAGAGTGTATGAAAAGTATTTCTGATTTAAAACCTGAATTCAAAAATTTAGAACTAGTAGTTTAGGAACCCTAGGTAGAGGAGGTTCTACTATAGGCAATTGGCCTGGAAATATTGGCAATTGTTTTTTCCGGTGCTATATTGAAGCCTATTTTGATTATTGGTATTTGATTGATTTACATGTTTACTTTATGTAAGGGATTCAGATGTTTCTTAGCAAGGACAAAGAAAAAGGCAAAGGAGAGAAGAAATGGAAATAAAAAAGAGAAAGAGTAAGGCTTACAAATAGATGAGGGTGTTGCAAAACCTGGGTTAAATGAAGGACTCAGCGGAGAGAAGAAGTGTTCCTTGGAGATTCATTTGTGATGGCTATTCTAGCTGTCAGATTAGGGAATTGATGGAGTGTGATTTTCTTTTGAAAAATTAAACTTATTAATAAACAAACTGTAAGTTAAAATGTTAAGTAACATGTTCCAATTTTATTTGTAGCAGGTAACCACACTTAGCTATTATAAGCTATTATCGGTAAACACTCAAGTTAACATTTTGGAACGCATTAAGTTAGTCTAACATTAAATCATTTGAAAAGGTGACTTAAAGGGGCATATTTATACTCCGTTTGCGCCGGATTTGCGTCGTTTTTTTTAACGCAAATTCGACGCAAAACTAACTCCATATTTATACTCTGGCGTAAGACGCGTCTGGCGCCAAAGTCCATGGAGTTTGCATCACTTTTTAGCGTGGACACCTACTTTGCGTTAATGATATGCAAGGTAGGCGTTCCCGTCTAACGCCGGCTAACGTCATTGTATAAATACGGCGCCCGCATGGTGCTTCAGAATGGCGTTAGCCGGTGTTAACTTTTTCGACGCACAACTGCGTTGGCGCAGTTGTGCGTCGAAAAGTATAAATATGGCCCTAAATGTTTAAGACTAAGAGGCTTGTTCTCATATTTTCACAGAGATGTTTTCTCTTTCTTCCCACTGCAAATGTTGAATTATTCCAGAAGCTTTCTATTAGCTACTGAATAGGCATTTGCAATGTATTAGACAACAGATAGTGAGGCTTTCACTGGGAGGAGGAGACGATGCAGAGTAGTGCGACTCATGGGAAGAGATATCTGTACCAAAGATTCTTACCAGTGTAACACCTCAATAATTTAGCCATGTATGAACCATTATAAAGATGTGTGAAACTGGGGACTTTGTCTGCTCCCATCTCTTCAAGTCGAACGATTGGTTCCTAAGAATAGGAACGAGCTGACATATTGCAACTCGACTTTTGTCTAATTATTTGAACATGTGTTCATTAGATTATGGACACTTAGGTTCTCGGGCTCCCTTGTGGCTCTCTCATGCACACTTTGAGCACTAGAGAATCGCTCCCTGACTTCAGACTGAGAAAGTCTGTCACATCTCTACAAATCTCCACGATTTGAGTGCAAAGGCTTCATGTCTGAGTGTCTTTATTCTCTCATCAGGAAGCTTTATTTGGTATTCTGAAACTGAAACCTTAGTTATTTGCTTAACCAAATGTCTTTTTCAATACCTATCCTTCCCTAATTTGGATTACGGTTTTCCTTTATAGAACACACTTTCAGGATTTCTGTATTCGTCATATAATTTTGGTACCGCTAATGTTTTTCCTTATACTAAAACATTATTTTTGTAACAATTATACATAGGATTTACATTTGTACTGTCAGATGACTTTATCTGAAAAAATTACTATTAAAACCCTCTAAATTTACTTAAACTCTTTTTATTGTTTCATGTGGAGCCTAACGTTTTCACTATTTATGGTAAAACATGTAAATGCTAGCTTCTGTTCACCTCTTCCTGTCGATAAACAAATTAAGATTACGATTCTAGAGTCCTCACTCGAACAATATTCAAGCTTCCTCAGAAGTGGAGGCATAATGTACAGAGAGGGCATGAACGGTGTAATGGTCACAATAGAGACTCGAACAGTACAAATGTAGGCTCGGCTGGAACTTACAGAGTTTTGCTCCGGGGAGTTCCAAAAAACTCAGCGAGATTCCTCAAGACTCTATAAATGGGTAGAAGCATGCCCATTTGCCCATTTGCGCTACATTTTCAAGCCAGTAGCACTTTCTGCACTGAAAAATCAGAGCGATCTGCACAATGCAGTCCACATGGGTGTGGTCATTTTGTTTTGCCTGCTTTCTGTTCTCTGCATGGTGCTGGGCCTGATTTTTTGATCTCTTTAATATCCATTTAACCCTCCGCCATCCCACTCATCCACCTCTGGTTACCTATTTTTTATCAGTGTGTCCCTTTGTGTTTGTGTATTTTACATTTTTTTACTTTTTCTGTGCCTTTTTGTGCTTATTTTGTTTTCCCTTTCAACTTCCTTAGTTCTTCCTTTATGCTTCTCAGTTCTCTGCCATCCTTCCGACTTCCTATTCCTTCCCAACAACATGTCGGAGGAGCACCTACAGACAACAATCGGCGGTGCCAGTGCGGCTGCTTCAAGCTGCATATCTTACAGTTATCGGTGCCACCAAGGAGTGCAGCTCACCTCATTTCTTCAGAGGCAGAGTTGGCCACAATTGTTTTTTATGTGCAGCACTACCTCCCCTCCATACTGGCAGAAGGTGACAGGCCTAGGAGGGGGTACAACCCTGTTTGAGTATCTGCTCATGTTGGGTAGAGTGGGTCAGTGCTTGTGCTGGAGCACTGGTGTCCAGTGCTCCATGCAGCATATGACACATTGCTGGGCCGATGTACCGGATAGGGAAAAGGACTTGCTCAAACTTCTAGGCGTTGATGTTGCGGGGCACAGTGATTGACTATTTATTTTGTGTTCTACAGTGCTATTTCTTTCAAAAAGCCTACTACCCACACTCAGAGGTAAGTTAAGCTGACTTTAACTGACATTGGTTGGGGAGGGGGTTATTTGTTTGGGGAGAGGCATGAGCCTGTTGTTGGTGGGGAGGGTGGTTTTTATTTATATTGTTATGAAAAAGTAAAGGGAACAATTATTCTGCCGCTTTCTGCCTGAAATTGTATCTAATTTTTACTTTGCACTGCTGATTTTTAGGGCAGCCTGTTTTTTCTAATCTGCTTATCAAAGTGTATGCCCTTTAGTTATACCCTTGTCCTCTGTGACTATAAAGACTACTAGGGGGGTATGCTGCCATTGCCTATGCTTATATTGCCTACAACCTCCTAGATAAAAAACATCTTATTCATAATTAGTAGAAGTTAGTTACTAACTAAACTAATTCACTTCACTCCATGGTTCTCTTAACTGAATAAATGAGCAATGGATAGATGAAGCAATGGCTGCTACCTCTCTCAATTTTCCAAAATCTTACTGCAGGGTTTCCCAAGGTGCCTTCTTAATGGTGGTGGTTATAGTAGCAGGCTAGCATATTAAGAGGGAAAACCTCAAAAGCGAAGTCCTACTAAAGTCCTACCTAGGTGAAACCCAACTGTAGGATTAATCAAAAGGATTATCCATAACAGACAACTAGATTGAATGAAAACACAGAGTAAGTGAGTTATATTCATATCATAACTTTATAAAGACTGAGACCAGACTACCACCGTGACACAAAGACCTGATATCATAACAACAACTAGCAATAGTTACTTCTTCTGAGCAATGGGGAGCTAGTATCATATATCTTCGAGTCAGGAGAGGTGGACTCATTGTTAGAAGTGGGCATTTAAGCAATACAAGGCCTGAATGATGATGTTGACAAATTATGTCATATGTCTTCCTCCCTCACTGTCTGCCACCACATGAATAATTACTCACAGTCCCTCAATAAAATATCACTCATTGATGCAATAGTTACTTGTTCTAATCCAAGCACTGTGGTACACAATTGTATCTCTACTCTTCTTTTGATGGAAGCAACACATTGGCAGTCTTATAAATTAAATGATCTTTACTGGGGCTGCCCTGATAGACGATGACAAAAGGAGGATAGGCATGAGACAGAGGCAGACATTGGGCCGTCAGCGCATTAGCCACGGCCATACCGCCGGCCTCTCCAAGTGATCGCAAGGCTTCCGCCAGGCGGTCATAATCTCTGGGGCAGCAGTGCAAGCACCACTGCCCTGGGGATTATGAGCCTCCAACCGCCAGCCTGTCCATGGCGGAAAGTCTGACGGTAAGGGGGACTCGGGTGCCCCTGGGGGCCCCTGCACTGCCCATGTACTTGGCACTTGCCATGGGCAGTGCCGGGGCCCCCAGGCACAGCCCTATCGCGCATTTCACTGCCCGAATTTGGGGAAGTGAAATGCGCGATGGATGCTGCTGCACCCGCTGCACATCAACATTGCCGCCTGCTCTATTATGAGCCGGCATCAATGTCGATGTGACTTTTCCACTGGCCTAGCGGAAAAGTCATAATAGGGAGCCACAAATACCGCCAGCACTGGCTGTATAGTGGCGCCCGCAGCTTTGGCAGTCTTTTTATAAGACCGCTGAAGTTGTAATGAGGGCCATTGTCTCCAATGTCCTTGAGAGGAATCGGATGGCTCCTTCACTGCACACTGTTCCAACTCCAATCCAGCCATAAATGTGAATATAATGGTGGGGCTACATAAGTCAGACACAAAAAAAATGTATAATGTCCCTCTTGCTAAATCAGTTTTTTTTTGGTCAAGCAGTTTCACAATAAATAATTTAAAAAATCTACAGTGTCCTACTAAGTCAGGGAAGTAGAGTTTGTCCTCAAACTGAGGTGGTGCACCCAGAAGTTGGTCAGCTAACACACTTGAGTCTGGCCAGTAACCCTCATCCTCCTACTCATGAGTTATTTCAGGAACAGTGTAATTGTGTGGTATGGAGTGTTGGTTCATTTTGATCTTGGTCAATCTCTGCATATTTTGAGGCAAGAGACTGGTCCTCCTCACTGGGCCAGATGCACTGAACACATGCTCAGCTGCTACACTGGCTACTGGACAAGCCAGATGCTTTTTAGCCAGCCTGCTGAATTCTGGCCATTGGTGCATCTCCCCATACCAATAGACCAATGGGTTTTGAGCCACAAATATTACTTTTGGGTCCTTCAGATAGTCTTGGAACATTCTCTGAATGGTCATTGATGCAGCCATTTGCTTGACCTCTTTTGCCTTTGCCTCTGCACTTGACTTAAGCCCTGTCGCTTAAAACATCATTACAGAGCTTGGATCAGATTTTTTTCTCACTGTTGTTGTCGGTGTTCTTGTTGCTAGTGTTGGCTGCTGTGAGACAACAGCACTGTCCTCTCTTGAGGTTAAAGGCTGAATACTAGAACTTCTCCCTGTGCCTCTAACTTCCTGCCAGGTCTCTCACTTGCTCAACAATCCACATCTTGTATTGTGAAACATCCCCTTCAAAAAAGGATGAAAGTTGCCAGTATTTTTTTGTGCAGTGGAGGAAGTATTGTGGCACAGATGTACTCTTTGGAGGACACAACGGCCCTCATTACAACATTGGCAGTAAAAACGCTTACCGCCGTGCAGAAGACCGCCAACACACCGCTGCGGCGGCGGAATTCCGCTACAGCTATTACGACCCACAGCTCGGAATCTGCCAAAATCTAGACACCCACACAAGTCCGTCACACCAAAGGTCAGTGATAAACTGGCGATAACAAAACCTCCACCATCACGCCAACAGGAACACACCCAGACTATCACGACCCACGAATGCACGCGCACGTCTTTCAACCGTGGTATTCCATTGGCAGTACACACTGCCGCGCTCATAATACACACACATTTACAAAACACAACCACAATGACCGATTCGAAATACACACACCTGATACACATACACCCACCACTACCACACACCCAATACAATATAAAACACACAGCCACATCACCCACAAACCCCTACGACAAAAATTTAGAACAAAGCACAGAGAGAGACACCACCATCAACAAACTAGCATTCACAGGCACACAACACCATCACTCACACAACATCCACGCACCTCACACAACACACACAAACACATCCCCTCACACATCACAACACACACCACCTCACACATCACCCACAACACTCATGGCACCGCAAAGACACCCCAGGTTCTCTGAGGAGGAGCTCAGGGTCATGGTGGAGGAAATCATCTGGGTAGAGCCACAGCTATTCGGATCACAGGTGCAGCACACCTCCATTGCTAGGAAGATGGAGCTATGGCGCAGAATCGTAAACAGGGTCAACGCAGTGGGACAGCATCCAAGAATACGGGATGACATCAGGAAGAGGTGGAACGACCTACGGGGGACGGTGCGTTCTGTGATCTCAAGACACCAGATTGCAGTTCAGAGGTCTGGCGGCCGACCCCCACCTCCTCCCCCACAACTAACAACATGGGAGGAGCAGGTCTTGGCTATACTGCATCCTGAGGGCCTCGCAGGAGTAGCTGGAGGAATGGACTCTGGTAAGTCAAATCTTAACTATTACATCCCCCACCCCACCTGCATGCTTTCACATACCCCCACCCTCACCCCCATCACTCCAACACCTCACATATGTCCCACTATCACAAACCACCCATCCCAACACCAAGCCCTGCATGCAACACCAAAGCATGGACACCCGTCACCAAAGCGTGTCCACTACACATACCCACACAGATCCCCAAACCAAATATCACCCAAGGTCCTAGCAAGAATGTAAGCACTGGGGTACAGGGTCACCCACCCATTGCACACGATGGCACACACAGATGCAATAATCATCTTTACACCCCTGCAGTACCCCTACCCAACGTCACCGGACAGGAGGTTCCAGATATGTCCACCCCCCCACAGAAGAGGCCCACAGTGATGACAGCAGCTCTGTCCAACTGGATCTAGATGACCAGCCCGGCCCATCTGGGACCTTGGGACAGTCGGTTCCCCTGACACTGGCACATGCCACCACAGAGCCTCCCCCCTCAGGAAACACCAGCACAGCACCCACCCAGCGGGCCCATACCTCTGTCCCCAGGACACGTCAAGCAGCAGTGTGTCCACCACTACAGGGAACCCAGGCAAACCCACAAACCCAAGAACATCAGGGACCTGGGGGCAGTGGCAGTGGGCACACTGTTCAGGGAACAGAGGAACAGGAAAACAGGATAACTGGGAGGACTGCTGTGCGACAGGGGGAGGACCGGCCCAGGGACCCACTCTCCACGAGGCCCTCTCCAACATCATGGGAGCGTACCATCATTCCCAGGAGACAATGGCAACAGTACTGGCTAAGTTTCAGGAGACCCAGCAGCTGCAGGATGAACAGTATTTGGGGATCAGGGAGGACTTAAAGTCCTTTAACACCACCCTGGCCACCACTGTAGGGGTGCTGAAGGACCTTGTGAACACCATGAGGGACACTGTGGCACAACAAGGGGCCCCTGACACTAGCCTCGATGATGAACTGCGCACCACCTCCGCCGGTGCTAGTGGGCAGGAGGCACCGCCACATCACCACGACACGAGCACCCCACCCCCTGCAGATGGAGAACCACACCGCAAACGTTCCCTGAGATCCAGGACAAAGACAGAGAACAATACCAAGACCCCCACCAAGAAATAAGACCACCCTGAATGTCATCCTTCTGTCCCACTTCGTCACCCTGTCCATCCATCAACTGCCCTAGCTCCACTTCCTATGCCCCTTTGGACAATGCACCTGTGAGACAAAAAACTGGACTCTGCCATGGACATTCCTCCACCATCACCCCTGACTATTTTACAACCCCCTCCACTAATTTGCACTTAAATAAACACCCTTGAATCACAAAACAAGCTGGAGTCAGTCTGTGCTTTCACAAATGTGTATTTTCAATAACTGAGGAAAATAGCAATGTCCATTGTTTTGTCAACATACCTATGTCACACAGCTCTAGTCCATTAGGTAACATAGCAGCGTTCACACAGTGGGACCCACATCTGTGAAATAGAAAGGCAAAGTGACAGGTCAGGGTCCATACACTGGGTGAAAGTGACAGACATTTGATAGGTCTAACAATTGTATGAGATGTAGGAGGCCCACTGTGTCTCACTGGAAGTATTGCTGGATCACGTTGTTTCTGTTGTCTATATCCTCTTCTTCTGCCTCCTCTTCTTCACAGTCCACAGGCTCCACAGCTGCCACAAGACCTCCTTCTGGACCATCCTCCTGCAGAAAAGGCACCTGTCGTCGCAAAGCCAAGTTGTGCAACATACAGCAGGCCACGATGATCTGGCACACCTTCTTTGGTGAGTAGTACAGAGAACCACCTGTCATATGGAGGCACCGGAACCTGGCTTTTAGGAGGCCGAAGGTTCTTTCTATAATCCTCCTAGTCCGCCCATGTGCCTCATTGTATCGTTCCTCTGCCGTTGTTCTGGGATTTCTCACTGGGGTCAGTAGCAATGACAGGTTGGGGTACCCAGAGTCACCTGCAAATTTTGAGGGACAACTATTAGACACACACTAACCCGTAGGGACAAGCCCAGATCCAGACATCTATTCCCACTGTATAGGGTCCTTATCCTCACCTATTAGCCACACACGGCGCCTCTGGAGTTGCCCCATCGCATAAGGGATGCTGCTATTCCTTAGAATGTAAGCGTCATGCGCCAGTTCATATGGAAGATGTACTGGTCGGCCAAACACACCATCTGAACATTCATTGAATGGTAGCTCTTCCGGTTTCTGTACACCTCTTCACTCCTGTGGAGGGGTACCAAGGCCACATATGTCCCATCAATGGCACCTATGATGTTGGGGATATGTCCCAGGGCATAGAAGTCACCTTTCACTGTGGACAAATCCTCCACCTGAGGGAAAACTATGTACCTGCGCATGTGTTTCAGCAGGGCAGACAACACTCTGGACAACACGTTTGAGAACATAGGCTGGGACATCCCTGATGCAATGGCCACTGTTGTTTGAAAAGAACCACTTGCCAGGAAATGGAGTACTGACAGGACCTGCACTAGAGGGGGGATTCCTGTGGGATGGCGGATAGCTGACATCAAGTCTGGCTCCAACTGGGCACACAGTTCCTGGATTGTGGCACGATCAAGTCTGTAGGTGCCTATTACATGTCTCTCTTCCATTGTCGACAGGTTCCCCAGCGGTCTGCACACCAGAGGATGCCGCCATCTCCTCACCTGCCGCAGCAGACGTGCCCTGTGGACCAGAAGAGCGAGTACAGAGTCAGCCAACACTGTAGTAGTAAAAATAAAATATATTGCACACATTTGTCAATCTGCTACGTGCCTGTCTCTGTGTGTATGCAAGGCCTAGATATGTGTGACGCATTTAAAAATAATGCCATGTGGCACCCTGAAATGGCGGCTGCCTGACCTGTAATGTGGGACAAGGGGATCTGAGGTAACTGCGCTGGTGTTGTACTCCGTCGCGGTAGGCGGTCGAAGACCGCGGTGCAATCCTCCATTGGTTAACATTGGGCCATATGGGTCCCAGGAGCCAATGACGATGTAGGCCGGCGGTGACGGTACACACCGCCGCGGATGTGAACACCATTTTCTGTCTGTTCACTCACTTGATACCTGACCTTCGACAGGAGAGGACCTACACTGCAAGTGCTGCTGTG
Source organism: Pleurodeles waltl (assembly GCF_031143425.1). Lineage (NCBI taxonomy): Eukaryota > Metazoa > Chordata > Amphibia > Caudata > Salamandridae > Pleurodeles > Pleurodeles waltl. The sequence continues at coordinate 295,215,288 of NC_090444.1, forward strand.
ACCTGTGTCTGGAAGCGACAATGGCTCATGCGTCTGGGGAAAGAGCCCCTGCCTTCACTTCGGAGGAGTTGGAGAAGTTAGTGGATGGGGAACTCCCCCAGTACATGCTTCTCTACGGTCCTTCAGACAAACAGGTGAGTACACTGTGAGCATGCTGTATAGGCAATGCCTGTTTGGAGGGGTGTGGATGGAAGATACGGGGGGGACTGAGGCCTGCATGAGGGGATGGTGAGTGTATGTGCGTCAGGGCAAGGGTGGGAAAGTGGGACAATGACTGTGATGGTCTGGACGGTTAAAGTTTTTTCTTTTCCCCTGTACTATGCCTCTAGGTCAGCTCCCACCAGAAGAAGGATATTTGGCGTGCCATCGCCAAGGACGTCCGGACCCTGGGGGTCCACCACAGACAGGGCACCCACTGCTGTAAAAGATGGGAGGACATTCACCGCTGGAGCAAGAAGACGGCAGAGGCCCAGCTGGGGATGGCCTCCCAATGTGGGAGGGGTGCCCGTCGCACCATGACACCCCTGATGTTCCGGATCCAGGCGGTGGCATGTCCAGAGTTGGATGGGCGCTGGAGGGCATCACAGCAGCCACAAGGGGTTAAGTACCGTCACATCCATCTGACTCTGCGCGCATTACGAGGTGTCTGGCTGGGGGAGGTGGGCAGTAGGTTTCCCTAGGCCAGGGCGAGCTTTGTATGCTAGGACCCTTTGTGAGGCAGGCTATGTGGCACCCCAACCCCACCAGTGGTAAGAGCCATCATCACCTAGTCAGGCTCCTGTGACTTCTATGTCTGCAGAAATCGGGCATAGGCCTTGTACCCTATGTCCCTGTGATTAATTAGGGAGCTCTAAGTGCATGGCATAGTGCAGAGAGCTGCTGTGTCTGTAGTGTCTGCCAAGGGTAGCGGTATTACATGCACTGAACATGTCTTTCTTCTTCCTCCCCCCCCTTTTTGTGGTCTCCCTGTTGTTGTGTGCATTAACATCATCAGGTGGAGGAGCCGTGCCACCGGAGCAGGAGGGAGCTGCATCCCACATGGCCCTGGAGGGTGAGACAATGGAGTCTGAAGTCCCCAGTGGGACGGAGGGGAGATCCACGGCGGGGACAGGAGCAGAGACCAGCAACACCGACTCCTCCTCTGATGGGAGCTCCCTTGCAATAGCAGGCCCCTCTGTGCCCACCGCATCTACAGGTACAACCGCCACACGCCCTACCAGCACCGCCCTCCTAGCAGCCCCTCAGCGTGTGTCCCGTGGCTGCTCACCCAGGAGGGTGGGTATCTCCTTTGCCCCAGGCACCTCAGGCCTGCCCCAGTCAGCCCTACTGTCCTCAGTGAGGAGGCCATTGACCTCCGGAGATCCCTCACTGTTGGGCTGTCTACCATTCTGAATGCCATCCAGGGTGTAGAGAGGCAGTTGCAACAAACAAATACATATCTGGAGGGCATTCATTCTGGCCAGGCAGCCCAACAGAGAGCATTTCAGGCTCTGGCCTCTGCACTGATGGCAGCCATTGTCCCTGTGTCCAGCCTCCCCCCTCCAACTTCCTCCACCCGGACCCAATCCCCTGTACCTTAGCCTATCCCAACCACACCATCAGACCAGCATGCACACACATCAACACACAAGGGTGGCTCAGGCAAACATAAGCACCACACATCCCACAGGCACTCACACAAGCATCATACCCATGCACACATACCAACATCCACTGCCTCCACTGTGTCCCCCTCCTCCACGTCTCCCTCCTCCCTCCCTGTCACATCTACACTCACACCTGCACGCACTACATCCTCAGCCAGTACCTCCATCACCAGCACACCCATCACCACACACCGCTCATGTGCACTCACCACCCCCACTACCATTCACACATCCCCTGTGTCCTCTACCAGTGTGTCTGTGAGCCCTCCTCCCAAAGTACACAAACGCAGTCACACACCCACCCAACAGCCATCCACCTCACAACAGCCTACAGCCCATGCACCTTCACCCAAAGTCACCAAACGAACACCTCCTACATCCACTACCTCTTCCTCCACTCCCAAACCCCCTCCATCTACCCGTCCCAGTGTGTCTAAAAAGCTTTTCCTATCAAATGTTGACCTCTTCCCTACACGTCCCCCCGTCTGTCCCCTAGGGCCCGCCTTTCCAGGTCCCAACCCAGCACCTCAGCCACCACATCACCGGGCACAGTGATGCCAGCAATCGTGGGATTTTGGAGTGCGCCAAGCAACAGGGCAGCCAGTGTCCCAAAGAGTGAGGGCAAGGACATTCCACCACCTCCAAAACTGAAAAAGTTGCCCACATCCCGGAGGGAGAAGGCGAAAACACCTGCCACCAAGGGCTCAGACAAGACAAAAGTTGAAAGTGGCAAGACAGCTGCGCCACCATCCAAGGTTGGGAAGAGCCTGAAAATCAAAGGCAGGTCCACGTCGATGCCAACCTGCATGGCGGACAAGACCGCCACCGGCACCACCACCTGCACTGCCTCCACAGACACCGCCGCCAGCACCCCAGACACTGAGCCCTTCACCAGCACCGCAGACACTGCGCCCTTCATCAGCATCGCAGTCAGTGAGCCCGCCACCAGCACTGCCGCTACTGACACCGCCGCCAGCACCGCAGTCAGTGAGCCCGCCACCAGCACCGCCGCTACTGACACCGTCGCCAACACCGCAGTCAGTCAGTGAGGCCGCCACCAGCACCGCAGTCGGTGAGGCCGCAACCAGCACCGCCACCACAAAGACCGCCGCCAGCACCGCCACCACAAAGACCGCCACCACAGCACCGATGCCACAGAGCCCGCCGCAAGCACCACCGCTACTGACCCCGCCGCCAGCACCGCCAGCGGCCCCACAACATCCTGAGCCAGTGGCACCACCGCAGACATGGCTGCCATCCCCAGTGGTCAGTCGTACAAGGCTGGTGGTCAGTTCCAGGAGCCTGGGCAGCTTGCATGTTGCACCACCGTCAGTGGAGTGTCACATCCAGTACCTCAGTCCTTGGCAGGAAGAAGCACTCAGGGCACAATGCCCCCTCAGAACCAGTGGAGTATCACTATCACATCCACTACCTCAGTCCTTGGTAGGATGAAGCTCTCTGGGCACAAAGCCCCCTCCAGAACCAGTGGAGTATCACATCCACTACCTCAGTCCTTGGCAGGATGAAGCACTCTGGGCACAAAGCCCCCTCCAGAACCAGTGGAGAGATACATCCACTACCTCAGTCCTTGGCAGGATGAAGCAATCTGGGCACAAAGCCCCCTCCAGAACCAGTGGAGACTGTTATCCCACTTGAGAGACTGTGGCTTTGCACCCCCCAGGATGAAGCAGTGGGCAACCCGCCCACTGAAAAGACTTGAGAGACTGTGGCTTTGCACTCCCCAGGATAATGCAGTGGGCAACCCACCCACTGTAAAGACTTGAGAGACTGTGGCTTTGCACTCCACAGGATGAAGCAGTGGGCAACCCACCCACTGAAAAGACTTGAGAGGCTGTGGCTTTGCACTCCCCAGGATAATGCAGTGGGCAACCCACCCACTGAAAAGACTTGAGAGACTGTGGCTTTGCACTCCCCAGGATAATGCATTGGCAACCCACCCACTGAAAAGACTTGAGAGACTGTGGCTTTTCACTCCCCAGGATAAAGCAGTGGGCAACCCACCCACTGACAAGACTTGAGAGACTGTGGCTTTGCACTCCCCAGGATAAAACAGTGGGCAACCCTCCCACTGGAGAGACTGTGGCTTTGCACTCCCCAGGATAAAGCAGTGGGCAACCCACCCACTGAAGACTTGAGAGACTGTGGCTTTGCACTCCCCAGGATACATCAATGGGCATGGAGCCCCCTCGTGGAGCTGGCGTTGTGCACTCATCCGGCTGAGGTGCCCCCCTTCCCTTCCCCCTGAGGTGCCTGTTTTATTTTGATCTGATGCCCCAGCGGTGTCCTCTCCGTTTCGAGTCTGGTATCAAGTGTGGGCCTCGCCCATGCATTTTGGGCCCAGTGGTCCACGGACTATGAATGGTGCACTACCCAGACTTGAATAGTAGGTGTACATAATTGTTTATACTGTATTTAAAGTTTTGACTGATGGATTTTTATTGAATACAATTGTTACAATCATTTCCTTTTGTCATTGTGTTCTTCTAATGGGGGTTAGGGGGTGTAAATCTAATGTTGCAGCATGTAGGGCGGGGGTGTTGCGTGTTGCATGTGTGTGTCACTCTCTTTTCCCTCCCCCCTCCCCTGTGTTGTAGGTGCAGTACTCACCGTGGTCGTCGCCGCCGTCTTTCGTGTTCCTGGTAGAGGAGCAGGAATACTATCGCAGGGAGTATTTGGAGTTCTGACTCCATGGCATCCTGGTTCCTCGTGGGTTGTGTAGAGGTGAGTGTTTCCCCTTCAAAGTCCTGCTTCTGCCGTGTTTTTGTTCGCATTGAATCTGTCCCGGAAAAGGTGGCGGATTGGCCTGTCATAATAGTGTGGGCGGTACATTGTCTTCCACCTGTCTGTTGGTGGTGACCGCCGCTGTGCTTGTTTGTACCGCCGTGGCGGTCGGAGTGTTAAAGTGGCTGTCTATGTTTGCGGTTTCTGCCATGGTCGTGATTCCATTTTTTTTTACCACCGGCCTGTTGGCGGTCTTACCGCCGCTTTAACACCAACCTCCAGGGTTGTAATGAGGGCCAATGTCTCTTTGCAGCCTTGGATTAACAGCCAAGAGAAGGATTAAGCTTTCAACCAACTCATATTCTTTGCTGTTGCCGTTTACACAGGAGAACCTTTGCAACACCTTTTTTAACTGATCCTGTAGTAGGAGCAACAATGGGATAGCATGGCTCATCGTATTGTCCTTCTTGCTGATTTCCCATGTGAAAACCTCAAAAGGATGTAACATCTATGTCAGGCATTTGACTAGAACCCATTTGTCTGCATCCATGGTCTTATATTTCCCAATTGCATCCCCTCCTCTTTGAATTACATAGTCATTGATCAGGTTGTACTGCTCAAACAGACATTGGAGCATGTAATGGGTTGAGCTCCACTGTGTTGGCATCTCCAGTATGAAGGCTTTAACTGTTATTCTGTTAGCACGCTGAATGATCCTCAACAGCCCCTGGGCTTTAAAAGAATGGCTGAATTGCTGCTTTTTTGAGAACGTCCTACACAATCAGGTTGATGCAATACTCCAAACAGAGGACCCTGAAATATCCACCATCTGCAATGGCCTTAACTATGTTACTGCATTCGTCCATGGCAACAAATCCAAATGTAAGACCTCTGGGTCACAGCCATTTAAACACCATACTGTTAAAGCCTTCCAAGATGTTTGCAGCTGTACGGAATCACTCCATGGTGAACCGTGCTACTATTGCATGCCGCCGGATGCCCTTAAAAGTTTCTTCAGCCCTGAGCCATGTAAACAGCTGTTGCCTAACTCCCGCAAAAGATATCCAGTGTGAAGTGATACACATGTAATCTGTTGCTCGACAACTGGTCCACATGCCTGTCATCAGGTCAATAGTGTGAAGAGCACTCTGCTGCAAAGCTTGTCCAACCAATTGCAGCAAATTGTGATGGAGCACTGGAACAGCAACTCTGGCAAAATTGGTCTGGCAGGGAACCTTCCATTTCAGGCAAATTGCCCACACAAATTCTTAAAATTCTACTCCTTTCGCAAAAAAAAAGAGAGGATGTCCAGTCTTAACATTTTAGCCAGTTTCCCATTGTACAACTGTGCTGTTGGGTGGTTGCGTTTGCAGGGCCCCTCCTGCCTAATCATGCCCATAATAGTAGCCTGGAGTTTTGTTCTTTTCTGGTGCCACTGACTCAAATTACTTCCAAGAACTAGGTTGTTGTAGACTCAATGCTTGTCTTGGAGCAGTCACTGTAGACTGTGGTGTCTCCATCTGACTTTTGAACCATTTTGAGGTTGCTGAGGCAGGAGATATTGGTGCACTGCTGGGGACAGGGCTGCTTTGTGTAAAGCTGTCAGCCTTTACTTTAATCTCCCACCATGATTGGAGCTGATTCCCCTCTCTTTTCACCATCACCATCTGCAGCAATTTTTTAAGCTGCTCCTCCCACTAGACTATATGATATTTTTTGGATCATATTGCAAAATGATCATCCTGCTTGCTAATCGTAAAGAAGACCCAAGCTGGGAGGATAACTTTTTAATGGGCCACTGGTGCCACTGCCAACACCTGAAGAACTGGTGGTAGGTGATGTGTTGATGATTGCCTCTCTGCAGTGCATACTTCGACTGAGGTAGTGGTGAATGCAGGTCTCAGCAGGGGCTTTACAATTACAGAGGCTGGTGTTGGTGGTGGTACCAGTGCCACATCCTTTGTCAGAGGTTGAATAGGTTGGTGTGCTCTGAGCCAGCTTCCATAACAATGACTATCTCATCCTCCTCATCCCCTTCCATAATTGTAAGGCTTTCAGGAACTTTCCTTTTCCCTTGTCTCTTGTGGCAGATCTCGGACTCAGCGGTCATCCAATCCATATCCAGACCATCAGAAGGGGTGCTTGGCGAAGATGGTTGAGTTACTTCTTGCTGTTGATCTGGTTCAAGAAGAGGTACATTTTGCTCATCATGAAGCACACCTCCTGTTCTGCCCCTACTTCAGAAAGCTCTCCTATTACTGCCTCTATGATTGCAGTGGATGCCTTAGCAAGAGATCTGGCTTTGGTCTTAGGTTGGGGTGATGCCATTGATGCGGGAATGCTGCTCCTAGCTTGCTGTAGGACAGTGTGGCTGGCACAAATTTCCCTACAAAGGTTTCGTGGTGCATGCCAGTGGTGGAAATCTGCTTCATCTTCTCCTCCTCACTGGCGACTTTCTTGGCAGCACTTTTCTTTGGGACCATCTTCATATTTGTTGTCAATTTGAATAACAACTCTTTGTTTTAGATGCATCTAAGGGGTGACACCTGTTCCAGACACGGGAGTCCAGGGGAAAATAGAATAATCCTTAAAAAGCGAATGCTGGTGTGCACCTATGGCAGGCAGGGGTCCAGAGGAAAATGGAATAATTCTGCCTATGACATGCATGGGGTCCAGGGAAAAATTACAGAATCCTTTAAAAATAAACGTAGGTGTGTGCCTATGGTAGGCAGTGTATCCAAGGGAAAATGGAATAATTCTTAAAACATGAATGCTGGTGTGTGTGTGGCAGAGTGCGTATGGCAGGCAGAGGGCCCAGGGGAAAATGGGTTAAGACAATCCTTAAAAAATGAATGAAGGTTTGTTACAGGGCCTATGGCAGGCAAGGGGTGGGTGGAGGGAAATCATATGAAAATAAAATAACAAAATGTAAACAATGTTTTTAAAAAGCTTAAATACATAGATTTTTTAAACAATTAGGTAAAATAAATAAACAAATGCAAAATGAAGTAAAAAAATAATTGCTGGTTTACTAGGGGACTATGAGGAACCCATTGGGTTTTGGGAGGAAGAAAGTGCTGATGAGAAATGGAATAAAATGCATAGAATATTCAATATTGTTCGCACATATACTACAATGATCCTCAAGCACATTAAATTGATATCAAGGAAAAGTAAAAAAAAAAAAATAACAAAAAATGCATAGCCTTCTTCCTATCAATCTCCTTAGAAAATGCCTTTGAAAACTGGAGAAAAGGGATGCACTCACTGCCTGGCTGCACAAAATGGCCATTTGCCACATGGTTAAACAACAAGCAAGGAGGCATGGAAAACAAAGACATGGGGGCCTATGGCAAACCACACTGGCTGGCTGCACAAAATGGCAGCCAGCCATGTGGTCACACAACATCAACAACAGCAAGAAAGGAGGGATTGGAGAAAAAAGAACACATGCAGTCCTATGGAAAAAGCACACTGGCTGGCTACAAAAATGACCACTGGTCACATGGTTGAACAACAAGCAAGGAAGCATTGACAACAAAGAAGAACACATGTAGGCCCATGGAAAAAGCACATTGGCTGGCATCACAAAATGTCCACCAGCCACATGGTAAAAAAACAAGCAAAGAGGCATGGACAACAAAGAAGAACACACGAAGACCCATGGTAAAAGCACAATGACTGCCTGCACAAAATGGCTAGGGCCTCCATTGTCAAATAACAACAGAAAGCAAGGAGGCACTGGAGAACAAAGAACACATGCAGTCCTAGGAAAAAGTACACTTATTCGCTAGACAAAATGGTCCTCAACCACATGGTCAAACAACAAACAAGGACTAAGGCATGGAAAAAAAGTGCACATGCAGGCCTGAGGATAACGCACACTGGCTCGCTACACAAAATGGCTAGTGACCACATGGACAAACAACAGGCAAGGGGGCATGGATAAGAAACAACACATGGACACTCACTGCATACAATGGCCCACAGCTACATGGCATGGAGAACAAACAAAGACAAATGGTTGCCTATGGCAAATGCACACAGAGTTGCCAGACAAAGGAGGCATGGTAACACTGAAGAAAACACTACCATTAATTCAGCAATGCCAAAAAGGAAAATTAAGTGAGAAATAAAGGTTTGGCAACACAAATCAAATAGTACTCCACCAAAATACACTTTTTGCAGGAAAAAATCTTCTAAAACAACATATTGTTTTAAGGACACTCGTACCTCAACAGTGCTGGATTTTGGGGCGGCAGCACCTCTGCTTGTAGGTGACTGAGTCACTCCTACACCAGTTGGCAGCTGTTAATCCAAACCTTGCAGATCTCTATCAGCACCTCACCCAAACCTGAACTGTAAAGGTGATTTGTGGCAGCCTAGCACAGGGAACTCTGAAGACGCTTAAGGGAAATTGTAGTGAACAAGCCATACCCTTCTTTCTCTAAATACAAGTCTCTTACACACACGCAGGCAAGAAAGGAGATGCAGGATAATTTTCAATACATTTATTGAAAAGACTGTAATCTATGATAAAATGCATGAGCTGCAATGATTAGGATAATGAGGAACAAAAAAACCACAATTGTGAAGATTAAAGATGTAAAAATTAACAACCTCATCATATTACAATAAACATGAATATATAATTCCTACCTGTAGCCTATTCTCTAGCCTCTAGCGAGAGCATGGCAGTGCAACCCCAATGTGTCCATGCAGTGTCCATGAGAAGCACATCCCACTCTGTTACCTTCGTACAAGGCCGGGCCTCCAGTCTCCAGATCAGGCATTGTAGAGACACAAAGGCTGAGGTTGTCTGCAAACTGACATGCAGTGTAGATGGAAAATCCTGGATGGAACTTTCTCTAATGCCCTTTGTCCTACAAGGTGTTTATATACGGAACATGTTTTGTTCTTGCAAAATAAGTCTGGCGCAGGTATTTACCTAAGAGTTGGACTGTTTGTCTCATGGTGGCACTATCCAAATATTATCCTCTGTTCTTTTCATTCTGTTCTTCTCACATCCGGGCAGAAGAACACAGCGAAAATATGTCAGCAATAACACCGACAGTTACGCTCTTGCAGAATTGCAACTGACTATGAAAATAAAAACATCACAACTAAAACAAGCTGTGCTAAAATGAATAAAACAGAGCATACTATCTGGGTGAAAGGGCACAGGCCGCAAGCCTAAGCTAAGCCAAATACTGTGCCCAGGCAAAGAGCTAAAAATGGACCCACAACAATATACAACAGAAAAAGTTGTTTCATGTACCCATGAGTAGTACTGGCTGGATGGCCAATGCGCAGACTAGTAAACATAGTAAAATAAATGAATAGTGAAAATTTAACAAACATGGAGAAAACGTACTGAACCGCACAATCTTTTTTCCTCATAAAAGATAAAAAAGTTATATGCAAAATATTGACTTGGCCTACTGAAACTCCAGGCCACCCACCACAACCACACTCAAATTTAAAAAACAAATGAAAGTACAAATATATACTGATGCATGTCCTCTATCAAACAAACAACACCCTTATATCAAAGTTTTTTAATTTACTTGTGATATCACAAAATCAAAGACCTTAAAATCTAATGGTTTATATGCAGCAGGAATTGCAGACAGAGACAGTGATCGTTCCACCTCGAAATCCAAGTGAAAAGTGACCAGTAGATGGACAAAGCACTGAGAGGAACCTGCTAGACAGCTAGCGGAAGTTAGATACTCTGGGGTACTTACTTCCTGTTAAAAAAAAGTAAATAAAATATTTTTTTCCACACTCAAAACACAACCTGAATGGTCCATTTGTGTAGAATATTCACTTGAAAACATTTTTTCAAATAGATTTAGTTGCTTCTCAAATAGAAAATCTGCTCAAGGAGCAGCCATGGCCACTCACGCTCGCCAGCATCATTAAAATGCCACTAGAATGCTCCGTGGCGATCGGAAGCCATGCAAGCGGGCAACAAATCTTCTGTGTGCTCGCTAGCGACTTGCGAATCTCGTCTTGCTCGCCAGCACGTGAAAAAACAAGTCTTGTACCCACCAAAACAACTGTTGCGTGAAAGGAAAAATAATTCCGCCATGCGCATGGTGGCGGAATTTAGCGGGAATCCCACATTACCCACATAGAGTGGAGTACCATAATTCCACCAATTTTGTGAGCAGAATTATATTTCGGCACAGACCTATACAAATGGCTGCCTGTGCCATCTGTTCTGATGAAACCAAGAATGCAAATATTGTGATGAGATGTCAAGGAGAGCTGTACATCATGGAACACAAACTTGGGACTGGAAAGAAAATGAAAGATGAGCAACCAAAGGGGACAGAGATGTCATTCGGGACTGGAACAGCTAGATAGGGTAGCAAAACGTAAGAGACAAAACTAGTGGGACTGCAGCTTAAAAGAGGGCCTTCTTTTTAAAGGATTTTAAAACTACTTTAAATTGCCTTTTTATGTTCCTAGAGGGTTTGTTGGGAAATATTCTGGTAAACTGTAAGCACGTTGGGCAGTAGGATGTGTAGACTGCTTTGTATAAGGGCTAAGGTGAACTGTCCTTTAAATCTAAGGTAATGGTCCATCAGGTATTACTTAATATTTGAAATCAGCATGGTTTATCTGTAACTTTCTTGTAAAAAAAAAAAAAACTAACAATTTCTTTATGTTGCACACTTTCTTTGCACCATCTCAAACCATGAGGTAACTCTGCATTCCTCAGAACCTGGAATTGACACAATGCAATCAAAAGGCAGCTTCCTCCACGAGACAGTCCTGCATTGTTTGGTCATGGAAAGTTCAAAGAGTGAAATTAGTTTGAAGCACATCACATTTTTTGTTATATTTGCATGGGAAGAGATGTAAAGAGATGTAAAGGAGGTTTGGGGAATGCTGTTTCCACTAGGAAGACTCAGCTGTTCCCTATATTTGTCCTGATGAAAACCTGAATTGATGTATAATTAGCACTCTTTTATGAGAAATGTAAGATCGTGCCTGCATCTAATTGCCACGTTGGAAAAAAGAAGCATTGTGGATTACTACACCAACCTGGCTTGAGATATTTAAACTCAAATGTGACCAAGCTTATTGCAAAGATATTAAGAGTGTCAACTAACTATTATTATTATTTATCCAAACAACAACACATACTTGCAATATAATTTTTTTTAAATAATTCAGGCCTATGTTTATCATTTTTTCATGCAGCGCAATGCAGCAAGCCACCTTGGGAAAGGGCAGGAATGCGCTGTATTTAGCATTACACGGCTCATGCCTGTCCTTTTCTAGCACTGGTGTGCCTTTGGCTGCCTAGCACCAATGTAGGCATCCTTGCGTCATGGTTCAAGGGTGCCTGCATTGCAGGCATGATTGTTTTTGTGCAGGAAGGGACACCTTCCTGCATAAAAAAAAATCTCCAGAGCCATTTTCCTCTTTCTACGTGTGCTGTAGAATGCAACACATGTAGAAAGAGGAAAAACGAGGAGAAATAAAAATGTTTCTACCTGTTCTGCCTCACCTGGGGGGCATAGTATTTTGATGCATTCCCAGGTCTACCACTAATCGTAAAATCAATGGGTGGATACATGGAAACACTCATGCTTCACCCATGGAAAGACTTCCTGGAGCAGAGTAAAACAGAGATTTGCGCTGCCTTGTGTTACTCCAGATTTATCAAGCCATGGCCGGCCACTCAAGGTGGCCTCAAGTGGCTTGATAAATCTCACTGAAGTTTTGCATTGCTCTTGTGCCCCTTTGGGTGGCACAAAGGTGACCAAAACCTTGATAAATATGGCCCTTTATTTTTAAGTCTTGTGTGCTATTGAAGTGATCTTTAAGAGGAAGAGGATTGTTGCTGGTGCAGAGATTGTTTAGTTAAAATCTTGGTTTACCATCATCAGGGAAAATCCCCCACCGCCTACTCTTCTCAGATTGATGGATCTTTGATGTTGATGAAGATTATGCAGGAGCTGTACATCTCATTAGATCATCATAAGAATTTCCAGTCTATTTTAGCCAATAAAGAGAGTGTGGTATAAGTTGAAGAGCTTTATTATTCAAATTCTTTTAGAATTCCATCTTTATTAAGGTAACAAGATAAGTTAATATATCACAGTCATTAGTTTTGTTAGAAAACAAAAATTAAAATAAGTAATCAATAAACCACAATAAAATGCATTAAGCACATTCCATAAAGGAACAAATCATTCTTCTAGGAATGAAAAGGAAAATATGTCAGCTCAGAAAAAATAAAGAGCTCTGAATTCCAGAGAAATTAAACATAAAGCATAGAGCTACAGCATCTAGCATCAAAGATTCAATAATCAATCAAATTAGAACTTCTCATGAAGAGAGGTTCAAGAAACTCAGTGAGTCTCCAGCATGAATGGCATGAGTGAAAAAGGCAAAGAAAGGTGGTGAGTGAGTGAGGGGGTCGGTAGTGGTAACCTACTCTAGGAACACATACTGTTATAGCAACACAACAACGATGTTGCAATTTTATGTTACTTCGTCTTTCTTTAGTTGACAAATCAGCATTCAATACGCCCACGGGAGCGCTTTCACTCCCCATCTTCTCACACGAACACAATAAACCTCAAACAGCAACTTCTAAGACTGCAACTAATTCTTATCATGCAAATAATTCATATAGTTTATCATGATTTATCTCCCCATTCAAGACTGCATTCCTGTGTGTGAATGTTCATATCAGTCAAAATAACAAGTCTATTCATTAGCTAACAGTAGTCTTTTTAGAAGTAGAAATGATCTAAAACAATGGTTCCCAATCTTTTGACTTCTGTGGACCCCCACATTATCATTACTGGATCACAGGGACCCCTACTAAATCATTATTGGAATCTGGGGACCCCCCACTGAGTCCGTACTGAAAGATAGGGACCTAATCTGTTAATCTTATTTAATTTTCTAAGCAGTCGTGGACCCTCTGTGGAGGCTTTGTGGACCCTCATAGGTCCCCGGACCACAGGTTGGGAACCACTGTTCTAAAACAAGGAGAAGATGCTTTTTGCGCAACACTTATTCATTGCGAAAAACTAATCTTTGAAAAGGTCAACATCAGTTCTTGTGCTGCTTCTCCAATGTCTTAGCTCAGTTAACTATAATATGTCAGTGTACAGATGTTTCAGGCCTAGCGCACTTAAAAATAGTTGTCTACTATAATTTCGCATTCAGCATACATTTTAAACATCATTAGCCCTGCATGTTATTTCAGCATTATTTCTCGACATTTAAAAAATGCATCCCAAAATCCCCCCTCTGCTGGTTATCAAACCATCACAGTTTTTTCATAATTGAATCTTTAGAGATCACTCTCATCCTCAGTCTTTTTCTTTTCAAAGATTGAGATCCTTTCAATCTTTGGTATTTTGTATTATTTATTCTTAGCTTGTTCTAATTTTAACTGTTTTATAAGTTGTTTATTTCTTTCTCTGTGCTTCCTTTTATCAGAATCAATCAATCAATCAATCATTGGATTTATAAAGTGCTCTACGTACCCGTGAGGGTTTTAAGGCGCTGGGAGAAATGGAGGGGGGTACTGTTACTGATCGAAGAGCCAGGTCTTGAGGAGTCTTCTGAAGGTGAGTAGGTCTTGGGTCCGTCATAGGTTGGTGGGGAGGGTGTTCCAAGTTTTGGCAGCGAGGTATGAGAAGGATCTGCCGCCAGAGGTCTTTCTTCGGATGCGGGGGACGACGGCGAGGGCGAGGTTAGTGGAGCGGAGCTGACAGGTGGGGGTGTAGAAGCTGAGTCTGTTGTTCAGGTAGGCTGGTCCGGTGTCGTGGAGCGCTTTGTGAGCGTGAGTAAGAAGCTTGAAAGTGATCCTCTTGTCCACAGGGAGCCAGTGAAGGTTTCTCAGGTGGTGGGGATGTGGCTGTGGCGGGGTATGTCGAGGATCAGCCTGGCGGAGGCGTTTTGGATGCGTTGGAAGCGTAGTAGGTCTTTTGCTGGGATGACTGTGTAGAGTGCGTTGCCGTAGTCCAGTCTGCTGCTGACGAGGGCCTGTGTCACAGTTCTTCTGGTTTCTGTCGGGATCCACTTGTAGATTCTACGGAGCATGGGGAGTGTGTTGTAGCAGGAGGAGGAAACTGCGTTGATCTGTTTAGACAAGGTGAGGGAGGAGTCGAGGATAAAGCCCAGGTTGCGAGCGTGGTCAGTCGGTGTTGGTGGGCTTCCTAGTGTGGTAGGCCACCAGGAGTCATCCCAGGCATGGTGTGGGTCCGAGGATGAGGACCTCCATCTTGTCCAAGTTTAGTTTCAGACGGCTGCTTCTCATCCATTCGGCGATGGATTTCATTCCCTCGTGGAGGTTGGTTTTGGCGGTGCAAGGGTCTTTGGTGAGTGAAAGGATGAGCTGGGTGTCGTCTGCGTAGGTGAGAATGTTGAGGTTGTGTTGTCAGGCCACTTGTGCGAGGGGGGCCATGTAGATGTTGAACAGCGTAGGGCTGAGGGATGAGCCTTGGGGGACGCCGCAGATGATGTCAGTGGCTTCAGAGAGGAAGGGGGGGAGGTGGACTCTCCGGGTTCTGCCGGAGAGGAATGAGATGATCCAGTCAAGGGCTTTTCCTTGAATTCTGATTTCTTGGAGGCGTGATTTCAGGGTGCGGTGGCAGACTGTGTCGAAGGCGGCAGATAGGTCCAGTAGGATGAGGGCTGATGTTTCACAATTGTCCATTTGGCGTCTGATGTCGTCTGTGGTGGTGAGAAGGGCGGTCTCAGTGCTGTGGTTTCGTCTGAAGCCGGACTGGCAGGGGTCCCAGAATGTCGTTGTCTTCGAGGTGGCTGGTTAGTTGTGTGTTGACGATTTTTTCAATCACCTTCGCTGGGAAAGGGAGTAGGGAGATGGGTCGGAAGTTCTTAAGGTCGTTGGGGTCTGCTTTGGGCTTCTTGAGGAGGGCGCGGATTTCGACGTGTTTCCATCTTTCTGGGAATGTCGCTGTTTCAAAGGAGATGTTGATGACCTTCCGTAGTTGGGGGGCGATGGTGGAGCCGGCTTTGTTGTATACGTGGTGGGGGCAGGGGTCTGACGGAGATCCTGAGTGGATGGAGTTCATGATCTTGCGTGTCTCTGTGTAGTTGACGTTGGTCCAGAACATCAGGTGGTTTGTGCAGGTGGGGTGTTCGGGGGTGGGGGCTGGCGTGGGAGTGGCATTGAAGCTGTTGTGGATGTCGGTGATCTTCCGGTGGAAAAAGGTGGACAGTGCGTTGCAGAGTTCTTAGGATGGAGGGATGTCGTTGATGTTGGCGCTGGGGTTGGAGAGTTCTTTCACGATGCTGAAGAGCTCTTTGCTGTCGTGTGCATTGTTGTCCAGGCGGTCTTTGAAATGGGATTGGTTGGCTTGTCTGATGAGTTGGTGGTGATTGCGGGTGGCGTTCTTGTGGGCTGTGAGGCTGTCGGGTGTGCGTTTGAGGAGCCATTCCTTTTTTAGCTTCTGGCAGTCGCGTTTGGAGTTTAGGAGCTCGTCGGTGAACCAGGTGGCTTTTTTTCTGGTTTGGTTGTCAGTGGGTTTCTTGAGTGGCGCGAGGGTGTTGGCGCAATCGTTGATCCACAGAGTGAGGTTGTGGGTGGCGGTGTCTGGGTCGGTGGGGTCAGGGGGTGGGTTCTGGGCAAGGGTGTTGGTAAGCTGGTCTTCTGTAACTTTTCTCCACTATCGGTGGGGTGGTTGTTGGGTGCGATGGTGCTTGGTATGTTTCTTGTAAGTGAAATGGATGCAGTGGTGGTCGGTCCAGTGGAGTATGGTGGTATGGTTGAAGGTAACGTGGGCGCTTGAGGAGAAGATGGGGTCAAGCGTGTGGCCAGCGATGTGGGTTGGTGTGTCGACGAGTTGTCTGAGGCTGTGGTTGTTGAGGTTGTCGATCAGAGTGGTGGAGTTGGTGTCGTTGTTGTTCTCCAGATGGGAATTTAGATGTAATCCGTTGAGGTGAGTGCGTGGGTGCTGGTGAGGTCGGCGAGGGATTCGCTGAAAGGTGCTCATGGTCTGGGGGGTCTGTAGATGAGCGTTCCTCTGAGAGTGGTGTTGGGGTCGGTGTGGATGCGGAAATGTAGGTGTTCGGCGGTCTTGAGGGAGTCGTCAGTGTGGGTGTCGACCTTGAGGGTGGATTTGTGGGCGATGGCTATTCCTCCTCCGATTCCGTTGGTGCAGTCCCTACGGATGATCTTGTAGCCGTCCAGGATGGCTATTGCTATGTCGGGCACCGAGGAGTCGTTCCACCAGGTTTCGGTCAGGAAGGCTACGTCTGGGGCGGTGGAGTTGAGCAGGTCCCAGAGCTCGATGGCGTGCTTGCGTGCGGAGCGGGTGTTGAGGAGTATGCAGTGGAGGTGGTTTGTTCTTGTCTTTGTTGGTTTAGTTGTTCTGTCGCAGGTGAATCTGCAGGTGCGGCATGAGAAGGGTCTGGGGTGAGGACTGGAAGCATGCTGTGATGTGGCTGGGATTGAGGGCGTTGAGTTGGTCGGTCGTGTAGCGGCATCTGGAGGTGCAGGGGTCTCGTGGACCAGGGGGTGTGGTGCTGGGCGCGGTCCAGGCGCGGACGGGCGCAGGCAGGATTGCCTCTCGCGCGCCAGAGGCGCACCAGACGTGCGCCAGACGTGCGGACGCACAGCGACCGCCATTAAGAAGGGAGGGGGGGAGGGGGAGGGAGGAGCAGCTAGGAGGCGGGAGGGAGTGGCGAATGGGGGTTTGAGGGGGGCGAGGCCGCTGGGAGGCAGCGGTGGGGAAAGTGGCTCAGCGAGAGCCGGCAAGTGGAGCGCACAAGGGGCAAAAGCGGCAGAAAAAACAGAAAAAAAGGCACAGAAGGAAACTGAGGAATGAACGGCATAGTAATTCAAAGGCACAGAAAACGAGTCACAATTACACGAACAGCACAATAATTCAAGGCACAGAAAACGAGTCACAAAAACTTAAAACGGCACGAAGCACAAGTCTAGTGACGCTTACCAGAGCCCACTAGACACCAGGGATGAGGCTCAGGTGGATGCCTGCGGGTGGAGGAGGGCCTCGAACACGCGATCGGCAGCGTGTGCGGGGTCAAGGACAAGGGAACAGCTTGGTGGTGCTGCGGACGTGGGGGAGCGATCTCCTGACCAAAATCAGGTCAGAGGTCGCTCTATAGCATTTATATAAAGCAAACAAAGTTAATATGCAAAGTCTAACTATCAGCACTGACACAAATATAGCTCTACAAAATCCCTCCTCCAGTGGTAGCAAACTAGTTGCTAATTACAGAAACTCCTTTATTCAAATTCTCTAAACCACTACTTGTATCTAATGACTCTAACTCAGGTTTTAAGTAAGGAGTGTTCTTTGTGAATTCTAAAATGCTTGTACTCTCATCAGGTATGTATGAGCAGCAATCCCCAGCTTTCAGCATGTAGTAGACTTGTCTTTTTTCTGACAGCAAAATGTCTAAAGCTAATCGGTTTTGTAAAACCATTGATCTAACAGTCACTAATTTGGTGAAAAAAACTAATAAAGCTCTAGAAGTACTGGTTGCCAATTTATTCACAAATGTTGAAAGCTCTCCAATTTTCTTGTTATTTAAAACAGCTCCTAAAGGTGGTATGATTGCTTCAGAAATGTCTCCAACTAAGTGTGTTCCATCACTAATACTACATGTACCTCTGTGTGATGGTGTCATTGTCAAAACATCTATACTATTTGCATGAAACATCTTTGAAAACAATAGGGGTAAATAGTTAGCAATTAGTTGGTGATATAATTTCAACTTACACAATTGATCTGAAACTCTTCTCACTATATTTTTGTGGCCATTTAGCATCATGTGTGAGCCTTCTTGTTCCAGTACTTTTCCCTCTACCTTGATCATCTACTTGTTCCAGTGATGTCTCAACTATTATCTCACACTGAGATCTCATGTCTTCTTCAGGGACTTTCACTCCACTTTGTGTCATTACAGGAACTTGAAATGGTGCAATAATCTGAGACTTTCCGCCTCTTTCTGCTTCTTGCAGTGGTTTGCTGTGGATGGTGCACTCACAGGTGCCCTTGGTTCTGATTCATAGAACATTATGGGGGTCATTATGACCCCGGTGGTGAGTGGTAATGTTGGGGTAGTACCACCAACAGGCTGGCGGTACATACCGCCACATTATGAGAATGGCGGGTTGGCTGCAGCCGACCCGCCACTTCTCCACTAAGACTGACATGGTGGTAGCAGCCACCGGGACAGAGATGTCAATCTCCAGCCCGGTGGCTGCTATAGTACCGCCAGTGGCATTTTGAGCCAGCCTACCACCATGGTTTTCGTGGTGTTAGCAAGGCCACCAAAACCATGGCAGTAGGCACTCCCGATGACAGGGAATTCCTTCCCTGTCACTGGTAGGAGGCTCACCCACCCCCTTCAACACTCCCCAGACGCCCCCTCCATCCTCACCCCCCATACACGCACACACCCGCAGACACGCACCACGCATACACTCACTCACTCACACTGGCATACACGCATTCATACAGGCTTACATCCAGTCATGCTCACACACATTTGTACACACATTCACACTGACATGCAGATACGCACTCACATTACCATTTTTACACGCATTCACACACATGCATACACCCGCACAAACACCACTGCACACACAGACTCATTCATGCACACACTCACACATTCATGCACACAACCCCACACACACCCACACACAACACCCCGCTTCCCTGTCCAAAGCTCAATTTACCTTCTTCCAGGTAGTCTTCTGGCAGGGAAGGGGGGCTGCTACTGCCAGCAGCAACCGCCAGCAGAACACCGCAAGGCGGTATGACAGTTCATGATACTGCTGGCAGCAGTCTACTGGTGTGGCGGTGCTGGTGGTAGTAGCGCCACCATACCACAATCCGCCAGTATGATCACTGCCAGATTTCTGCCCTTCTTGTGGCGGAAGTCCGACAGTGATCATAGTATGGTGGACGGATGGTAGCCATGGTGACAGTCTTTTGGCGGCCATCACGACGGCGATTGGTGACTTTTACCGCCAATGTCATAATTAGGGCCTATTTCTTCAAACACCTCTCATTCTGAGTGTGTGACACATGCACCCAAGTCGGTATCCCAGTGTACTTACTGACTTGGATGCATGGGTGCAAAGTTGACAATGTTTTAAAAAAGAAATAGTTGTAACCTAGTTTGCTATACTTCTCAAACAGCTACTAAGAAGTTGCTGACATACAACACTCTCACTGAAAGATCACCCCTTTTCCACGCACTGAGTTGAGATTGTCAGTAAATGGAAATTACCATGGGAATAACTTTTTTTTAACAACCAGAGCACTAGCCACTGCCCGAGTCTAACCTGACACTGCGAAATCCCTGGCGCTCACCTCATGTAGAAGCTGAAGATGTTTTAGGAAAGCAGATTTGTGCTTGGAACCACCCTTTTCATTTTGGTTCCAAGCCATACTTTTGCACGTGTTTCTTTATCAACACCAAGTCACCGGGACTGAAGTCATGGCACTGTTTGTGGTGCAGATTTGAAGTAGCAGCTTCAACATGGTGAGTGACACCACGTGAGCCAATCCTTTGCAGCAATCGAGTATCATGTCATCTGTTATGTTCATAAGTGCATTCACTGGTGCAGTAGGCTGTTGCATTGCATGGTGATAATTCTGTTCTCCTGTCAGGAATACTTCAGAGACTCATCAATACCAAAGGCACAACATTCAGCCATTTCAGTGATGTTGATGCACAAGCTTTCACCAACCATCACTTTATGGTTCCCTTCAGCTGTTCAACAATTCTGGAGGCTTCTGGACGATAACTACAATGTAAACTCTGTTCCACTTATAAAGCTACACACAACAATCTAACGACTTCATCACTGAAATGAGTACTGCGATCTGACTCCAGAGAAACTGGTAACCCGAACCTGGGTATCAATTCTCACAACAGCAATTTAGTTACAGTGAGACTGTCATTTCTACATGTTAGGTAGGCTCCCAACCATGGAGAGAAAATGCCCATTATAACCAGGAGGTCTCTCAGCCATTATAAACATTTGCATTGTGTCAAATGGACCACCTGATCTTCCTATGTGATTCAATGTTACTGGTGTTTTTTTCCTACATTCATCCGTTGGCATGTTATACATCAACAGCACAATTATTTTGCAAGCATCCTAAACCTGGGTTTAAACTAATTCTGTTTGAATAATCTCACAATTGCATCTCTCACAAGATATGTAGGACCATGAAAGTCTTGTGTCATGGGAAACAGTAAACTGGCAACACTGGTCTTCCATCTGCTGAAATCCAAATGTTATCTGCATTTTTACCACATCCTGCTCTAATCAAAATCTGCTGTTCTGCTTCTGAAACCTCTTCCTGAAATCTCTTTAGTTCTTCCCAAGTATCAGCCACTGACAACAACTCCATTAAATGTGCAAGTCCAAGTGCACAATATTGTGCAACTTCATCAGCAAATCTTTTTCCAACTGTGACATAATCATTACCACTTTTGTGAGCAGCACATTTGACCACAGTAATCTCTATAGGTATTTGCAAGGAATCAAGCAGTCTTTTTCATGTTCACCATTTCTTATAGGCAAGCTGGATGGGGGTCATGAAACCTCTCTCTGATCCTAACTGTCTAAAGTCAAGGACAACACCAAAGCCATAGTGACCATCTGCAAATATAGTCACTCTCAATTGTGCTAAAAGGCTACAAGCTGTTGTCAGGACAATCAATTTTGCCACCTGTGCTGAGGTAACACTTCAAACCCAAGAAACTTCCAGAACTTCTTGAATATACAGATAGCGTAGGCTGCTATCAAGGTTGCTTCATTGTATCTTGGACATGAGCCATCCACAAAAATTACATAATCGGACTCTTCCAAAGCTTCATCTTTTGTCTGTCCTTGGTTTGGTACTTTAATTCATGACATTTAGGCAATCATGTTCAGCTTCATCATTATTTGCATTTTCGGAGAATGGCAGAAGAGATAGCCGGATTTAACATGCAACAACGCTTAAATTCTATGTTCTCAGCAGCAAGAATCTGTTGTTCATATTTTACAAGTTTGCTGTTTGTCAAATACTGTTTTTTTGTTCAGATAAGCAAAATTGTAAAGGAGTGAGGAACCACAGCAGTTAAAGGATGTCCTATCAGTCTGTTTTCACATCTCTTGATACTGACAATAACTGCCACCACTGCTTCAAGGCAGCTGGGCAATCCTGCAGCTTCAGGGTCAGGGAAGTGGAAAACAGTGCCACAGGTCTTCATGAATCTCAATGTATCTATGTATGCACTGAGAGAGCGCAGCCCTCTCTCTCACAGTGAAACAATGTAAACATATTACTGTAATCAGGCAATCCTATTGTAGAGGCATGACAGAGACTTTCTCTCAGTTCACGCAATCAGTGTCCCATGGAAGCGGATCAGACACAACTTTGTGTGAGCCTCAGTAGAGGCTTAGCCACTAGGGAAAAATTTGGAATGTACTGTCTATAGTAGCCGACTATTCCCAGCAGCATCCTGACTTCCCTCTATGTTCTTGGAGGATTCACCTAAAGGATAGTCTCCACTCTTTCTAGTGACACCTTTCTCATCCCCTTCTCAATGACACGTCCCAAATACTGGACTTCTTCCTGACTGTATTGTAGTTTACTCAGAGATACCGTGTATCCATTCTCAGCTAGGTGATTTAGCAAGGCAATCATATCCTGTCTGCAAGCTTCTCGTGTATCTGATGCCACAAGCAGGTCGTCAATGTATTACGCAAGAACTGATCTCCAAGGCATCTTCAGACACTAAAAATTATTTTTCAAGACCTGCTGAAAGATCGATGGACTCTCTGTATACCCTTGTGGAACTATGCATCATGCCAAAACTCGATCTCTGAACAAGAACAAGAATTGGCTGTCCTCATGCAATGGGATAGAAAAGAAGGCTTGACAGAGATCCACAATAGTAAACTATTCTGCAGTGCACAGGATTTGAAAAACCATTGTAGGTGGATTCAGTACCATGGGACCACATGGAACAACATTGTTCTTAATCTTTCCAAGAACTTCCATATTCTGATATTTAAAATGTGGCTTCTGCAAGCCCATGATCGGAGAGTTACAAGGGGTTCCAACCATCTTGGTTATTATCCCCTTCCTTAACATGTCCTCAATTACGAGTATTATTCGTGCCACTGTGTCCGAGGTCAAGTTATATGGTTGTGTTCTTGGATAAACAGCATTGGGTTTACTGTGATTTGGGCTGGTTCTACACCTAGTCAAATATGTTTTCCTGTAAAATTCAATTTTTACGGGTTCACAGTTTCTTTTAAATCAGGAGGTAAATCTTCAACTGTTCTCACTGAATACAATTCTACAGCTGTTCCTTGTTGGGCCATTTTAAAGTCAACATCTTAATCATGTGTTTGAAACTCAACATCATCTGGTGTATAATATATTGTGCAATTTAACTTGCACAACAGGTCTCTTCTTAATAGATTTACAGGACTCCAATCATAAACAACAACTTGATGGTTTTCCTCAAATGAACCTATTTTTATAGGAACCTTCTTTGAAACTGTGTTTGTTATCTGGTTATTAGTAACTCCTACAATTTGGATCCTCTTTCCCGAGAGAGGTAGGTCTGGAACTTCTGCTGTTCTAACAGTGAATTGGGTATCTCCGGTGTCAATCAAAAATGACACTTGGTAGCCATTAATTTCTCCTTCTACAAATGGTCCACTCTGTCCTACCTCTAAGACTACACCAAATATGCAATCTTCCTCACCCCTCCCCCCCCCAGGCACCATAATTGGGAACTGTTAGAGCTGAAACTCTCACTGTCTTACATGTGGAACTGTTGAAATTGGTTCTGGTTCTGATTGTAAATTGTGATTGGATTTGGTCTTGGCATCTGATTCATATTAAATCTAGGGGTCCCCATATTCTGTGGGACTAATGGGACTTGTGGAACCTGCATCATTGGAACCTGGAAATGCAATGGGACTTGCATCTGCTGACAGTACATTCTGCATCTGCACTTGATTTCATCCTTGTATTCAACCATCTCCACTCACTCTATTTGAATTTTGCATAGATTCCCTCTTTCAATAGCCAATTTTGTGACAGAGAAAACCAGGGGTTGATTTCTTTGAATCAATCAGAACACCTTTATCTCTTCCCTGTGAAACATCAACTCCTCCTTGAGCACCTTGAACTCCAGCTTGTAAACCAACACCTTGCATTCCACATTGACATCCTGCAAACAAGTGATTCTGAAAACCCTTCCGAGCCAGCTTTGTTTGTACAAGCATGAATTTCTTCTTTAGTCTTTTCTGCTTCATCTCTTGTTCATCACTACAGTAGTGTGCACACCTCTAGATCTCACCTATAGGTTTAGTATGCTAACAAATCACATTTTTGCTCCATGTGCATACAAATCTCTGGTCTTAATTCAGAACAAATTGTGGCACAAAGAACGCCATCACTCTTATCAGGATTTTCTTGCCCACTGTGTTGTGTAAACACCTGAAGCAATCATTTGTAATAGGCATCACCTCACACAAAACTCCTAAAAGCTTTAAAGCATTTCATGTCTTCCAAGTTAATCAACAATAATCAAACAGAACAATTCAAATCTTCAAAGTTTTGATTCCATTTGTAATTCCTTATTGATCAATTATTTTCTAGTCTGTTACACAATCACAATGTAAGGTTTTATACCAACCGTCCAATCCCAGCGCAGCTCTTGCTGTCGCAACTCCTTACATCTTACAGTGGTTCACCCTCCTTTACAGTTTTCTCATACACAAAAATTTTAAAACTCAAAACAAAGGCAAAATATCAACAAATGTATTGTCTGCTCCTTTAAAGAAAACCAAGATAGCTCAACAATCAGAATAATAAGGTTTTGAGACCCTCTGAAGTTTCATAGAAAAGATCTTCAGACACATAAATAAAATTTTGGCCAATCACCTAAATCGGTGCAGCTTCTCCCTTGCACATTAGGTTTCACTAACATCAATCAATATTATTACAATCACAACAACTATTAAAGTCTCTATCTCAATTGTGCAGTTGACTACACCTCACGATCTTTACCACAAATCTTTAGCAGACAAAGAAAATCATAATTCCTGCTCCTGAGATCTTAGACTACTTCTGAGCCTTATAACCTCTTCAATATCTTCACAATAAACACTTGAGCATTACCAGTTTGTTTGACACCCATGCTCCAACACACGAACACACTCAAGATCCACAGAGACAATTGCTATGCATAACCCTATTGTTATTCACACCTCCAATAGTGCAACCGTCTTCAAAACCGCACCTCGTCAATTTTCAGAGTTCAGGCTTCCGACTACAGTACATGGGCTTTACTCTAAGTTAAGATAATTAATTACAGCTTCTCTTTCTCACACGTAAACCATTTTACTGCTGGTGTGGGTATTGTTCAGTTTAAATCTTTGTTTACTGTCATTAGGGAAAACCTCCTGTTGCCTGCTCTTCTCACCTCAATGGATCTTTGATGTTGATGGAGATTAATCAGAAGCTGTACATTACAACAGATTATTTTAACAATTTCTAGTCTATTTTAGAGCGTTTGATATGAGTTAAAGGGTTTTATTTTTTAAATTATTTGTAGTACTTCATTTTTATTAAAGTCACAAGATAAATTAATTAATCGCAGTCATCAATTTTGTCAGCAATTAATAATCAAAATAAATAATAAATCACAATAAATGCATTAAGCGCATTCCATAAAGAATCCCTATTCCATGAATGAGAAGGAAAAAATGTCAGTCTAGAAATCATAAATAGTTTTGAATTCCAGAGATATAAAACATGAAGCTTCAGCATCAAAGCTCAGCTCAATAATTTAACAATGCGGTCAAATTAAAACTTCTCATGAAGAGGAGTTCTCGAAACTTGGTAGAGTCTTCTGCATGATTAGCATGGGCAAAAAAGACAAAGAAAGGTGGTAAGTGAGTGAGGGGGTCAGTAGTGGTAACCTACTATAGGGGCACGTGCTATTATAGACACACAAAATTGATGTTGTAAGTTCATGTTTCTTCTTCTTTCTTCGGTTGACCAATCAACATTTGCTGTGCCCATGGGAATGCTTTCACTCCTGTCTTCTCACAGGAATACAATAAACCCCAGACAGACAGCTGCTTGTAAGACTGCAACTATATGTTGTCATGTTACTATCTCGTTTAGTTTCTCATGATTCATCCTCCCATTCAATACTGCACTTCTGTGTGTAAACTTTGGGCCAGATTTAAGATGGCCATAGCGCCACTTTGCGCCACAGTAGCGTCATAATTTTTACTCTAATGTGGCACTAGGTTGTCAAAAACGCACCATATTTACAAAGTGGCGCAATGCACACCTTGCACCACTTTGTAACCCTTGTGCCAAATTATGCCTGCACCCGGCATTATGTATGCAAGGGGGGGCGTTCCGGTGTTAGGAGGCCCAGAAAAATGGAGCAATGGAATCTATAAGATTCCACTGCGCCATTTCTGGTGTCATTTTTAACACCTGCCCAAGGCAGGGGTTAAAATGAGGCTTCCATTGTTTTCAATGGGCCTCCTGTCACCTGGTAGGATTAGCGTCAATGTTTATGGCGCTAATGCTGCAAAGCGCCAAACTAGCCTCAAAATTCATGATGCTAGTTCCCTAACATGCGCCATGGTGCGCCATATCATAAATACGCCGCACACTTGGTGGAGTTAGGGGGGCACAATGGGGTGCAAGAAAAGTGGCATATCTTCACATGATGCGAAACTTTTCACAGATTTGCCCTTTTATGTCTATTGGTCTAAAAAAACAAGTCAATTCACTAGCTAACCGTAGTCTTTTTAGAAGTAGAAGCATCTGCATAAGTGAGAACAAACATTTTTTGGGATAACTATTCATTGTGAAAAACACATTTTACGAAAGGTCAAGATCAAGTCTTGTGCTGATTCTGCAATATCTTAGCTTAGTTAACTATAATATGTCAGTGTCCAAGTGTTTCATGCCTAGCACATTTAAATATTGTTGCCTAATGCAGTTTTATATTTAGCGCAAATTTTAAACATTATTAGCTTTGCACATTATTTCAGCATTATTTCTCATCATTTTAAAAATGTGTCCCCGTTGCCTTAACCTAACCTCCTGGTGTTGAATCAATAATATGTTTATAAGTGAAACCGCATAGTGCTGCACTCTTTTCTTTGCAGCAATTATTTGCCTACTGAAATATCTAGCCAAGATTCAATCTTGTGATCTGGAGAACAAAATCCTAAATTTTCATTCAGCCAACTGCACTTCAATGAAAGATTCTAGCTGGTGTATAATTTTAATTGCAGATCATGACAGTCTCTCCACACATGGAATGGTGTAGGCAGTTCGCTCGATCACAATATGCTGGGTATGTCACAGCCAGTCCTGGATTGCGGTTTTGTGATTGAGAACTGAATTTATTTTTCACATTCTGAAGTCTTTAGAAAATCTTGACTTAAATGACTATAATACATAATTCTATGTGGATGGCAACTGAACACTTCTTACACAATCCATAAACTTTGTCAAAATAACTTTAAAAGTCTTCGGTTTTCAAGCAATTGTGTGTTTAATTTTGCTGATTAAACTTGATTTGCTGATCGTGCCTCTCAAATACTAAAGTGACTTACTTGCATTTCCATGAGGTTTTTTTTCTATGCCATTCCTGGCTGGCAAGTCTTTCCACTCCAAGCCCCCGCTCCCCCCTCCATTTCACTTGTGGCACTTTTGGCCATTCTTAGTCTTTTACTCTAGAAATTTCAGCCCACATGTATAGTGGCAAAACTCTAAATTCCAATAAGCAAAGTACTTTTTCCAAAAGGTCTCACATAATACGGTCTGCGTGGTAGCAATGTTAAAATGAAATGGTGTATTAAAATATGGCATTCCAGTAGTGTCAGATGAAGCAACACAAAGCAATCACCCAAGATACTGATTGGCCACATTGATCTCGTCGTTGGCCAAATTCCAGATTTAAGCAAGTGAGCAAGACATTTCTCCAGGCTCTTGCTTAATTAAAAAAGAGGAAACATAATTAAATCAGAGGAGAGTATAATAATGCATTCAATTTAGAATCACAAAAGGACACGAAAGGTACGAAAGGACATGAAAGCGAGACCAGTTGAAAAAACATGTAAACACAGAAAAAGAAGAATAATGAAGGGAGGAAAAGTGTGAAGCGATGAAAAAGGCATATAAGTAAAACACCCAGGATCATGAGCTGAGATGTTAAGACTTTCATTTAAAGACTGGCACAAAGTATAAAAACAGTGCAACATATTTTTGCACCTATTTTCATGTTTGCATCAATTGTGCGTTCGGGTCTGATTCTGCGTGCTGAGTCCAATTTGCATTTTGATTTATCCGCAGCATTACGCCGGCGATATAACAGTCTTCAAAACGAGTACAAAAAAAACCCGACTGTGTCTAGTATTTCCTATTGTGAGTACACAACTCTAAATCATGTATTTAAACAGTGCACAAACAGTAAATGTGATACAGGGTTTCACCTCCCAGTTTAGAACAAAACCCTTAGAACCTCATTACAAGTCGACCACTATCATATGCAATAGTTAACACATCTGACACAAACCAATAATCGGGCGTTCAGTATGTATTGCTGGAAATAATCTTCGCGTATCACTAGCGTCTGGGGAATTACATGAATATTTTGTTTATCACTGGACACACAAATCCGCATGTTTTCATATTTATCAGTCATTTCCCCCTGATAACTATCTGCAGGTTTAACCCGCTGTTATTTATCACAAAACTCACTGTTTCAATATGTGACGGTAACAGAATTGACAAAACATATTGGAATGTATCATCCCACTCATAGTGAGGGTCCGAGAAGCAAACTGACAAAAATTCTGTCTATAAATTCAGAAATTTTAGGAAGATTTGCATACATTTCCAACTTTGTAGGATTTTATCTAGATAGAATATCGTGGATAAAAATATCCATATTTCATTAAATCGTGGCCTAAATTTCGAGAACCACGTTTTTATTAAGGGTAAGTATGCATAGGTAAGTACAGATTTATTCTTAGCTCAACTTCCACTTACCTCGAAGACATATAGGCCCTCATTCTGACCCTGGCGGTCGGCGGAGAGACGGCGGTCGGACCGCGAACAGACCGGCGGTATTAAAAATGGCATTCTGACCGCGGCGGTCCCCGCCGCGACCGACCGCCACTTCTCCACTCCGACCGCCGCGGCGGTCATGACCGCGGGGCTGGAGTTTGCGCACTCCGGCCCGGCGGTCGTCCCAAGACCGCCAAGGGTATTATGACCCTGCCTACCGCCGCGGTTTCTTGCGGGCGGGAACCGCCGTGCGAACCATGGCGGTAAGCACTATCGGGGCCAGGGAATTCCTTCCCTGGCACTGATAGGGGTCTCCCCCACCCCCCACTACCCACCCGAGTCCTCCCCCCACACCCTCCACCCCCCTGCCACCCCCCAGAGGTGGTACGAACCCCCTCCCCACCCCCACCCCGACATGCACATACATGCACCCCGACATGCACACACCCCCAACATGCACATATACACACCCCCTACACACACATACACAACGGGGACACATACCCGCACACATACATGCCGACATGCACACCCGCCGAACTAAACACATTGCCCATAGGCACAGCAGCACTCCCCGCCCGCATGCACGCACTCACACACCCCCTCTACACACTCACACGCACACCCCCATGCACGCCCACATCACACAACACCCCCCCACCCCCCTCCCCTCACGGACGATCAACTTACCTTGTGCGTTGGTCCTCCGGGAGGCGACGGGAGCCATAGGGACGTGACCGCCAACAGAAGACCGCCAACAGAAGACCGCCACACAGAAATGTGGGTCGTAATTCTGGGGGCGGTGTTCTGCTGGCGTGGCGGTGGAGGTTGACCAGTCTCCACTTTCCCGCCGACCGCCAGTGTGGCTGCTGGCGGTATTCCGGCGGAACGCTCCCAGCGGTCGGAATACGCGCAGCGGCATACCGCCGCGGTCGGCGGTCTTTACCGCGGCGGTAACTCGGCGGTCTTGCGAAAAGACCGCCAAGGTCAGAATGAGGGCCTTAGATGTCTAGGCACGTATATGTAGAGCGAGGTATAGTAAACCTATCCTCACCTTTATATACCTCCTGTCTCGATATTTTGCTAGTCAACATTTATAGTTCTGTATATACATTTTTTGCCCACAATATTCTGATAAAATACCCATACGGAAATGTGAAACAGATACACTTCTGCATGTGGTAATGACACACAAAAATTCATTTTCAGTTTGAAAGTTAAAAAAAAAAAAATACATATGGAAAATCCTTCTGCTAGATGCCCGCCTATTTTTCGGTGTTTCTCCACTACCTCCCTGGATCCGGCCTTACACCTGCCATCGATATGAACACATTTTACACTGGTGTGAAGATGCTTGTCAGATCTTTATGAATACTCATGAACCTCTGAGTATGTGGTTGTTTTCCTAATGTATGAGGTAACATCACTCCTGTGAGTGGACTTACTCAGAGAATGCTGCCATACTCACAGAATTGTAATGGTGCATAAATCCATTTACATAATTGTTTAAAGAATCAATCAGTGAAATTAAATTGCAGTTACATACTATGCTATTTTCACACAAAGGCCCTTATTCCAGTTTTATGGAGAGGTAATTGCATATTTTGTTGTGGAATTACCATGCTATTTAGTTCGGCGTGGACTGCACTCAGTAAAACCTACGGCCATTTGTACAAAAGCATATTTGCGGTCGAAAATGGTCCGTTACCAACCACAAAAATGCGTTCCCTTATGTACAGAGCACACATTGCTGTTCATTAACATGTTGCCAAATCGCAAATTTGTGTTTAGCTTTCATTTGACACCTCAAGGTTGGTGTTAATCATTTTCAAATGGGAAGGTGTCCCTTTCCCATTGTGAATGTTGAAACATTTTTTTAAGAGCAGGCAGTAGTCCAAGGACCCACTGCCTATTCTTAAAAATGAACCTCAAAGTTACATTTTTTTTTTTTTAAATGCATCCCATTTTCCTTTAACAAAAACAGGCTGCATTTAAAAAAAGGTTGCTTTTAAAAAGCAATAACTGACAGGGCAGTCTGCTGACCCCAGCAGGCCACCATTCCTGTCATGCCGGTCATTCCTAATGGGTTGCAAATTGCGACCTACCTCATCAATATGGGGGCGAGTGCAACCTCATTAGGAATTGCTAAATAAAACTCAAGGGGTTTCATACTTTAGAACTTTAAATTTCCTAATTGCGATTCACAAGGAATCACAATTAGGAAATCAAAATCCCTAAAATTTGTACATATGGCCCCAAATGTATGATCACTCATATTTTCCACCTGTAAATGTGATTGAAAAAGGGCCTGGCATCTTGAAAGCATATGTGGTAAAGTTCTAGGACCTACATGTTATTTCCCATTCAGGACCAAAAACTTGTAATGCCCTATTACTGGGTGGTGATACCACTTGGAATTGGAATTACCACCCCATTTCACAGGCCATCTTCGTGAAAGCAGTCTCTTCATGACAGACAGAATATTGCTCTTTAGCCAACATGAATATATAACAAGAATATTTGCTTTACTTATAAAGTTTTCAAAATGATGTAATCCTTCTGATAGTATATTTACCAATGGTAAAAAATATATATTTGTTTTGACAAATCTCTCTTTGCTTCTGTACCCCAGATGTGCTTGAGCAGTAGATTAATAGGGGCACCCAACTAATCATAACTTATTTTTTTCCAATATAGTGCCACAATAGGTAAGAGACGCTTTTGAGCTATTCCTCCCAGAACATTTTTCCTTTCCATATCAAGTTTTGAGATTGATGAGGCACACTAATGAGGCAAAGGCTGCTTTAAAGGCATTTTTTCATTTAAAAGTATACATAGTGGTTTAAGTCAGTCACCAATAGTATATAGTCGCTCCTTTTAATAACTTTTAACTCATAAGTGGAGAGGGGGAGGTCAGGCCACAGTCTGCCCTCTCTAGTCAAACACTAAATCATAAATGGGTATGGTAGCTCCAATCTAAAAACAATGACTGTTTCCCTATATTTAGGAATACAAGTCAGAATCCAATTAAGGATGTCACAGAACGTATTTTTACTTTCATTCATTTTAATCTACCTTTATAGGTTAATATATCTATATCTATACTCCGGTAGGATTCACCTAGGTTTCCTGGTTTTTATTACTCTATAATTTTGGTGATTAGACCTCTTCAATTTAGGGACCCTTAGCCCTGAAGAATACCCCAGACCTGCTTAGGTTAAACATTAGGGCAGAATAATTTTGGCTTAGAGAGACAGTTTGAGCCATTGTCCTCAAAATACCATATTGCGTTTGTTTTTAGACATACCTGAGGACCCCATGACTAAAGGTGATATACCAGGGAACCACAAGGTACTTTAAGTTTATCTGGATCCCACCATTAACCAGTATATTTTTTTGTCTAAGAACTCTCTCCTTTGTCTGAGTCCATCAGGAAGTTGAGTCCGCTCTGGTGGCAGTGTCCTACCAAGGTGGGGAGAGGTTGTTGATGATGGAGCATGACACAAACTGTGTGTGAGGCTTCCTCTTTGATAAGAATTGTCTTCTCATGTATCTCTTAAGTAGTTCTGTGATGTCCCTAATTGGACTCTGACTTGTACTTCTAAATAGGGAAACACTCAACCTTTTTATGATTGGACCTACTGTACCTGCTCGTGATTTAGAGTCTCATTGCGAGTTTGGCGGTCTTTTGGCAAGACCACCGTGGTGGTGGCTGCCAAACGACATCCATGTTGGCGGTGATCTGATCGGCGTATTAAATGCAAAGTCTAACAAAATACAGCCAAAATACAGAAACTGCCAGGACAATGCAGGGCCGTAACGAGGCGGTCCCACCACCAGCACTGCCAGCTCGCCAAAAAACCTCAAATCCTATTACAGTCCACAAATCACAAGAGTGGTTCTTCCATGGTGAAAAACCATTGGCATTGTGAACTGCAGCAGTTGGTGAGTACCACAGTAATACACCACATCACATTGGGCAGTCTGAAAAGCCCACACCTGGCAAACATCCACATACCCGACACATCTACTAACTGAATTATATAACACACACCTTCACATCTCCCAATAATTTTCAGCTAAAATGCCAAATACAGCCAGAAAGAAGCCAAAATAGAAAATATTAAAAAGCACACAATAGGCACCCCTACACAATTCATTCAGCACTCATCCCACACCTGCACAACACACACAACACACAATTTAATGCCCCAAACAATACACAGCTGTCACCCACTCACAGCACCCACACCTCGTCACCTATTCACGTTTCTTCCCATTTTTCACTAGCTCATGGTCTTGTCCACCACTACCACCTCCCTACAAAAACATCCACGTTTCACTGATGATGAGTTGAGGGTCATGGTGGACGAAATTACCAGAGTGCAGCCATACATTTTTGGAGCACAGGTCCAGGAAACATCAATAGACAGAAAAATGGAGTTGTGGTAAAAGAAAGTCAATAGGGTGAATTCAGGAGGCAGCTACCCACCCAATAGGGAGAACATCATGAAGAGGTGGAATGACTTCAGCTGGAAAGTCTGTTCCATGGCCGCCAGGCATCATCTGGCGATCCTCAAGATTGGCAGTGGACCCCCACCTCCTCCCATTATTTTCCCATCATGGAAGTAGAAGGTCTTGGACATCCTACATCCTGAGGGTCTGTTAGAAATACCTGAGGGAGTAGAGTCAGGTAAGTCACTACACCATTCATGTCACCAAAAATGTTTGTATTGAATGCTCACTGATCAACTTTCCCCACCTCAATGACCACTCCACTCACCACTCATGTGGCCAAATGTACAAATACCCCTCTCTGAAATGCCACACGTCAACTAAACTCACCTGGAGGCACACTGTCTGTGTCAGGCATGAGTAGTACAGGGACGGACTGACAGCCCTACAACCCCCAGCAGGCACTGTTCCACTTGTAAAAAAAAACTAAACAAAAACAGGGTACTACAAGTGAAATTGCCTTGCATATTAAACTAACAATCAAATCAACCCACCTGAATGCTCCACTAACTATTGAACAGTCTATGGAAATGACAGCAGTGCTATGGCCCACTACTGGTGTTATTACAAGCAACACACAGCTGCAGCTGTGTTCCTTACTAAACTGGCCTTTAAAATGATCCTCCAAACAATGTCATGTACCCACCTGTGGGGGGAAACTATATGGGAAGCTGGATGTACTTGCAGTACACCCATACAGAGGTCCAGGTGAAAAAGTAACTCCGATACTTTTGGGCAGTTCTGTTACCATTGTGCATTGTCCAGCTGTTAGTTGACTCAATTATGCCATACGTCTTACTAGGAGATCACTTGACATTGCCATATCTTTACTCAGACAAGATTTGAGGAAATCAACAGTCTTCTAATCACCAACATACTTCAAGAGCTTGGAACAAGGTGTGTGCAATAGCAAATCTCTGTGTCTCACATAGCTCTAACCCAGATTTGGAAACAGCTCTCATTGTCATATCAGGGGATCATGTAAAGGCTTTGTGTGCATGTCACATAGCAGGTCTAGTGGTCACAGTTAAATATCACTTATTGCATCACTTACAACAACTGTGTGTTCCACTTCTCCTACAGGTAACCTTGCCATTCTCGCCATAGAAAGGGCACCAGAGACTGCCACTACCCCTCTGGATGAAGGCCCTAGCGAGAAAAACTCCCCTGGTTGTTTGGATAATCATGAAAAAGCTGGTTCATCAGGGACACCTGGTCAGTCAACAACTGTGAGCCTCTCCCTGCCCACATCGACTCATCCCAGTCCTCCTGCGCCTACATCGCATGCAACCATTTGCCCCCAACCTGAGTCCAAGGGAAGTGTCTTCCATTGTGTGCCCCCCAGTACAGGTGCCTGAGTCTCCTGTTCTGACTGCTAACAATGATGGACCTGACACTAGTGGGATTGGGCACACTTTGCCAGGAACACAGGCACTTGGGGGAAGGGTGTGTGGGAGGGATGGTGTAGGCCAGAAGATGGGGGCTTCAAGGGACACTACTGGCCAGAACACCATCTACCAATATTCCCAAGACGTGATGCGCCAGGTACTAACCAGGATGGGGGAGATCAGACAGCTGCAGAGGGACAACCACCAGGAAGTCATGCAGCAGGGGCAGGCCCAAAATGCCCACCTGGCTTCTATCGCTGGGGTGCTGAGAGATATGAAGACCACCCTGTGTAGGTTTTGTACCCAACATCTGGCCTCTTCCACTAGCAATGAAACATCAGGCCCTTCTACATCTGTGGCAGGTAGTGGAAAAGAGGCCCTGCCAGGGAAAGGAAATGTCTCAGACACCCCACCCTCTGTAGCTGAAGAACACCCCTGCAAACGTGGACGTCCACCCAGACATCCTGGAGGAGCGGACACCAAGATCAAAACCACTGCCAGGAAGTGAACCTCTACTGATTGGTTTCCCTTATAGGGCACATATACACCCTGTTGACTGTTCTGAAACCTATCTCCATTTTCCTTTGGTAAAAGGACACTGAACTTGTGTTTCAAAATGGTGTAGCAGCTACCTTGGTGATTTCATCTACTTTGACTGAGCGCTTCACTGTTTTCTATCTGTTATTTTTGTTTCAAAACACTCATTTATGTTTCTCTCAATTGTAAAACCTTTGTCACGGTCAAAACACATGTACTGTATAGCCAGGCTATATATTGCATTGCCTAATTATAATATACATTAACAAATCACTTGTATTGTACTTTCCCACATATAGATTTGGAGAATGCCAATGATTACATAGTGAAGTACTGCTACTAACTTCAGAGTTTTAGCATAGGTGTTATACCCTACCAGCCCACAGACTTTTGAAGTTATGAACAGGTCAGTCTTTAACTATGCCAAGAGGAAAACATATTGGATCAATGTATCATCAGTTAAAGCCTTATCACATACCCATATCATAGAGAAGAAAATAGCAGACCCCATGAAACAGACAGAGATCAGTATTAATGTCCCCAGTAATGAACATTCCACTTACCATGGTCAGGTATCTGTAGGCTTGCCATTCACCTATGTCAGTCTTCAGACCCATGCGCATTGGCCTGCAAAGAGGAAACACACTGACAACTACAAACAAGTTAGTTCTCATCCAACACAAACCATTATGATGTTATAGGGTCTGGATACCACATCATGACATGTGTCAGAGATGGATGCATGTCGGAACGACACCTGCCGGAACAATGAGTGCCTGAACAACGAGGTCGGAACAACGACCTCGTTGTTACCACTAATACCTTTACCATGAATGCCTTTTTCGTTGTAAAGGCATTCCTGGTAAAGGCATCAGTGATAGGCATCCATTGTTCCTGCATACGTCCCCCCTGGCCTCCCTCCCCCACCCCTAAAACCTACCACTACCTCTAAAACCACACCCAGCCCCCACCCTTGCCCCTAAAACTACCCCCGCCTGCACCTTAAACTGTCCCCCACCCTACCCCCAAAACCTAAAATAACCCCAACCCCCACCCCATCCCTGAAACCTAAAGTACCCCCACCACTAAAACTACTCCGAGCCCCCCACCCTGCCCCTAAACCTAAACACCCCAACCCCCACCCCACCCCTAAATATACCCGACCCCCCAACCCACCCCTAAAACCCCAACGCCCCACCCCGCCCCTAAAACTGACCCCACCCTACCCCCAAAATGTAAAACAACCCCAACCCCCACCCCTGAAACCTAAACTCCCCCAACTCCCCACCCCGCCCCTAAAATTACCCGACCCGCCAACCCACCCCTAAAACCTAAAACCCCAACCCCACACCCCCGCCCGCTGGCCCTAAACCAGAAAATATCCCGACCCCCCACCCCTGCCCCAAACCAGAAAATACCCCTACCCCCCACCCGACCCTAAACCTTAAACCCCGACCCCCCACCCCAACCCCAAACCTTAAACCCCGCCCCCCCACCCCACCCCAAAACCAGAAAATACCCCTACCCCCCACCCCGACCCTAAACTTTCAACCCCGACCCCCCACCCCCACCCCGATCGCAAATCTTAAACCCCAAACCCCACCCCACCCCCAAACCAGAAAATACCCCAACCCCGACCCAAAACCTTAAACCCCGACCCCCCACCCCCGCCCCCCAAACTAGAAAATACCCCGACCCCCCCACCCACGGCCCTAAACCTTAAAGCCTGAATTCCGCCCCTGGCCCTAAACCTTAAACCCCGACTCCCGCCCCCCGCCCCTAAACCTTAACCCTGACCCTCCACCCCCGCACCAAAAAACTAGAACCCCGAACACAAACCTGAGTCGTCGCCTCGTCGTACTCCTCAGCCGACTCCCTTGTTTGGGCGTTAACCACGCATGTGCGTTGTTCAGCACATGCGTGGTTAAGGCACAAAACAACAAAGTCGTGGGTAAGGAAAGCGTTGTTCCGCTTTCGTTAACCAGGACTTCGTCGTTTAGGAGTCGGCGTTGAGGGCGTTCCCCACCTCTAATACCAAACAGGTCTTTAGTGTGGAATAGGACACTAACATCCCACTGTCTTGACAGTCCGGGCATATAACTCACACACTACAAATCTAAAGCCAGACAGTACCTGTTTCAATCAATGTTCACTTCACATGGCAATCCCATCTGCCTGTGACACTGTCTGATATTGCCAAATGAAGATGAGCCAAACAGTCAATCTGCAATCTATAATTGACAAACAAGAAGTATACGCCATGTTGATGCATATATATTACATAGCCAATCCATATATACAAATGTAACTCTGATTGTGCATTGTGAAAACATTAGACTATGTTCAAAACATGCCTGCACACAACTCCATGTAACAATCTGCATGTATATCTGAGTCATGGGCTTTGGAGCCATTTATGACCTCTCTGATGGTCATAACAAGGCATTCCTAACCTCACCAATACCTAAGGTGACCAGCATTAAAAGGGCAAAAACCTGGACATTTCACAAAAAAAGAGGAAGGACTACAATTTTACTTCAACCAAGGGCACAGAATGACAGCTCTCATCAGCGCAGAATTACAGAAAGGGCACTAAGGACATAAATAAAATGCAGTTTTTATAGCCAGTACAATGTCTGTTAATTAAATTGCTTTCTGATAACACCTGCTAACTATTTCTTCTTTGGAAAAGAAAAAAAATCACCTCCCACAGTTTTCAGGCAGCAGTTTCTAAAAACCAGGACATGAGCAAAATTTCCCGAAATCTTCCAGGACAGCAGGTGGAAAAACGGGACTGTCCCAGCAAAACTGGGACACCTGGTCACCCTACCAATACCCCACTTAATCACTTTAATTATACTGCATCACATACCTTATGTATGTCAGGTGGAGTACTTATTGAAGAAATCCGCAATAATGACTACAGAAAAATCCTCATGATGCTCATCCACACTTGTCAGATCTGCATTTCCACCTGCAGAATCTGCCAGCTCCCCCTCATCTAGTATGAATGGTATCTAACGTCTCAGTGCGAGGTTATGGAGCCTTTGGAAATGCTTTGAAGGGCACAGATGGTGCCCTCCTTTCATAATCCAGTCTACACCAGTTCAGGGACCCCCAGTCCCTGCTCTGGCGCAAAACTGGACAAAGGCAAGGGGTGTGACCACTTCCCTGTCCATCACCACCCCAGGGGTGGTGCTCAGAGCTCCTCCAGAGTGTTCCTGGGTTTTGCCATCTTGGATTCCAAGTTGGCAGAGGACTCTGGGAGCATCTGAGTGGCCAGTGACACCAGGTGACGTCAGAGCCCTCCCCTGATAGGTGCTTACTTGTGTAGCTCACCAATTCCCCTTTCAGGGCTATTTACGGTCTCTCTCTTGATTGGTTCTTCAGATTCGGATTGCAAGACTCCAGCAGGAATCCTCTGCATCCTTTACTTAACCTTCTTACCGAAGGAACTGCATCTGGACCCTCTAGGAACTCTACAGTTGCAATAAAGAAGCAAAGATGACTTCTGCAACATTGTATCGTCAGCTCCTGCCAGCATCTGCAACTGTTTCCTGGTCACGCATCCTCAGAGGACAGCTGGTCTTCGGACTGCACCAGAAGAATCTTCCTTGAGGTGAAGGAGTCACTTCCCTGCTTCAGTAGGCACACCTCTGCAGCGATGACCTGTTGCTTGAGTCCCCTTTCCTGAATAAGTGCGTGGATCCAGAAACACAAGTGGTAGACTGAAGTAGACCCGATGGTCCTGATGTCCAACTCACCAACTTTGGTGGAGTTATGAGCTTGCCTCCCCACGCAAGACAGTACCCCCATGCACCACGTGTTTTGCAGTTGCCAAGGCTTGTTGACATCTTTCCACAAGGCTTGTCGGCATCTTTCCACAAGTTTCTGTGTGCACTGTGTAGCTCCAGCCCCAGCACTCCTTCCTGCGATGCACAGCCTCCTGAGTGGTTTTCTGAGGCTTGGGATCCCTTTGTGTAGTGCAGCATGGTCCTCATTTTGCACCTTCTTTGTCCCCGTGCTGTGGGACTCTTGTGCATGCTGCCTGGTCTTCTGAGGGCTCTCTGAGTTGCTGAGAGTCCCCTCTGTCTCCCCCTTCTGGTAGAGTCCACCAGGTCCCTTCTGGTCCCGGGCAGTGCCATTTTCCGCTAACTGGGAACTTTGCGTGTGCCAAGGCTTGTTGGCGGAATCCAGCAACGCAAACCAGTCTGCAATCATCCATCCAGCATGGGACATCATCTGCACCAACCACTAACCCACATCCATCTTCTTGGTTGCTTTACTGACTGTTGTTCTTCACCGGTGGTTCTTCTTTTGCACCTTCATCCAGGTTAGCAGGTGCTCTTATTCTTCCTGGACTCTTCAGTGTTTCTTGGACTTGGTCCCCTTCTTCCACAGGTCTTCAAGTCCAGGAATCCATCATTGGTGTCTTTCAGTCTCTTCTGGTTCTTGCAATATCTTCTTTCTTGTGTTCTTCTGTGTTCTAGGAAAGTTACTGTCATTTACTCTCGCTTTCCTGGGCTCTGGGGTGGGTTCTAATACTTACCTATGTGTTTTCTAACACTCCCTGTGCCACTCTACACACTGCACTTGCCTAGGTGGCAAACCGATTTTCACATTCCACTTTTTAGTATATGGTTTGTGTTTCCCCTAGGCCCATTTCTAACTATTGTGATTTTCACTATTTGCACTGTTTTCTAACAGTTTTTTACAGCTATTTCTGCATACTAGTGCATATAATTTGTGTATTACTTACCTCCCAAGGGAGTATAGTCTCTTTGGTATTTTTGGCATTTGTGTCACCAAAACAAAGTACCTTTATTTTTGTAACAGTCAGTATTTTCTTTCATCTGTGTGAGTACTGTGTGTCTACAGTGGTATTGCATTAGCTTTGCATGTCTCCTAGTTAGGCCTTGGCTGCTCATCCACACTACCCCTAGAGCCTGGGTTCTAGACACTGACTCCATTTCACTAATGAGGGATAACTGGACCTGGTATAAGGTGTAAGTACCTTTGATATCCACTACAAACCAAGCCAGCCTCCTACCTGGACTGACGCAGGATACTTTGCACAAACTTGTGATATGTAGAGGTCAGCCAAACGGACCATTTGAACTTTGATGGAGTGGAACTTTTTCCTGTTCCTATACACCTGTCCATTGGCATTTGGGGGAACCAAGGCTACTTGGATGCCATCTATGGCTCCAATCACATGTAGGATGTGTCTCAAAGCATAAACTTCAGCCTTTACATGGGCCAATTCTTCAAGTTGTGTAAATCGGATGTAGTTGTCCAGGTGTTTCAACAATGAGTCCAGAACAGCCTTCAAGACCAGACTGGACATAGGCTGAGACATCCCTGCAGTTAGGGCCACTATATTTTGAAAGGACCCAGTGGCCAGTAAGTGTAGCAGTAACATGACTTTTACAATGGGTGGTATGCTATTGGGACTACCAATGGCAGTCATCAGATCTGGCTCCAACTGACAACAGAGATCCATTATTGTCTGCCTATTCAGGCGATATATTTGAATCACATGTCACTCCTCCTTGGTCTGTAGGTCTGCTATTGGATGGTACACTGGAGGTTGTCTTGCTCTTCTCATGCCAGGGTAACAATGCCAGAATGTATGTATACCACTCATTCTATACAGCATAAAGTTGATCACACCTACATCACATATAATGCCACATTTTGTCACATGAAACTGAAAAAATGTTGTACTGAGCGCATATCTAGGCAACATTTGGCTATTAACTGCATTCAGATCATGTAACCCCTATTATGTTCTTTAAATGGAGAAACATGTCACTGACAGTAAATGTGACATTAACTTACGTAACATGGTGAACATATTTGGCACATCAATACCATTTTCATATTGTCATTACTCTGCTGACAATACTATTTCATGCACATAACTCAGGATACATCAATGTTACCTTCTCTACATGATACATGCGCATTTCTGCATGTTTACATAAAGCCACCAGTTAACACACTGTCGTAAATACGTTTCACAGTTAGTGACGCACCTTTCAGAACCTTAGCGTTCATATCTGTGCTTTAAAATGGCAGCTGCCTGACCTACTGTTCTCGAAATTAGGAAGTGACCTAACTCTGCCAGTTGATGTCATCATGGAGGTAGGCGGATACAACTGCAGTGCACATCGCCATTGGAACACATTGCTGCCTTTGGTGGACTTGAGCCAATGGCGATGTCCGCCGGTTGTGACGGTCCTGTACGTGGCAGACGTGACCGCCATCTCATATTTCATCCCTTACTTGACTTCTGATACTGCTGCCAGAAAGGCCTCCAGGACCTGAGCTGCTGTGTACTGCCTCTGGGAGCAATCATGCACATCCTACAGGTGATAGGGCCCCTGCCTTCTCAGCTGATGAGCTGGACAAGCTTGTGGAGGAGGTCCTACACCTGTATGGACGGCTCTATGTTGCACCAGAGGAACAGGTAAGTGCGGTGCAGTTCCAATGTTTGAAATGTTGAGTGGAGGATGATATTCAGGAAATGTGGTTGAATGAAGGATTGGGGTAATATGTGTGGGTAGATGGACATGTGCACATGTGCATAGATGGATTCTGAGTCCTGGTATATAGAATGGATTGTAATGGGTGTACCCTGACCCACCTACAGACTGTGTAACATAATAAATGAAGGTGGTGTCAAAAAATACTTGGACAGATATACCATGTTTAAAGACATGCTTGTGTCTGTCCATATATTTCTAGCTGACATCCGGTGCTGGATATGCATGTTGTATGCCTGACTCAACTTCACAAATGGCCTGACTGCAGATGGTCATTCCACACTTGGCGTGCCATGGCCAAGAAAGTGTGGACCCTGGGAGACCACAGCCGGCAGAGAACCCACTGTAGTATGTGGTAGGAGGTTGGGAGATGCTGGGCCTGGAAGACTGCAGAGGCCCAGCTCGGGTTGTCCTCCCAAGGAGGACGAGGTGCCCATCGGATCTTGAGCCCCCCCTAATGGCCCACATATTGGTGGTGGCCTACCCTGAGTTGGATGGACATTTGAGGGCAGCACAGCAGCCACAAGGGGGTAAGTACAGACTTAAAACATTTTCATCCCTTACCAGGTTAGTATATGAAATGATAGAATCTAAGCTCTGAGAATGTGGTAAGTGCAAAGAGTCAATGATCTCCAAGGAACACATAGATGTAGAGTCCTCAACAATGGTCCACAGGTGTGCATATTTTGTTGTGTATAGGTAAATATTACTCACCTATGTTATCCCCTCTGTACAGAATCATATGATGATGCACATGGGAATGTGTCATATGTGTACCACTATACAGCTTTTCATACCCTGCTGGTTGTTCCTTCCTACCTACAGATCAATGCTCCAGTATCATGATGGTAAGTTTTCCAGGTCTTTGCCCTCTGTCCATTCCATTGTCCCTTGTTCCATGTTTATGTGCAACATAGAGTCTGACAACTTAAAGGTATTCCTACTTTTCATAAGGTTTCTGATGAGTGGCAGCGTCATGTGAGGCTGTCATGTCCATCTGACATTTTGCATGGCAAACCTGCAAAAGTTACTCATAGCTGTTAGAAGGTGAACCCCTTTGGTAAGTGAGGGCTGTACATTGGCCTTTGTAATGTGT
Organism: Pleurodeles waltl; assembly: GCF_031143425.1. Lineage (NCBI taxonomy): Eukaryota > Metazoa > Chordata > Amphibia > Caudata > Salamandridae > Pleurodeles > Pleurodeles waltl. The sequence goes on from NC_090444.1 coordinate 295,257,876, forward strand.
CATGTGAGTGGCCATCCTACATGTAAGTAACCATGGAGGTATTTCTAGACTCCTATTGGCTCGCATACAATGATATCACAGCTATGAATGTTAGTGCCATGTACATGCTCTGTAGGAGGGAAATGGCTGATAGGCTATCATAGGCATGATAAATAGGCAGAGACATCTTCTTAACAGTTACAATCTTAACCGGTTTTTGCCAACATCATGTGTACATTGTAAGGTTGTGTCAAAAATCAACATTGTAAAGTCTCAAACATAACTTCTTTTGCAATTTAAGATATGTTCTGAATTATTTTGCATGGAAACCCATTGTTTGCACTGACTACATTGTGGTGCAGTAATGGTAGATCACATTCACATGTGAGTGTACTGGAATGTGTAATCAGGCATTTGGCTTGCATCAAGGTGTATGTCCCTATCATGGTAGCCTTAGATGTGGTTTGTGTAATTGATATTTCCCCAAACAGATGTAAGACTAGTCATGTCTGATGTGTGGATAGTGATGTTGCTACTCAGTCATTAGTCTATTGACGTTGCCTCTCATCATGATACGTTGAACTGTATATCACCTTCATGCATATGACAGGTGTCCATTGCATTGAAAGAGTAACTATACTACCTGTGGTTCTGTGTGGGTGAATGCTCTGGCCTAAATTGGCTCTTATAAGTGCAAGACTTTGTTTACAGGAGGACAATGACTAAGATAAATAGGTCCACAAAGTATCTATTATCCTTTCCTACATCACTATTGGTACATGTGTTGGTGTCATATGTTCAGACTCTATCATACCCAAATTTGGATATGCCAAATAGACTAGTTGAAGTTTGCAAATTTCCATTGTGAAGGTTGTGAACTCTGTGACATGAAATGGTTCTGTCTTGTATGCAACATGCTGTCTTGTGTTCAGCATATGATAAGGTCCCTTTCCTGGTACATAATATCTGGTCAAATTGAACATATGTGTAGATTTTGTGTATATGATATGTGGAAAATCAATGTTATCACTTTTTCTATTAGCTTGGTTGCTGCTTGACTATGCTGCTGTGGATAGGGACCGGGAATCATGTGGCCAAGTCAGCTTGTCATGGAATGGTTAATGTGATAGCTCTACTGATACAATGGTAGTATAGGTGTGAGATAGGTGGCTTATCTGGTGTGTGACATTGTTATTATATAGGGGTATGCAATGTATTTTGTTGTGACATGATGTTGCCACTAACATTGATCTACCTGGGGGTGTAGTACAACTAGATGTAATGTTAATGATGTGTACGGTGTGTTAGTGGTATGAAAAGAATGTAATTACCCTATCTCTCTTTCTGTTTTCCAGCATCAGCATCGGCAGGCGAAGTAGACGCGGCACAGCCGAGTGGGAAAGCCACTGCCCACAGGACCTCCAGTCATGAGAACACTGACACCGAGGGACCCAGTGGCCCAGAAGGCGAGGGGAGTGCCATGGGGGAGACAGGATCCACTTCATCATCATCGGAATCCTTCCGCAGTGGACACTCCCTGGTGATGCCGGACCCATCTGGAACCACCCCAGCACTATCTCTGTCCATAACCCCTCTTTCTATCAGTGCCCTCCTTGTAGCTCCCCACCCAGTTGGCCGTGCCTGCTCACCCAAGAGGGTGGGCGTGTCCTTTGCTGCAGGCACCTTTGCACCAGCCCCTGTTAGCCCTTCTGTCCTCGGTGAAAAGGCTATTGCCCTCCTGAGGACTATCTCTGTGGGTCAGTCGACCATTGTGAATGCCATCTAGGGACTGGCAACTCTGATACTACAGAGTAATACATTCCTGAGGGCATTCATGGTGCATTGGCTTGCCTATAGAGATAATTTCGGGCTCTGGTCTCCACACTGACGGTAGCCAGTCACCCTTTGTCTCCTGTCTCCCCTCCATCTTCCACTTCCCAATCTCAATCCCTCCTTACCCAACTCATCCAAAACACACAAACAGAAAGGCATGCATCCACCTCAAAATCCAAGGGTAGCGCAGACAAACCAAAGCACCACAGGACACACCACTGGCATGCACACAAGCAACATAGACCTGCACACACAGCAAAAGAGTCACAATGTGCCCTGACACCCCCACCACTCCCAGCATCACAGACAGAACACCTGACACACCTGCAGACACCACACCTACGTTCACAGATTCAGCTACTACACCTATCCTACCTGTAGACAGTACCCCAGCAGACCCTCTGACATCAACCCCAGTCACCACACTCACAGACACTAAAACCACTGACACTTCTACATGCAGCACATCCACCATACATGCAGTCACCACCCCAACAGACAGCCATGCACCTACCCTAGCATCCCCCAGTACCTCCACCACCCCTCAGCCCGATACATCAATCAATCAATCAATAAGATAAATGTATAGAGCGCGCTACTCACCCATGAGGGTCTCAAGGCGCTGGGTGGGGGGAAAGGAGGGTCACTGTCCGAACAGCAATGTCTTGAGGTTCTTTCTGAAAAGCAGGAGGTCTTGGGTCTTGTGGAGGTTGGTGGGGAGGGAGTTCCAGGCCATGGGGGCGAGGTAGGAGAAGGATATGCCTCCTGTGGTGGCACGTTGGATGCGGGGGACTGTGGCAAGTGCGCGGTCGGCAGATCAAAGGTAGCGGTTGGGAGTGTGGAAGTTCACTCTTTCGTTGAGGTAGGTTGGACCGGTGTTGTGGAGGGATTTGTGCACGTGTATGAGCATTTTGAAGGTGATCCTCTTGTCGATGGGGAGCCAGTGAAGGGATTTGAGGTGTGATGAAATGTGTTCATGGCGAGGGAGGTCCAGGATGAGGCATGCAGCTGTGTTCTGGATTCTCTGGAGTTTGCGTTTGAGTGTGGTTCCGGCATAGAGGGCACTTCCGTAGTCTAGCCTGCTGCTGATGAGTGCGTGGGTGACGGTCTTTCTGGTCTCTATGGGACTCCATTTGAAGTTTTTTTTCAGTGTGTGGAGTGTGTTGAAACAGGAGGAGGTGACGGCGTTGATTTGCTGGGTCATGGAGAGTGAGGGGTCCAGGATGATGCCAAGGTTGCATGTGTGGTTTGTGGGCGTTGGTGCGGGGCCTAGGCCGGTGGGCCACCAGGAGTCGTCCCATATGGTTTTGTTGGGGCCGAAAATGGTTATTTTGGTTTTGTTGGAGTTGAGCTTGAGGTGGTTTTCTGTCATCCAAGTGGCGGTGTCAAGGAGTGCAGCGTGGAGGTTGGTTTTGGTGGTAGTAGGGTTGCGGGTGAGGGAGATGATGAGTTGGGTGTTGTCTGCGTTGGAGAAGATGGTGATTCCGTGTGGTCGGAGGATGTTGGCGAGCAGGGTCATGTAAATGTTGAAAAGGGTGGGGCTGAGGGAGGACCCTTGGGGGGCTCCGCAGATGATTTTGGTGGCAGTGGGGTGGAAGGAAGGGAGGTGGATTTTTTGGGTTCTATCGGTGAGGAAGGAGGGGAGCCAGTCTTGGACTTTGTGTCGAATCCCTGTGTTGTGGAGGCGTGTGCTGAGTGTATGGTGGCAGACAGTGTCAAAGGCCATGAAGAGGTCCAGGAGGATGAGTGCAACAGTTTCACCCTTGTTGACTCTGGTTCTGATGTCATCAGTACATGCGATAAGGGCGGTTTCTGTGCTGTGGTTCTTGCGGAACCCAGACTGGGAGGGGTTGAGTGTGTTGTTTTCCTCAAGGAAGTGGGATAGGCGGGTGTTCACTAGTTTCTCAGCGACCTTGGTGGGGAAAGGGAGGAGAGAGATGGGGCGGTAGTTGGAGAGGTCGTCCAGGTCAGCTTTGGGCTTTTTTAGGAGTGCGGTGACTTCTGTGTGCTTCCAGGGGTCTGGGAAGGTGGCGGTGTCGAATGAGCTGTTGATTATGTCTCGAAGCTTGGGGGCGATGGTTGGTATGGCTTTGTTGTAAATGTGATGGGGCAGGGGTTGGAGGGGGATCGAGAGTTGATGGAATTCATTGTTTTTTCAGTTTCTTCGTCGGTCGTTGGGGCCCAGGTGGTTAGTAGGTTGGGGGGTGTGGGTGGGGTCTGTGTTGGACGGGTGGGGGGGGGTGTGGTGGGTGTGTGTGGTTTGAAACTGTTGTGTATGTCTAGGATTTTGTGGTGGACATGGTTTGAGAGGGAGTCACAGAGGAGTTGTGTGTGTGTGGGGTCTAAGTTGCTGGCTTTGGGTTTGGAGAGCTCTTTTATGATGGTAAAGAGTTCTTTGCTGTGGGAGTTACTGTCTATGTGTTCCTTGTAGTATGCTCTTTTGGTGGTGCGTATGAGTTGCTGGTGATTGAGAATGGAGGTTTTGAGGGTGGAGAAGTTGGTGGTTGTGGGTTCCTGTCGCCAGACTTTCTCTGCTTTCCGGCACTTGCGCTTGGAGTCTTGGAGTTCAGGGGTGAACCATGGGGCGTTCTTGATGTTGCGGGTGGTGTTTTTTCTGAGGGGGGCGAGTGAGTCCGCGCAGGTAGTGATCCATTTTGCGAGGTTGTGGGCAGCAGTGTTGGGGTCGTTGGTGTGGGGGGGGTTTCTGTGCCAGATGGGAGTTCAGGTGTTCTTTGGGGATCTTGTCCCACATGCGGTAGGGTGTGGTGTGTTGGTGGTGGTGTGTGGGGGGTTTGGCGAAGGAGAAGTGGACGCAGTGGTGGTCGGTCCAGTGGAGTTCGGTGGTGTGGGTGTAGGTTATGTGTTGGCTTGAAGTGAAGATTGCGTCTAGTGTGTGTCCTGCTGAGTGGGTGGGTGCTGTGACCAGTTGTTTGAGTCCGAGGTTTGTGAGGTTGTCTAGGAGGGATGAGGAGTTGTGGTCTTGTGGGTTCTCCAGGTGAAAGTTGAAATCACAGAGGAGGATGTAGTCTGTGGAGGTGAGGGCGTGAGGGCTGATGGTGTCAGCGGTGGTGTCACAGAAGGGGGGCGTGGCCCTGGGGGTCTGTATATGAGAGTACCTCTGAGGGTGGTGTTGTTGTTTATGTGGATTAGGAAGTGCATGTGTTCTGTGCTGTCTAGGGTGTTGTGTGTTTTGGTGGTGACCTCAGTGGTGTCTTTGTGCAGGATGGCGATGCCACCTCCTGGTTTGTTTAGGTGGTCTTTGCATTGGAGTTTGTACCCATCAGGGGTGGCTGTGGCTATGTCGGGCTCAGATGAGGGGTTCGTCCAGGTTTCTGTGAAGAAGACAATGTAAGGTGAGTGTGATGTGATGAGGTCCCAGAGTTCTATGGCATGTTTGTGTAGGGAGCAGGTGTTTAGGAGTAAGCAGTTGAGATGGTTGTGGGGGGTGTTGTTGTTGTGTTGTGCGATAGTGTTGGTGTGGGGGCTTGTGGTGTTGCTGTGGGTTGTGGTGGTGTTGTCGTGGAGTGTGTTCAGGTTGTGGGTCTTTTTGTGGTGGGGCCTGTTGGGGTGTGCAGGGGCTGTGCGGGACTTTGTTGCATTGAGATTGTGGTGTTTGGTGTGGGGGCACTGGGGTTGGTGTGGGGCGTGTGGGTGTTAGAGGTGTGAAGGGTGGAGCAGGAGAATCAGCAGGCGTAGCAGGTGAAGGGTCCCTGTGTGTGTGTGGGTTTGGTTTGGGTGCAGGCGGGTGTGGTCCTGGGTTGAGGGAGTAGAGTGTGTTTGTGGAGTGGTGTTGTCTGGGGGGGTCTTGGCTGGGGGGACCAAGGGGACTGGCGCTGGATGTGGTCCAGGCACGGACGGGCGCAGACGGGCTTGCCTCTGGCGCACCTCCGGCACGTCCACTGCGCAGCTGCACAGCGGCCACCATTAAGAGGGTGGGGTGGGAGGGTGGAGCAGCTGGGAGGAGGGAAGGAGGGCCAATTGGTGTGCCCGGGGGCGGGGACACAGGGGAGGCAGTGGCAGGGGAAACAGAGACCGGCCGGAGCCGGTGTTGAGAAAAAGGGCGGGAGAGAGAGTGAAACGAGAGCTAAGAACAGGGGGGCAGAAAAAGTGCAGCGTAGAGGATCACAAGAGGAATAGATGACTATGCAAAGATGGCAGAAGAAACGGCATATACAGAATACAAAAACACAAAAGGATTACTTACTCGAGAAACTGGAGATGCCTACCACTAGGCACCAGGGATGAGGCGCAGGCGGGTGCCTGCAGGTGGAGGAGGGCATCGAACTGCTGTCCAGGCGGCAGTCGGACAGATCAGGGGCACAGGGCAGGCTGGTGGAGCCAAGTGGACTCCTGGTCAGAACCAGGTCAGGGAGTCACATGGGGCTCCGCGCAGCGGCCGCCATTAAGAGGTTGGAGCAGCTGGGAGGAGGGAGGGAGGGCCAATGGGTGTGCGCGGGGGCAGGCCACGGGGGAGGCAGCGGCAGGGGAAACAGAGACCGGCCGGTGTTGAGAAAACAGACGGGAGAGAGAGAGCGAAATGAGAGCTAAGAACAGGGGGGCAGAAAAAGTGCAGCGCAGAGGATCACAAGAGGAAGAGATGGCTATGCAAAGATGGCAGAAGAAACAGCATATACAGAATACAAAAATACAAAAACACAAAAAGGATTACTTACTCGACAAACTGGAGATGCCTACCGCTAGGCACCAGGGATGAGGCGCAGGCGGGTGCCTGCGGGTGGAGGAGGGCCTCAAACTGCTGTCCAGGCCGCAGTCGGACGGAGCAGGGGCACTGGGCAGGCTGGTGGAGCCAAGTGGACTCCTGGCCAGAACCAGGTCAGGGAGTCACACATAAACACCCTCACTCACCAACCCAACAGACGCTCACCACCCACAAGCATACCTCCCACAAACATGCACCCAAGACATCCACACCAAAATCTCATGCAACCACTCCCTCCCCTTCACACCCAAACTCTTTTGCTAAGACAGTCCCAGTGTGTGTAAAAAAGCTTTCCTTTATGAGTTTGATCTTTTCGCTACTCTTCCTCTCCATGAAACCCAGAAACATTCTGTTTCCCTCCCATCCCTTCCACCTCCAAGGCCTCCCCTACCCCCCTGCAAGTAAAATGTAACAGGTGATTATGTGTACTTATGGTTGCTGTTGTTGGCAAAGATTCTGTAGTCTTTTAGTGAGCAGAAGCAGCTGAGTGACATCTGTTCTGGTTCCATGGCAGCTCCGAATGAGTATGGCTTCCTGAAGATGTGTCTCCTTTTCTACAGTTTGTTTATGCCTGGGTTTCCCTGGTGTTCCGACCACAGTGAAAATCTTGGAGGTGTGCAGCCTCCTAATATGTCCGTCGGCAACGTGGTATCCGCCGGCCTGCTGGTGCCTTAAATCGTCCATGGCGGTCTGACCGCAGTGGTGGTGCTTTGTCTGTATTCTGTAGGGATTACCGCCAATTTGTCAGTCTTGTCCGCCAGCCTGTTGGCAGTATGACCACCACTATCAAATATGGCGGTCATGGGACCGCCAAACTCGTAATGAGACCCTAAGTCGAATATTTAATGAGCCTTGTCTTTTTGCTTGGCAGGCCACCATTATAGACGTTGTCTGAAATAGGAAAAGAGAAAACAATGCTTTTCTGCCTGCTGAAATATGCCATTCTACCACCTTCCAAAGGAGCATGGAGGGATTTAGTACTAAATCATGACTTTAACCTCTGCGGCCAGAAATTGTTCCAGGACATTGTGTCCATGGCAATATCTGGAAGGCTATTTTTGAGTCTCCGTTTAATGAAAATGGAAATGATCAGGCTTCGGAACCGAAAACCATTGATAATGAAACTAATGATAATTTTCTCCTTGTGATGAATTTTGAAGGAAAGCAGTATTTATGTAAATATTTCTTCTGTCTTGCCCTGCTTTGAATTCGTTTTCTACTGACATTTGTCAAATGTATCCTGGAGTGTGCATGGGGTGTGACATATTGCACTGCAGATGAGAGTGAGAGGTTATTAACTTACACATATACCAACTTATCACAATACCGTGGATATGTAGCCATCAATTATATTAGTCATCTGATCATGAAAACATACTCATGTTTTAAAAACACCTCAATTTGCACATATAAATTCATTTTCCTGAACCGATTTCCTTTGTCAACAGTCATAGGTAAGTGGGCCAAGTTTCAAACATTTTCACAATCAAACAGTGGTGTTTGCCTTATTAGCTTAGCTGAGTTGTCACATACAAGGAATAGAAATGAATTCATTAGTCTGTTTGATTACAACTAAGTCACAAAGCACCACAAGAGCAGTACACTTCATTAAACATTCATTTGTATGTAGTGGTTGGTCATGTAACAATGTTTTTCAAGTACTTGTCTAGGAACTAGGAAAGGGCACCGCAAGGCAGTGTCAGCACTGGCCAGCAATGCTCTAAAAGAGTGAGATCCTGCCAGATTCCGGTCCTGGAAGCAATATTGCAGCCAGATCTAGGATTCCATTGACTAGTGAAATATCCTGAATTCTATGTCAGGACCGGAGGCTCCAATTATGCTTCTCTTTCTTCACTCTTTTTTAACAGCAGCCAATCAGAAAGTTGAACAGAAAAACCTACATATCCCAAGAGTACAACAAGAGGCAGACCCCTATGAAACGCTGGCAAACATGAAACAACTCCTCTTTCTTTACTGCTTCGCAGCCTGTTAAGTGCTTTTGATTTTCTTTGTTATTTTTGAGTGATTGTGTGATTACAGAATTATGTTCGTGCTGCGAGCACGTGATTGTCAGACTTTATTGCCTGGGGAGTGTTTTTCTACCTCCTGGGGGTGCCCATCAGCTCTTGTCCCCTGTCAGTAGAGAGGGAGTGGGGGAGTGAGGACACTCCCAGTCCTTTTTCAATTGCCACAGCTTTATTCCAATGTGCATGCGCAAAGCCCGTAGTGCTTATGGACATGCTGAGACGCGTGTTTTATGGTCTCTATCGATTGCAGGCTGTGTTTCTCCCTGTTTTATTCCCCAAGTGTGCTATTCTTGGGGTTGCAATAATTTTAATACAGGCTGGGCCTGTTTTTGTTTGGGCAGAGCTCCTTCCACATCCGGATATTTACCCTGTTTCAGGGCTGATATTCAGCCCCATTTGGCCTGCATCAACCATTTTTCTTCTGCTCCTTTGGAGTCCTTTTTATATCCAGTCAGCATGGCTGCTTATGATGGATGCCAAGGAGGTGATGAATGTTATGTGGATGATCCTGCTGGATCTTTTGAGTAAGACCTTGTCTACGCTTTAGATGCTGGGGAGTATCATACAGTCAATCAAGCCTAGGCTCAGGCTATCAGGCCCATTAAACACCACCTTTTTGGTTTTGCCGAGCAGTAGGGATGGGTGGGCCCTTCAGTTTGCAGGCCCCCAAGCAGCATAACAATCTGCATGCTGCGGACTTTGAGAGTCTTATCAGGTCACTGGCCAGGGATCGTGACTATAATGCTGCTTCCACACAGAAATCTAAGGCCCTCATTACAACATTGGCGGTAAAATCCGCTTACCGCCGTGCAGAAGACAGCCAACACACCGCCACAGCAGCGGAATTCCGCCACAGCTATTATGACCCACATCTCAGAATCTGCCAAAAGTCAGACACCCACACAAGTCCGCCACACCAAAGGTCAGTGATAAACTGGCCAAAACAAAACCGACACCGTCACGCCAACAGAAATGCGCCCACACTATCACGACACACGAATCCACGCGGCGGTCTTTCATCCGCGGTATTCCATTGGAAGTACACACCGCTGTGCTCAAAATACACACACTCTTACAAAACATCCCCACATTGGACAATTCAAAATACACACCCCTGAGATACCTACACAAACCACTCCCACACACCCATTACAATATAAAACACACACCCACATCACCCACAAACCCCCACAACAAAAAATTCAGAAAGAAGGCCAGAGAGAGACACCACCAGCAAGAACAACAGCATCCACAGGCACACAACACCATCACCCACACAACTTCCACGCACCTCACACAACACACCACTACATATCACCACACTTATCACCACACACTCCACCCCACACAATACCTACACCACCCCATGGCACGGCAAAGACACCCCAGGTTCTCGGAGGAGGAGCTCAGGACCATCAGCTCCACCCTGGGCACCATCGTAGGGGTGCTGAAGGAACTACTCAACACCAGGAGGGACACTGTGGCACTACAAGGGGCCCCTGACACTAGCATGGATGATGAACTGCCCACCACCTACGCCGGCGCTAGTGGACAGGACGCCCCGCCACAGAACCACCACACCAGCACCCCACCCCCTGCAGAGGGAGAACCACCCCGCAAACGGTCCCTGAGATCCAGGAACAAGACAGAGAACAATGCCAAGAGCCCCGCCAAGAAATGAGACCACCCTGATTGTCATCCTACTGTCCCACTTTGTCACCCTGTCCATAATTAAACTGCCCCAGCTCCACTTCCTATGCCCATATGGGCAATGCACCTGTGAGACTAATAGACTGGACTCTGCCATGGACACTCCTCCGCCATCACCCCTCACCATTTCACTACCCCCTCCAATGTTGAGCATTTAAATATACACACCTAAAGCACAAAATGATCTGGAGTCTGTCTGTGATTTCGAAATAGTGTATTAGCAATTACACTGACAAAATGTTTTTGAAATAGTAATGTCAACATACCTATGTCAAACAGCTCTAGTCCATGAGGAATCTAAGCAGATGTCACACAGTGGGACCCACATCTGTGAAACTGTAAGGGAAAGTGACAACTCAGTGACCATACCCTGGGTGAAAACAACAGACAGGAGAGAGGTAGTGGTGTTAAAGTACATGTAGTAGGCAGGATTGTATTCTTACCTGTGTGTCACTGGAAATATTGCTGGATCACTGAGTCCCTGTTGTGCATGTCTTCATCCTCTGCTTCCTCCTCATCACTGTCCACAGGCTCCACAGCTGCAACAGCACCGCCATCTGGATCATCCTCCTGCAGAAAAGGCACCTGGCGTCGCAAAGCCAAGTTGTGAAGCATACAGCAGGCCACGATGATCTGGCACACCTTCTTTGGTGAGTAGAATAGGGATCCACCTGTCATGTGGAGGCACCTGAACCTGGCCTTCAGGAGGCCAAAGGACCGCTCCATCACCCTCCTAGTTCGCCCATGGGCCTCATTGTAGGGTTCCTCTGCCCTGGTCCTGGGATTCCTCACTGGGGTCAGTAGCCATGACAGGTTGGGGTAACCAGAGTCACCAGCAAATGGTGAGGGGCAACTGTTAGACACACACTAACCTGGAGGGATAACCCCAGACCCAGATAACCATTCCCACTGACTTGCTTCCAGGTGCTCACCTAATAGCCACACACGGTGCCTCTGGAGTTGACCCATCACATAAGGGATGCTGCTATTCCACAGGATGTAGGCGTCATGCACTGAGCCAGGGAACAAGGCTTTCACATGGGAGATGTACTGGTCTGCCAAACATACCATCTGTACATTCATAGAATGATAACTCTTCCGGTTTCTGTACACCTGTTCACTCCTGTGGGGGGGGACCAAAGCCACATGGGTCCCATCAATGGCACCTGTGATGTTGGGGATATGTCCCTGGGCATAGAAATCACCTTTCACTGTAGGCAAATCCTCCACCTGAGGGAAAACGATGTAGCTCGGCATGTGCTTCAGCAGGGCAGACAACACTCTGGACAACACGTTTGAGAACATAGGCTGGGACATCCCTGATGCAATGGCCACTTGCTCGGAAATGGAGTACTGACAGCACCTGCACTAGAGAGGGGATTCCAGTGGGATGGCGGATAGCTGACATCAGGTCTGGCTCCAACTGGGCACACAGTTCCAGAATTGTGGTACGATCAAGTCTGTAGGTGATAATTACATGTCGCTCCTCCATTGTCAACAGGTCCACCAGCGGTCTGTACACCGGAGGATGCCGCCATCTCCTCACCTGCCCCAGCGGACGTGCTCTATGGAGGAGAACAGCGAGCAGAGAGTCAACCAACACTGAGGTACGTAAACACGACTTTATAGGAAAATGTTTGAAAATCGACATATGGCTGTATTAGTGTTTAAGCAAGACCTAGATATGTGTGACGCAGTCAAAATGAATGCCATGTGGCCCCCTGAAATGGCGTCTGCCTGACCTGTAATGTGGGACCAGGGGATATGAGGTAACTGCGCTGGCGTTGTACACCGTCACAGTAAGCGGTCGAAGACCGCGGCGCAATCCTGCATTGGTTAGCATTGGACCCTATTTGTCCCAGGACACAATGACAATGTATGCCAGCGGTGATGGTACGCACCACCGCGGACGTCACCGCCATTCTTTCTCTGTTCAATCACTTGATACCTGATCTTCGACAGGAGAGGACCTACACTGCAAGTGCTGCTGTGACCTCAGTGTGGAACAGACAACGCCATCTCCTCACATGTCTCAGCGGACGGTGCCTATGAAGGACAACGGCAAGCACAGAGTCAAACAACTCAAAGGTACATACCCACAGTTTACCCAGAACACCAATCATACACAAAAGGTGGCCTGTAAGTGTGTTGAGACTAGGCCTAGGTATGTGTGACGCAGTTGAAAATGAAGCCATGTGGGCCACTGAAATGGCGGCTGCCTGACCTGTAAAGTGGGACACTGGGATGTTAGGTACCTGTCCAGGCGTTGTTCACCGTGGCGGTAGGCGGGCGAAGACCGCAGCGCAATGCTGCATTGGTTAACATTGAACCCTATGGGTCCCAGGAGCCAATGATGATGTACGCCGGTGGTGATGGTACGGACTGCCGCGGACGTGACCTCCATTTTCTATCTGTTCAATCACTCGATACCTGATCTTCGACAGGAGAGGACCTACACTGCAAGTGCTGGTGTGACCTGTGTCTGGAAGCGACGATGGCTCATGCGTCTGGGGATAGGGTCCCTGCCTTCACATCGGAGGAGTTGGAGAAGCTCGTGGATGGGGTCCTCCCCAGTACACGCTACTCTACGGTCCTCCAGACAAACAGGTAAGTACACAGGGAGCATGTTGTATGGGCTATGGGCTATGCCTGTGTGGAGAGGGCTGGATGTAAGAAGGAAAGGGGCAGAGTGCTGCGTGCATGAAAGACGGTGAATGCATGTGCCACATGGCAAGGGTAGGGTTGGGGGCCAATCACTTTGACAGTGCAGCTGGTAATAACTTCTCTTTTCCGATGTACATTTCATGTAGGTCAGTGCCCACCAGAAAAAAAGATATTTGGCGTGCCATCGCTGAGTACGTCCGGACCCTGGGGGTCTACCACAGACAGAGCACCCACTGCCGGAAAAGATAGGAAGACATTCGCCGCTGGAGCAAGAAGACGGCGGAGGCTCAGCTGGGGATGGCCTCCCAATGTGGGAGGGGTGGCCGTCGCACCATGACCCCCCTGATGTTCAGGATCCTGGCGGTGGCTTACCCAGAGTTGGATGTGCGCTTGAGGGCATCACAGCAGACACAAGGGGGTGAGTACACTCTTATTCTGCTGACTTTGCGTGCAGTGGAGTTGTCTGGGTGGGGGAGGAGGGCTGTGGGTTTCCCTAGGCCAGGGCGAGTTCCGTAGGCATGGGCCCTCCGTAAGGCAGGCCATGTGGCACCCCACCCCACCTCTGTAGACTGCCAAGTACAGCTATTCATGCCCCTGTGTCATCTATGTGTGCAGATGTCGTCCATAGCCTTGTAGGCCATTTCCCAGTAATTGAACAGTGGAGCCCAAGAACGCGGCGTAGTATAGGGGGCTTCTGTGTCTGTCTTGTCCGCCAACGGTAGCGGTCATCCATGCACTCAACATGTCTTTCTTCTATTGTCCCTCCCTTTTTGTGGTCTCCCTGTTCTTGTGTGCATTAGCATCATCAGGCGGAGGAGAAGTGGCACTGGAGCATGACGGAGCTGCATCCCACATGGCCCTGGAGGGCGAGACTACGGACTCGTAATTCACCAGTGGGACGGAGGGCAAGGGGAGCTTCACGGCGGGGACAGGAGCTGAGACCAGCGACACGGACATGTCCTCTGATGGGAGCTCCCTTGTGGTGGCGGCAACATCTGTGCCCCCGCATCTACAGGTACAGCCGCCACCCTCCCTACCAGCACCACCCTCCCAGCAGCCCCTCAGCCTTCGCCCCGTGCCCGCTCACCCAGGAGGGTGGGCATCACCTTCGCCCCAGTCACCACTGCTGCCCTCAGTGAGGAGGCCATTGACCTCCTCAGGTCCCTCACTGTTGGGCAGTGTACCATTTTGAATGCCATCCAGGGTGTAGAAATGCAGTTGCAACAAACTAATGCATTCCTGGAGGGCATTCATTCTGGTCAGACGGCCCTTCACCGAGCCTTTCAAACTCTGGCCTCAGCACTGATGGCAGCCATTGTCCCTGTGTCTAGCCTCCCCCCTCCAACTTCCTCCACCCAGACCCAATCCCCTGTACCTCTGCCTATCCCAAGCACACCATCAGACCAGCCTGCACACACCTCACCACACAAGGGAAGCTCAGGCAAACATAAGCACCACACATCCCACAGGCACTCATGCAAGCATCACACACATGCAGACACACCAACATCCACTGCCTCCACTGTGTCCCCCTCCTCCTCGTCTCCCTCCTCCCTCCCAGTCTCGTCTACACTCACACCTGCATGCACTACCTCTACAGCCACTACGTCCCTCACCAGCACACCCACCAGCAAACCCTGTCACGTGCAGTCACCACCCCCACTACCATTCACACGTCCCCTGTGTCCTCTCCCAGTGTGTCTGTGATGCCCCCTCCCAAGATACACAAACGCAGGCACACACCCACCCAACAGCCATCCACCTCACGACAGCCTCGAGCGCATGCACCTGCACCCAAAGTCACCAAATGTACACGTCCTACTACCACCACCTCTTCCTCCACTCCCAAACCCCCTCCAGCTACCTGTCCCAGTGTGTCCAAAAAACTTTTCCTGTCCAGCCTTGACCTTTTTCCCACACCTCCCCCACCCCGTCCATCTCATAGGTCCTGAACTAGCACCTCAGCCATAACATCTCCGGGACCAGTGGTGCCTGTAGTCACCGGTATGTGGAGTGCACCGGCCACCAGGACAGCCAGTGTGGCACGGAGCCACAGCACAGACAGTCCCCCACATGTGAAGCATCAGAAGTTGGCCAGTGCCCAGCAGGAGAGGGGGAAGACTCCAGCCACCAAAGACGCTCCCAGGGGTCCCGGTGGGAGTGTGGAGTCAGCTGTGGCACCTTCCAAGGTGGGGAAGGGCCAAAAGAAACCCGCCAAGTCTGGGTAGAGCTGCACGGCGGAGAAGACCACCATCATCCCCGCTGCCCAGGAGGCCACCGCCAGCCCCAGCCCAGCTGCCCAGGAGGCCACTGCCAGCCCCAGCCCAGCTGCCCAGGAGGGCCCCGCCAGCCCCAGCCTAGCTGCCCAGGAGGCCACTGCCAGCCCCAGCCCAGCTGCCCAGGAGGGCCCCGCCAGCCCCAGCCCAGCTGCCCAGGAGTACAAGCCCCGCTGGGCCATGAAGGACCGCCAGCACAAGCCTTGCTGGGCCATGAAGGACCGCCAGCACAAGCCCCGCTCGGTCATGAAGGACCCCCAGCACATGCCCCGCTGGGCCAACTCAATCACCGCTGCACAGGGCACCGCCAACTCAAGGACCGCTGAACAGGGCACCGCCAACTCAAGGACTGCTGCACAGGGCACCGCCAACTCAAACACCACTGAACAGGGCACCGCCAACTCAAGCACCGCTGAACAGGGCACCGCCAACTCAAGCACCGCTAGCCCATGAGCGGCAGGGGCACTGACGCAACTGTGTCCGTCACGGGGTGAGTGATGCACTCTGGGCACCAGTCCCCCTCCAGAACCAGTGGAGACATCCATCCACTACCTCTGTCCTTCACAGGATGAAGCACTCTGGGCACCAGTCCCCCTCCAGAACCAGTGGAGACATCCATCCACTACCTCTGTCCTACACAGGATGAAACACTCTGGGCACCATTCCCCCTCCAGAACCAGTGGAGACATCCATCCACTACCTCTGTCCTACACAGGATGAAGCACTCTGGGCACCTGTCCCCCTCCAGAACCAGTGGAGACTGTTATCCACTTGAGAGACTGTGGCTTTGTACTCCCAGGATTGAACAGTGGGCAAACCACCCACTGTAGAGACTTGAGAGACTGTGGCTTTGCACTACCCAGGATGGAACAGTGGGCAACCCACCCACTGTAGAGACTTGAGAGACTGTGGCTTTGCACTCCCCAGGATGGAACAGTGGGCAACCCACCCACTGTAGAGACTTGAGAGACTGTGGCTTTGCGCTCCCCAGGATAATGCAGTGGGCAAAACACCCACTGTAGAGACTTGTGAGACTGTGGCTTTGCACTCCCCAGGATTGAACAGTGGGCATGTGGCCCTCTCGTGGATTTGGCGTCGTGCACTCAAGCGGCTGAGGTGCCCCCCCTTTCCCTCCCCCTGAGGTGCCTGTTTAGTGGCTGTCTGATCCCCCTGCAGTGTTCTCTCCGTCATGGTCGGGGATCTTGTGTGGGCCTAGCCCATACTGTGTGGTCCCAGTGTTCCACGGACTATCTTTGTGCAGTACCTGGACTACTATTCCTGGTATATATTTTGTACATGGTGTATATATATATTTCTGCCTACTTGTTTGTAATATATTCCGATGGTTACACTCATTTTCTTTGGTCTTTGCATTCTTCCAGGAGGGGTTTGGGGGTACTGTGATGTATTGATATGCATTAGTGTGTGTGTTGTAGTCGGTGTGGGTGGGGGTGGGTGTGGGGTGTTGCGTGTGTGTGTCCCTGTTTTTTGCCTCCCCTGTGTTGTAGGTGCAGTACTCACTGTGGTCTTCGCCGCCGGCGTTGGTGCTCCTGGTAGAGGAGCAGGAAGACTATCGCAGGTAGAATTTGGAGTTCTGGTTCCATGGTGTCCTCGTTCCTCGTGGAGTGTGTAGAGGTGAGCGTTTTCCCTTCGAAATTCCTGTTTCCGCCGTTTTTTTATCCGCAGTGAATCCGCCCTGGAATCACTGCCACCGGAAAAGGTGGCGGATTGGCCTGTCATAATAGTGTGGGCGGTACATTGTCTCCCGCCTGTCTGTTGGCGGTGACCGCTGCGCTGTTTGTTTGTACCGCCGTGGCGGTCGGAGTGTTAAAGTGGCTGTCTTTGTTGGCGGTTTCCGCCACGGTCGTAATTCCAATTTTTTAGCGCCGGCCTGTTGGCGGTTTTACCGCTGCTTTAACACCGTCCGCCAGGGTTGTAATGACCACCTAAGTCTAAGGAGGATTTAGCTCTCGAAAGTGCAAAAAGAAGTTGCACCACAAGGAAAACCCTATTCCTGCTCCAAAAGTCCTTCATTTTAAATCGAAGGACATTGTTCATCCCTGATCTTCCCTATGGATGTCTCCAGCGGAAGTTGCAGACTATGTGGAATCCCACATTAGACATGGTTTTGAGAAGGATGTTCACTCCAGATTGCGTTCTGAATGTCTGAGAACTGATTTTCCCTCTAAAGTGACTGAAACCCCTGAACTGGATCCTACTTTAGTCACTTATTTGAAAAAGTTTTCAAAAGACCCAAAGAAGGGCATAGATCGTGCCTGGCGTGGTTGCCAGGAAAAGCTTCTGGACGTAACTGGCCCCTTGACCAAGATTTTGGATCTGGGATTTCAGGCCAAGGATTCTGGTGAGTCCATTGACCCCGATGTTCTGGTGGGTTGGGCTCAAAGGGCTCTGCGCTTTCTGGATAACGCTAACTGTGCAATTTCCAACGAACATCGTCACTCCATATTGATCAAGATGGATCTCAAATTGGCGCGCCTGGCTTCATCTGAGTCAGGTCCTTTGGCTCCGGGCTTGCTTTTTGACTGTCCTTTCCTTTCCTTCATTTGCGGTAACTTATGTCAATTTGGACAAGGCCCAAGGGTCTATCAAAAAGGTTCTTCGCCCACTTTTTCGTGGGGACGGACGCTACAGAGGGCGTGCTTTCGGCCATTTCAGCCAGCAAGGCCCTCAGCGAGGTTACTATCATCAAGGAAGAGGTGGCTTCCAAGACTAAGACTCCTCCACGCCAGCTTTCTACCCCTCCTGTCCGGGAGTGGGTCATTCCAGGTTCCGCAGAGGGAGGTCTACAGGCACCCAATCATACTGCCAAGACGCAGGATCTACAGGTGAGCCTGATTTTAAGCTCAGAGATTGTTTTGGGGGTCAGGACATAGGTTTTTCTGCAAGCGTGGCTCATGATGCCTCCCTGTCTGACCTTTTTTTCCCTTCAAGAGCACAGTTTCATTCCCGCAGAGATCACATTGCTTTTGAAAAAAGGTGCTATTGTCGAGGATTCAAAGCATCCTGTAGGCTTTCTCAGCTCAGTGTTTTTAGTGGACAAGAAAGGGGGTGGCTTCCATCTTGTTTTGAACCTTAAACAGTTCAACGGATGCTTGGTTTATCGTCCTTTGAAGATGGAGGGCATCCACTTATTGAGGGATATTCTTCAGGAAGGAGACTGGATGGTTCATCTAGATTTAAAGGATGCTTATGTGACCATTCCTGTATTTCCTCCCCACCGTCGATTCCTCCAGTTTCTGTGGGAGGGCATTTGTTACGAATACAAGGTTATTCCTTTTGGCCTCTCTTCGGCCCCCTGGTGCTTCACGAACGTGATGCAGCCGGTAGTCGAGTCCCTCTGTACTCAAGGGTTGCATCTAATAATTTACCTCTACAACATTCTTATTATGGTTCAATGTCCCAGTCTAGTCCTCTCCCATCTGGAGTGGTCCATTGCCCTTCTTCAGGCTCTGGGGTTCATAATCAATGCCCAAAAGTCAATCTTAATTCCGTCTCAGCGTGTGGATTTTCTGGGCTTTCGGATAGATTCCATTCTAGCTCAGTTGATCCTTCCCCCTCAGAAGATTCATCTAATCAAGAAAGAATTGAGGTTACTGTTGTCCACACAGACTGTGTCACTGAGGGCGATTGCCCGCATGGTGGGCCTGCTCTCTACCTCCACCTAGGCGTTTTTTCCGTGGCCTCTACATTACAGAGCTCTGCAGAGGTTGAAAATTTCTCATCTTCAGAGAGGCCTCAGGTACGCGGACCATGTTCCCCTTTTGGAGGAGGCTCGGTCGGAGATGAGTTGATGGTTGGACCACATGAAGGCTTGGAATGGCAAGGCTATCTTCATTTCTTCCCTGGAGATTGTGATAGAGTCCGATGCCAGTCTTTGGGGATGGGGGGCCCGTTGTGGGTCGATTTCCAAAGGGGATTGTTGGTCCAAAGCAGAACTGGACCTTCATATCAATTGTCTGGAGCTTCTAGCGGGCTTGTTTGCAATCAAGAGCTTGTCCCCTCTCAAGGCGAATTGTTGTATACTTCTTTGAATGGATAATATCTCAGCAATTACAAACAAAGATGTAACTTACCCAGTAGCTCACCACTGCAACTTGGTACATGCAGGAATGATAAACAAAATGAAATTTTTTGGAATAGACAGAAAGTTGGGCACCCCTAGGGGGGGGGCGACAGAGAGAGGAAATTAAGAAAACTGGAATCCGAGTATATCATTCGGCTTAATAGCCGACATCCTTGGGGTTTGAACAAGGACGAGGAACTTTATGTACATATGTACATATTGGTTAGTTAAGGATGTAGGTACATGGTTGTGAACAGTTGTTCAGGGCTATATTCATTTTGTTTTTTTTTGTTAATGTGGCCACCCTACCAGTAATAGCAGAATTGTCATGCAGATGTTTTCAATTTGATTATTTGGATGGAAAAGATGTTAAGGTGGAATATAGATTATCTGATTATTTTTTAGGGGTAAATATAGATTTTCTGTTTGTATTGTATTATATGACTGAGGAGAGCAAGAGTAAAATATAACAACAAAATATGATAAAAAGATACAAAAAAACTAAAAACTCTTCTATGTCTATGATTTGTTAGAGATTATATACCGGAGTTAGGAGGGGCCATATTGTTTTTGAATTTTTTCTTTGTGGGCCAATGAAGAAGACCGTGATGGTTGAAACGCGTTACCCTAATTTTGTATTTGGAAAATAGAAAATTTAAATATGACAAGGATGTACCGGTTTGAATAAACATTTCAGTTGCATGGAGTGCTAGCGTTTGAATTTCGTTTGGTGAAACATTGGAATGGGTCCTGCGCCCATAATGGAGCACCAACCTCGCTAGGCGAGCGCAGGAAGAACAGCAAGATTTTTCTCAGTTTTATATATACATTCTTGTGTATATGTATATATATATATGTATATATATAAAAAAAGAATAGAGAACTCTGGGTAGTTCCCAAGTTTAGGTGGAGAGCAGCTCTAGTAAGGAGCACTCTGCAACACCAGCGACACTCTAGATTTGCTCACCTCAAATGTCTGTTTATCTTGCAAAGTTTTTAAGCATTGGATTAGCACAGTGCTATCCATGCCGAGCTAGATAGTGACAAAGGTGGTCATTACAATCCTGGCGGACGGTGTTAAAGTGGCGGTAAGACCGCCAACAGGCCGGCGGTAAAAAATTTGGAATTACGACCGTGTCGGAAACCGCCAACAAAGACAGCCACTTTAACACTCCGACCCCCACGGCGGTGCAAACAAACAGCGCAGCGGTCACCGCCAACAGACAGGCGGAGGACAATGTACCGCCCACACTTTTATGACAGGCCAATCCGCCACCTTTTCCGGGGCGGATTTACCGCCGATAAAAACACGGCGGAAACAGGAATTTCGAAGGGAAAATACTCACCTCTACACACTCCACGAGGAAGGAGGACACCATGGACCCGGAACTCCAAATCCTACCTGCGATAGTCTTCCTGCTCCTGTACCAGGAGCACGAGTGCCGGCGGCGAGGACCACGGTGAGTACTGCACCTACGACACAGGGGAGGGGGAGGCAAAAAACAGGTACACACACACGCAACACCCCCACCCTCACCCACTACAACACACACACTAATACATATCTATACATTATAGTTACACTCCCCAACCCCCCCCAGAAGAATGCAAAGACAAAAGGAAATGAGTGCAACCATTGTAATCTATTAAAATGCAGTATGCAAAAATATACATATATACACTATTAACAAAATATACACCAAGAATAGTAGTCCAGGTATTGCACCATTCATAGTCCGTGGACCACTGGGCCCAAAACGCATGGGCGAGGCCCACCCTCGATACCAGATCAAAACAGAGAGAACACTGCAGGGCATCAGATAGAAATACAACAGGCACCTCAGGGGGAAGGGAATGGGGGCACCTCAGCCGGATGAGTGTACGACGCCAGATCCACGAGGGGGCTCCATGCCCATTGATGTATCCTGGGGAGTGCAAAGCCACAGTCTCTCAAGTCTCTCCAGTGGGTGGTTTGCCCACTGCATTATCCTGGGGAGTGCAAAGCCACAGTCTCTCAAGTCTCTACAGTGGGCGTTTTGCCCACTGCATTATCCTGGGGAGTGCAAAGCCACAGTCTCTCAAGTCTCTACAGTGGGTGGTTTGCCCACTGCTGCATCCTGGGGAGTGCAAAGCCACAGTCTCTCAAGTGGATAACAGTCTCCACTGGTTCTGGAGGGGGACTGGTGCCCAGAGTGCTTCATCCTGTGAAGGCCTGAGGTAGTGGATGCATGTCTCCACTGGTTCTGGAGGGGGACTGGAGCCCAGAGTGCTTCATCCTGTGAAGGACAGAGGTAGTGGATGCATGTCTCCACTGGTTCTGGAGGGGGATTGGTGCCCAGAGTGCTTCATCCTGTGAAGGACTGAGGTAGTGGATGCATGTCTCCACTGGTTCTGGAGGGGGACTGGTGCCCAGAGTGGTTCATCCTTTGAAGGACAGAGGTAGTGGATGCATGTTTCCACTGGTTCTGGAGGGGGACTGGTGCCCAGAGTGCATCACTCAACCCGTAACGGTCCCAGTTGCGTCAGTGCCCCTGCCGCTCATGGGCTAGCAGTGCTTGATTTGGTGGTGCCCTGTGCAGCGGTGCTTGAGTTGGCGGTCCTTCATGGCGCAGCGGTGCTTGATTTGGCGGTGCCCTGTTCAGCAGTGCTTGATTTGGCAGTGCCCTGTTCAGCGGTGCTTGATTTGGTGGTGCCCTGTTCAGCGGTGGTTAAGTTGGCGGTGCCCTGTTCAGCGGTGCTTGAGTTGGTGGTCCTTCATGGCCCAGCGGTGCTTGATTTGGCAGAGCCCTGTTCAGCGGTGCTTGAGTTGGCGGTCCTTCATGGCCCAGCGGTGCTTGATTTGGCGGTGCCCTGTTCAGCGGTGCTTGAGTTGGCGGTGCCCTGTTCAGCGGTGCTTGAGTTGGCGGTCCTTCATGGCCCAGCGGTGCTTGATTTGGCGGTGCCCTGTTCAGCGGTGCTTGAGTTGGCGGAGCCCTGTTCAGCGGTGCTTGATTTGCCAGTGCCCTGTTCAGCAGTGCATGAGTTGGCGGTGCCCTGTTCCGCGGTGCTTGAGTTGGCAGTACTTCATGGCCCAGTGGTGCTTGTGCTGGCGGTCCTTCATGGCCCAGCTGGGCTGGGGCTGGCGGTCCTTCATGGCCCAGCTGGGCGGTGGCTGGCGGGGCCCTCCTGGGCAGCTGGGCTGTGGCTGGCGGGGCAATCCTGGGCAGCTGGGCTGGGGCTGGCGGGGCCCTCCTGGGCAGCTGGGCTGGGGCTGGCGGGGCCCTCCTGGGCAGCGGGGATGGGGCTGGCAGGGCCCTCCTGGGCAGCGGGGATGGGGCTGGCGGGGCCCTCCTGGGCAGCTGGGCTGGGGCTGGCGGGGCCCTCCTGGGGGGGCTGGCGGTGGCCTCCTGGGGAGCGAGGATGGGGCTGGCGGAGCCCTCCTGGGCAGCGGGGATGATGGCGGTCTTCTCTGCCGTGCTGCTCTTCTAAGACTTGCCGTGTTTCTTGTGGCCCTTCCCCACCTTGGGAGGTGTCACAGCTGAGTCCACACTCCCACCGGGACCCCTGGGAGCGGCTTTGGTGGCTGGAGTCTTCCCTCTCTCCCGCCACTGGTCCCGGAGATGTTGTGGCTGAGGTGCTAGTTCGGGACCTATGAGATGGATGGGGGGGAGGTGTGGGAAAAAGGTCAAGGCTGGACAGGAAAAAATGTTTGGACACGCTGGGACGGGTAGCTGGAGGGGGTTTGGGAGTGGAGGAAGAGGTGGTGGTAGTAGGAGGTGGACTAGTGGAGTAGCCCCCTGCACTATGCCGCGCTCTTGGGCTCTACAGTGCAATTCCTGGGAAATGGCCTACAAGGCTATGGACGACATCTGCACACATAAGTGACACAGGGGCATGAATAGCTGTACTTGGTACTCTACAGAGGTGGGGTGGGGGGCCACAGGGCCATGCCTTACGGAGGGGCCTAGCCTACGGAACTCGCCCTGGCCTAGGGAAACCCACAGCCCTCCTCCCCCACCCAGACGACTCCACTGTGCGCAAAGTCAGCTGAATGAGAGTGTACTCACACCCTTGTGTCTGCTGTGATGCCCTCAAGTGCCCATCCAACTCTGGGTAGGCTACCGCCAGGATCCTGAACATCAGGGGGGTCATGGTTCGACGGGCACCCCTCCCACGTTGGGATGCCATCCCCAGCTGAGCCTCCGCCATCTTCTTGCTCCAGCAGTGAATGTCCTCCCATCTGTTCCGGCAGTGGGTGCTCCGTCTGTGGTAGACCCCCGGACGTCCTTGACGATGGCACACCAAATATCTTTCTTCTGGTGGGCGCTGACCTACATGAAATGTCCAGGGGAAGAAGAGAAGTCATTACCAACTGCACCGTCAAAGTGACTGGCCCCCATCCCTACCCTTGCCATGTGGCACATGCACCCACCGTCTTTCATGCACGCAGAACTCTGCCCCCTTCCTTCTTACATCCAGCCCTCTCCACACAGGCATAGCCCATACAACATGCTCACTGTGTACTTACCTGTTTGTCTCGAGGACCGTAGAGTAGCGTGTACTGGGGGAGGACCCCATCGACGAACTTCTCCAACTCCTCCGATGTGAAGGCAGGGGCCCTTTCCCCAGATGCACGAGCCATTGTCTCTTCAAGACTGAGGTCACAGCCAGCAGCACTTGCAGTGTAGGTCCTCTCCTGTCGAAGATCAGGTATCGAGTGATTAAACAGATAGAAATGGTGGTCATGTCCGCGGTGGTGCATACCATCACCGCCGGCGTACATCGTCATTGGCTCCTGGGACCCATAGGGTCCAATGTTAACCAATGCAGCATTGCGCCGCGGTCTCCGACCGCCTACCGCAACGATGTACAACGCCAGCGCAGTTACCTCACATCCCATTGTCCCACTTTAGAGGTCAGACAGCCGCCATTTCAGGGGCCCACATGGCCTAATTTCCAACTACGTCACACATACCTAGGCCTAGTCTCAACACACATACAGGCCTCATTTTGTGTATGATTGGTGTTCTGGGTAAACTGTGGGTACATACCTCTGAGTTGTTTTACTCTGTGCTCGCTGTTGTCCTTCATAGGCATCGTCCGCTGTGACATGTGAGGAGATGGCGGAATCCTCTGATGTACCGACCGCTGGTGGACCTGTCGACAATGGAGGAAAGACATTTGATAATCACCTACAGGTTTGACCGTGCCACAATCCACAAACTTTGTACCCAGTTGGAGCCAGACCTGATGTCAGCAATCCGCCATCCCACAGGAATCCCCCCTCAAGTGCAGGTGCTATCAGTGCTCCATTTCCTTGCAAGTGGGTCTTTTCAAACAACTGTGGCCATGGCATCAGGGATGTCCCAGTCTATGTTTTCAAACGTATTGTCCAGAGTGTTGTCTGCCCTGCTGAAACACATGCAGAGCTACATCGTTTTCCCTCAGGTGGAGGATTTGCCTACAGTGAAAGGTGACTTCTATGCCCTTGGACATATATCCAACATCATAGGTGCCATTGATGGTACCCAAGTGGCTTTGGTCCCCCCCCCCCCACAGGAGTGAACAGGTGTACAGAAACCGGAAGAGTTATCATTCCATGAATGTACAGATGGTATGTTTGGCAGACCAGTACATCTCCCAGGTGAATGCCATGTTCCCTGTCTCAGTGGATGACGCCTACATCCTGCGGAATAGCAGCATCCCTTATGTGATGGGTCAACTCCAGAGGCACCGTGTGTGGCTATTAGGTGAGCCCCTGGAAGCAAGACAGTGGGAATGGTTGTCTGGGGTTATCCCTACAGGTTAGTGTGTGTCTAACAGTTGTCCCTCGCCATTTGCAGGTGACTCTGGGTACCCCAACCTGTCATGGCTACTGACCCCAGTGAGGAATCCCAGGACCAGGGCAGAGGAACGCTACAATGAGGCTCATGGGCGGACTAGGAGGGTGATCGAGCGGACCTTCGGCCTCCTGAAGGCCAGGTTCAGGTGCCTGCATATGACAGGTGGATCCCTATTCTACTCACCAAAGAAGGTGTGCCAGATCATCGTGGCCTGCTGTATGCTTCACAACTTGGCTTTGCGATGACAGGTGCCTTTTCAGCAGGAGGATGGTCCAGATGGCGGTGTTGTGGCAGCTGTGGAGCCTGTGGACAGTGATGAGGATGAAGCAGAGGAAGAAGACATGCAGAACAGGGACTCAGTGATCCTGCAATATTTCCAGTGAAACACAGGTGAGAATACATTCCTGCCTACTACATGTACTTTTAGACTACTACCTCTCTTCTGTCTGTTGTTTTCACCCAGTGTATGGTCACTGAGTTGTCACTTTCCCTTACGGTTTCACAGATGTGGGTCCCAACGTGTGTCATCTGCTTAGATTCATCATGGACTAGAGCTGTGTGACATAGGTATGTTGACATTACTATTTCAAGAACATTTTGTCACTGTAATTGCAAATACACTATTTTGAAATCACAGACAGACTCCAGATCTTTTTGTGCTTTAGGTGTGTTTATTTAAGTGCAAAATATTGGAGGGGGAAGTTAAATGGTGAGGGGTGATGGCGGAGGAGTGTCCATGGCAGAGTCCAGTCTATTAGTCTCACAGGTGCATTGCCCATATGGGCATAGGAAGTGGAGCTGGGGCAGTTTAATTATGGACAAGGTGACAAAGTGGGACAGTGGGATAACAATCAGGGTGGTCTCATTTCTTGGCGAGGGTCTTGGCATCGTGCTCTGTCTTTGTCCTGGATCTCAGGGACTGTTTGCGGGGTCGTTCTCCGTCTGCATGGGGTGGGGTGCTGGTGTGGTGGTCCTGTGGCAGGGCTTCCTGTCCACTGGCGCCGGCTAAGGTGGTGGGCAGTTCATCGTCCATGCTGGTGTCAGGGGCCCCTTGTAGTGCCACAGTGTCCCTCCTGGTGTTGAATACTTCCTTCAGCACCCCTACGATGGAGTTCTTCCCTGAAGCCCGTATACTGCTCCTCCTGCATGCGCTGGGTCTCCTGAAACTTGGCTAGTACCGTTGCCATCATCTCCTGGGAGTGGTGGTATGCTCCCATGATGGAGGAGAGGGCCTCGTGGAGAGTGGGTTCCCTTGGCCTGTCCGCCCCCTGTCGAACGGCAGCCCTCCCAGTTCCCCTGTGTTCCTGGGCCTCCGCCCCCTGGACCGTGTGCCCACTGCCACTGCCCCCAGGTCCCTGTTGTTGTTGGGGTGGTGGGTTATCCTGGGTTCCCTGTATTGGTGGACACACAGCTGATTGACGTGTCCTGGGGACGGGGGTATGGGCCCGCTGGGTGGGTGCTGTGCTGGTGTTTCCAGAGGGGGGAAGGTCTGTGGGGGCCTGTGCCTGTGTGAGGGGAACAGACTGTCCCGAGGCCCATGAAGGTCCGGGCTGGTCATCTAGATCCAGTTGGACATAGATGCTGTCATCACTGTGGGCCTCTTCTGTGGGTGGAGTGGACATGTCTGGACCCTCCTCTCTGGTGACGTTGGGTAGTGGTCCTGCAGGGGTGGAAAGGCATGAATATTGAATCAGTGTGTGTCATGGTGTGCAATGGGTGGGTGACTGTGTACCCCAGTGCTGGCATTCCTGTGTGGGAGCTTGTGTGATGATGGTTTAGAAGGCTGTATGGGTATGTGCAGTTGGCATGCTTTAGTGATGGGTGTCCATGCTTTGTTGTTGCATGCAGGGCTTGGGTTTGGGATGTGTGGTTTGTGATATTGGTACATTTGTGAGGAGTTGGAGTGATAGGGGTGAGGGCGAGGGTGGGGGTATGTGATAGCATGCAGGTAGGGTGAGGGATGTAATAGTTAAGATTTGACTTACCAGAGTCCATTCCTCCACCAACTCCTGTGAGGCCCTCAGGATGCAGAATCTCTAGGACCTGCTCCTCCCATGTTGTTAGTTGTAGGTGAGGAGGTGGGGGTCCGCCGCCAGTCCGCTGAACCGCCTGGTGGTACCTTGATACCACGGAACGCACCTTCCCCTGTAGGTCATTCCACCTTTTCCTGATGTCCTCCCGATTTCTTGGGTGTTGTCCCACTGCGTTGACCCTGTCCACTATTCTTCGCCATAGCTCCATCTTCCTTGCAATTGAGGTGTGCTGCACCTGGGATCCAAATAGCTGTGGCTCTACCCGGACGATTTCCTCCACCATGACCCTGAGCTCCTCCTCCGAGAACCTGGGCTGTCTTTGCCGTGCCATGGGGTGATGTAGGTGATGTGAGGGGTGGTGTGTGTGGTGATAAGTGTTGTGATATGTAGTAGTGTGTTGTGTGAGGTGCGTGGAAGTTGTGTGGGTGATGGTTTTGTGTGCCTGTGGATGCTAGTATTGTTGATGGTGGTGTCTCTCTCTGGCCTTCGTTTGTGATTTTTGGTCGTAGGGGTTTGTGGGTGATGTGGGTGTGTGTTTTATATTGTATTGGGTGTGTGGGAGTGGTGTGTGTATGTGTCTCAGGTGTGTGTATTTCAAATTGTCCAATGTGGCCTTGTTTTGTAAGGGTGTGTGTATTTTGAGCGCAGCGGTGTGTACCGCCAATGGAATACCACGGTTGAAAGACCGCCGCGTGGATTTGTGTGTCGTGATAGTGTGGGCTTATTTCTGTTGGCGTGATGGTGGAGGTTTTGTTTTCGCCAGTTTATCACTGACCGTTGGTGTGGCGGACTTGTGTGGGTGTCTGAATTTTGGCAGATTCCGAGCAGTGGGTCATAATGACCGTGGCGGAATTCCGCGGCCGCGACAATGTGTTGGCAGTCTTCTGCACGTCGGTAAGCGGCTTTTACCGCCAATGTTGTAATGACCCTCAAAGTCTTTTGCCATTTATACAGCAAAGTCTTTAAGCATAGGTTTGACACAGTGTCAACCTTGCCGAGCTGTAAAATCACAAAAGCCAATTACCACTCCAGACACAGTATTACAGCTTTGGACTGGTAGAATACTGTCCAAGCCAACCTGGAATGAATAAAAGCAACCCCTGTTTCGCTCTCATTAGAGCTCATCAGAGAGGTTTACCTTTGTCCAGACACAAGGGAGCATCCAGTATAAGTCAAAACGCATAAATTATGCAAAAAAGAATAGAGAACTCTGGGTAGTTCCCAAGTTTAGGTGGAGAACAGCTCTACTAAGGAGCACTCTGCAACACCAGCAACACTCTAGATTTGCTCACCTCAAATGTCTGTGTATCTAGCAAAGTTTTTAAGCATTGGATCAGCACAGTGCTATCCACGCCGAGCTAGATAGTGACAAAGGGGGTCATTACAACCCTGGAGGTTGACGGAGAAGTGGCGGTTTTACCGCCAAAAGGCTGGCGGTAAAAAAAATTGAATTATGACCATGGCGGTTACCGCCATGGTCATCCGCCACTTCTCCGATCAGACCGCCATGGCGGAGACGACCGCTGGGCTGCAGACTTGGGTCTCCAGCCCAGCGGCCGTCACAAGACCGCCGGCGGTATCATGACCCGGCTTACTGCCATGGATTTCATGGGGTTTGGAACCGCCATGAAATCCATGGCGGTAAGGACTATCAGTGCCAGGAAATTCCTTCCCTGGCACTGATAGGGGTCTCCACCACCTCCCCCGAGTCCGTCCCCAACCCCCCGCCCCCTGGCACCCCCCCAAAGGTGGCATGACCCCCCTCCCCACCCCTACCCCCGACATCACAACACAGACACACACCCGACACGCATGCAGACACCACCAACACACATTCCCGCACACACAGGAACAAAGATGCCAACAGACACACACACAGTCATACACGCACACCCTCATTCAGACATACACGCACACATCCATACAGACATACATACAGACAGACATGCACACATTTCCATTCACACTACACCCCCGCATGCATACACGCACTCACACCCCCGCTACATACTCACACGCACACCCCCATGCACCCACACATCACACAACACCCCCCGACCCCCTTCCCTGACGGATAATCAACTTACCTTGTCCGTTGATCTTCCGGGAGGGGACGGGATCCATGGGGGCTGCTCCGCCGCCAGCACACCGTCAACAGAACACCGCCACGCCGAATCACAGAATGTGATTCGGTGGGCGGTGTTCCCTTGACGTGGCGGTGGAGGTGGAGCAACCTCCACTTCCTCGCCGCCCGCCAGTATGGCTGCTGGCGGCTCTCCGTCCGGAAAAGGACGGAGGGCTGCCAGCAGTCATAATACGCAGAGCGGAAAGCCACCATCACTGGCGGTCTTCAGCACGGCAGTCCCTCTGCTGTCTTGTGAAAAGACCGCTGAGGTCGAAATTACCCCCAAAGTCTTTTGCCATTTATACAGCATATATATATTTTTATATATATGTATATTGTGGGAAGTTGGCTCTGTATGCACTATTTCAAAGTAAGGAATAGTATGCACAGAGTCCAAGGGTTCCCCTTAGAGGTAAGATAGTGGCAAAAAGAGATAATACTAATGCTCTATTTTGTGGTAGTGTGGTCGAGCAGTAGGCTTATCAAAGGAGTAGTGTTAAGCATTTGTTGTACATACACACAGGCAATAAATGAGGAACACACACTCAGAGACAAATCCAGCCAATAGCTTTTGTTATAGAAAAATATATTTTCTTAGTTTATTTTAAGAACCACAGGTTCAAATTCTACATGTAATATCTCATTTGAAAGGTATTGCAGGTAAGTACTTTAGGAACTTTGAATCATTACATTAGCATGTATACTTTTTACACAAAACACAATAAGCTGTTTTAAAAGTGGACACAGTGCAATTTTCACAGTTCCTGGGGGAGGTAAGTTTTTGTTAGTTTTGTCAGGTAAGTAAATCACTTACAAGTCTCAGGTTTGGGTCCAAGGTAGCCCACCATTGGGGGTTCAGAGCAACCCCAAAGTTACCACACCAGCAGCTCAGGGCCGGTCAGGTGCAGAGGTCAAAGAGGTGCCCAAAACGCATAGGCTTCAATGGAGAGAAGGGGGTGCCCCGGTTCCGGTCTGCCAGCAGGTAAGTACCCGCGTCTTCGGAGGGCAGACCAGGGGGGTTTTGTAGGGCACCGGGGGGGGGACACAAGTCAGCACAAAAAGTACACCCTCAGCAGCGCGGGGGCGGCCGGGTGCAGTGTGCAAACAAGCGTCGGGTTCTCTGTAGATTTCAATGAGAGATCAAGGGATCTCTTCAGCGGTGCAGGCAGGCAAGGGGGGGGCTCCTCGGGGTAGCCACTACCTGGGCAAGGGAGAGGGCCTCCTGGGGGTCACTCCTGCACAGGAGTTCCGTTCCTTTAGGTGCTGGGGGCTGCGGGTGCAAGGTCTTTTCCAGCCGTCGGGAAATGGAGTTCAGGCAGTCGCGGTCAGGGGGAGCCTCGGGATTCCCTCTGCAGGCGTCGCTGTGGGGGCTCAGGGGGGACAACTTTGGTTACTCACGGTCTCGGAGTCGCCGGAGGGTCCTCCCTGAGGTGTTGGTTCTCCACCAGTCGAGTCGGGGTCGCCGGGTGCAGTGTTGCAAGTCTCACGCTTCTTGCGGGGAGTTGCAGGGGTCTTTAAGTCTGCTCCTTGAAACAAAGTTGCAGTTCTTTTGGAGCAGTGCCGCTGTCCTCAGGAGTTTCTTGTCTTTCTTGAAGCAGGGCAGTCCTCAGAGGATTCAGAGGTCGCTGGTCCCTTGGAAAGCGTCGCTGGAGCAGGTTTCTTTGGAAGGCAGGAGACAGGCTGGTAGGACTGGGGCCAAAGCAGTTGGTGTCTTCTGTTCTTCCTCTGCAGAGGTTTTTCAGCTCAGCAGTCTTCTTCTTCTTGTAGTTTCAGGAAATCTAAATTCTTAGGTTCAGGGGAGCCCTTAAATACTAAATTTAAGGGCGTGTTTAGGTCTGGGGGGTTAGTAGCCAATGGCTACTAGCCCTGAGGGTGGGTACACCCTCTTTGTGCCTCCTCCCAAGGGGAGGGGGTCACATCCCTAATCCTATTGGGGAATCCTCCATCTGCAAGATGGAGGATTTCTAAAAGTTAGAGTCACTTCAGCTCAGGACACCTTAGGGGCTGTCCTGACTGGCCAGTGACTCCTCCTTGTTATTCTCATTATTTCCTCCGGCCTTGCCGGCAAAAATGGGGGCCGTGGCCGGAGGGGGCGGGCAACTCCACTAGCTGGAGTGTCCTGCGGTGCTGGAACAAAGGGGTGAGCCTTTGAGGCTCACCGCCAGGTGTTACAGCTCCTGCCTGGGGGAGGTGTTAGCATCTCCACCCAGTGCAGGCTTTGTTACTGGCCTCAGAGTGACAAAGGCACTCTCCCCATGGGGCAGCAACATGTCTCGGTTGTGGCAGGCTGCTGGAACTAGTCAGCCTACACAGATAGTCGGTTAAGGTTTCAGGGGGCACCTCTAAGGTGCCCTCTGGGGTGTATTTCACAACAAAATGTACACTGGCATCAGTGTGCATTTATTGTGCTGAGAAGTTTGATACCAAACTTCCAGTTTTCAGTGTAGCCATTATGGTGCTGTGGAGTCCGTGTTTGACAGACTCCCAGACCATATACTCTTATGGCTACCCTGCACTTACAATGTCTAAGGTTTGGCTTAGACACTGTAGGGGCACAGTGCTCATGCACTGGTGCCCTCACCTATGGTATAGTGCACCCTGCCTTAGGGCTGTAAGGCCTACTAGAGGGGTGACTTATCTATACTGCATAGGCAGTGTGAGGTTGGCATGGCACCCTGAGGGGAGTGCCATGTCGACTTACTCGTTTTGTTCTCACTAGCACACACAAGCTGGTAAGCAGTGTGTCTGTGCTGAGTGAGGGGTCCCCAGGGTGGCATAAGATATGCTGCAGCCCTTAGCGACCTTCCCTGGCATCAGGGCCCTTGGTACCAGGGGCACCGGTTACAAGGGACTTACCTGGATGCCAGGGTGTGCCAATTGTGGAATCAAAAGTACAGGTTAGGGAAAGAACACTGGTGCTGGGGCCTGGTTAACAGGCCTCAGCACACTTTCAATTCAAAACATAGCATCAGCAAAGGCAAAAAGTCAGGGGGTAACCATGCCAAGGAGGCATTTCCTTACATATATATATATATATATATATATATATATATATATATATATATATATATATATATAGTGGTCGATAGTAGGTAGTGTAGTTATACTTAGGACCATGTTTCCACAGGAAAAGCATTTTTGATTTGCCTATTTTAGGCACCGTTTGATGAATCTTCACAAAATTTTCAAAAAATTGTGCCCGATGAACTTTGTTGTGCACAGAATGTTTTGGGGTGGTCCGTCAGGCAGGGTCAGAGAAAAAAGAGGGGACAAAAAACATGCATTTCCCATGTTAATTACCAAAGCAATTATCAACACAACTATAGACCGAACCACTGTACTGAATTACACAAAATTTGGCAGAAAGGTCGGATTCGGTATGCAGATTATGCTGATTCATATTTGTTGTAAATCCATTCATTAGTTTTTGGGAAATTAAAGGGGAAACACATTTGTATATCTAGGGCCATGGATCCTTCACAACAATTTCCAGAGCATTGCAGCGTATTCGCAAATGCACTTGCCAACAAGAATGCTGTGATTGGCTGGCCACAATCTGACCAGAAAGTTGTGGCTGCCAATTTTGATAATAGGAGATAGTCCCTGGGGCTCAAAAATAAAATGAAAAGTTGTATAAGGGGTCAGGGTGGAGGTACCCTGACCCCAGAGCTGTGATATTGGGGGTCTGTGAGGGTGAAATCATGTCCTTAACCATTTTTTTCACGCTGCACGATATTAATGAATACCCTGCAAAGCTCAGCACAGCCTCCCGTGTAGTATTGCAATGAAGTGGTGAATATCGGCGACAACGAAAAAAAATCACAGAGTCATTCATACAGCAATTCATTCACTCATAGTAGCACTCTCACACCCACTCACAGACCCACTTAGACACTGACGCACCCTCTCACAGACCCAATGGTTTGGATCTTGCCCTGGAGAGGCCTTCACCTACAAGGTGACCCAGGTACACCACAGAACTCTGCCCTATCTGGTACTTGCTAGCCTTAATAGTCAGACCTGCTTGCTGCATGGCCTGAAGCACTTCCCTCAGGTGGTTTAGGTGATCTTCCCAGGTAGACCTATACACAGCTATATCATCTAGATATGCTGCACTGAACGGCTCCAACCCAGACAGGACCCTGTTCACCAACCTTTGGAAGGTGGCAGGGACATTCTTTAAGCCAAAGGGCAAATGTACTCAGGTACCCAGCAGCCCCCAACCTATCAATGAGCTAATCAGTTCTAGGTATAGGGTGAGCATCAGTCTTTGTGACTGCATTCAATCCTCTGTAGTCCACACTGAACATAAATTCCTTCTATCACCATGGGGATTAGGTTTGGGCACCAGCACCACTGGACTGGCCCATGGACTGCCAGAGGGCTCAATTATCCCCAAATCCAGCATCTTTGCTACCCCAGCCTTAATGCTGTCTCTGAAATGAACACCTGTACAGTTTATTTTTGACAGGTGGGCTGTCACCAGTGTCAATTCAGTGTACACACCAATCAGTGACACCTGGGGTCAATGAAAACAGACCAGCAAACTGCTCCAGTATCTGCTTGCAGTCTCTGTGCTGTTGGTTCATCAATTTGGGAAAGAGTACCACTCCCTCCACTGATCCATTTTGCACATCATTGGAGAGGATGTCAGACACTGGCTCAGTTTCCTCCTCTTTTCCCTCATCTGTGACCAATAATATGGTCATGTCTGCCCTGCCATGGTAGGGTTTCAACCTACTGACATGCTGGACCCTATGAGGGCTCCTGGGGGTGTTAAGGTATACCAGATACATAACCTCCCCCTTCTTTTCAGTGATTGGATAGGGCCCAGTACACCATACAGTCGTTACGTTGAGATCGTTAAAAATCCACTAAATTGCCTTAGAAGAAAATTTTAGATTATTTCATTTTTGAAAATTGGACTAAGCTGATTTTTAATCCAACTGTTTGATTTTTCTAAATTTGTTCTAAGTCTGATTGATAGTTGTTGTGACCCAAAACTAGGAATACCATGGAGCTGGAGCTGGCTAAACTATACGCAATGTGGCTGAGCTTAGGACTTTGTGTAAGGCTAGGGGGCTACCTGCTACTACCAAGATTAGGAAGGCAGCATTGGTTAGCCCCCTGGAAGCCTGGGCCAGGTCAGTCCAAGAGAGGGAAAGTGAGGGGCAGGTGCCCCCCCAACCTCATCACAGAGGAGGATGAGAAGGATAGAGCTTCCATTCCTTTCAGTACTAAGTCTGTCACGTCAGATGATGGAAAGAGGGCAGGGGGACCTACTCAGGAAACACCACTGTCCCTTGTAGAGAGACAGCTTGAGGCCCAATTAGCTTTAATAACTTTGGAGCAGAAGAAACTAGAGTTAGCTAAGGAGCAGTGGGAGGAGAAAAAAGCAAAGAGAAATGACAGCAGCAACAATGAAGAAGGTATTGAGGTGGCCAGGGGTGGGGGGTTTGATTCCAAGCTTCCCACTGGAATAGTACCCAGGTACATAGAGGAGGATGACATAGACAAATGGCTAACTGCATTTAAAAGGGCCGTTGAGATGTAAGGGGGAACCCCAAGCAGTGGGATTCACTCTTGTGGGAACTGATTCCGGTAGCTGGGAAGGACAGAGCAGCAATTCTGCTGGGCCTCTACTTCCATGACCTACAAGGTACTAGGTACTTGTCTCCCCTTGCCATATTATTTATTAGGGACTTATAGAAGCTGTCATGTAAATGGTATGAATTTAACTTTTAAAGACAGGCTGAAAGGCAGGGTCTGTCAGACCTATTGGAAGGGCACCCTAATACCTAGAGTACCCTGCTACAGGTGTGTGTTTTAACATAGAACTGGCCTGGGTATGGGTAACAGAGCCCAGGGCACAGTCAGAGTCAGTTACCATCAGCACCAGTCAGCAACAAAAAAATGGGGGTGAACAGGAAAAAAAGATGACTTTGCAACACTTGCCCCCTGTTCTTCTGCAGTCTCAGAGACACAAAAGAATGCTTGCAACCCTCCTGGTGCTGCTGGTAGTCCTACCCTTGCCTGAGGTGCCACTTCCATGTCCTGGGCCTCAGAAGTCACATTGCCCTGCGTGTGGGAAAACAAATGGTGCATCGCTCAGTAAGGGCAATGCAGTGGCTGCCCGAAAACTGAAGATTCACAGACTGTGTGGTACGATGGTGATGCTCTGCATGGCCCGATGACAGCGCATCTCATTCACTTCCATGGAGCCCAACGATGATGCAGTGCCCTGAATGTGGTAGGAATATTGATGCATCCTGCCCTCTCCATCAATGCATGGCTCCATCAAAGGTACTGTTTCAGCGGACTCTGCATTGGTGCTGTAGCTGGCCTACCCTTCATCATGGTCAACTTGAATTTTGGATTTCCACAGGTACCGCATGACCTCAAGTAACCTTTTGACTGCAAGTGATTTCTAAGCAAAGTTTTCACATTTAGGGGGTCATTACAACATTCGCAGTAAAAGCTGCTTAGCGCCATGCAGAAGACCGCCAACACACAAAGCCGCGGAATTCCGCCATAGCCATTATGACCCACAGCTCGGAATCCGCCAAAATCTAGAGACCCACACAAGTCCACCACACCAAAGGTCAGTGATAAACTGGCGATAACAAAACCTCCACCGTCACGCCAACAGGAATACGCCCACAATATCACGACCCACGAATCCACGCGGCGGTCTTTCAACCGCGGTATTCCATTGTCGGTACACACCTCCGCGCTCAAAATACACACACATTTACAAAACACATCCACATTGGACAAATCGAAATACACACACCTGATACACATACACACCATTCCCACACAAACAATACAATATAAAACACACACCCACATCAACCACAAACCCCTACGACAACAATTGCGACAGAAGGCCAGAGAGAGACACCACCAGAAAGAACAATAGCATCCACAGTCACTCAACACCATCACTCACACAACATCCACGCACCTCACACAACACACCTCTAAATATCAACTCACACATCACAACACACACCACCCCACACATCACCCACCCCACCCCATGGCACCGCAAAGACACCCCAGGTTTTCTGAGGAGGAGCTCAGGAAATCATCCGGGTAGAGCCACAGCTATTCGGATCACAGGTGCAGCACACCACCATAGCTAAGAAGATGGAGCTATGGCGAAGAATCGTGGACAGGGTCAACGCAGTGGGACAGCACCCAAGAAATAGGGATGACATCAGGAAGAGGTGGAATGACCTACGGGGGCAGGTGCGTTCCGTGGTCTCAAGACACCAGAATGTGGTTCAGAGGACTGGCAGTGGACCTCCACCTCCTCCCCAGAACTCACAACATGGGAGGAGCAGGTCTTGGCTATACTGCATCCTGAGGGCCTCACAGGAGTAGCTGGAGGAATGGACTCTGGTAAGTCAAATCTTTAACTACTTCATCCCCCACCCTACCTGCATGCTATCACATACCCCCACCATCGCCCTCACCCCCATCACTCCAACTCCTCACACATGTCCCACTATCACAAACCACACATCCTAAACCCAAGCCCTGCATGTAACACCAAAGCATGGACACCCATCACCAAAGCATGTCCACTGCCCATACCCATACACCCCCCTGAACCATTATCACAGAAAGGTTCCACACACGAATGGAAGCACTGGGATACAGGGTGACCCACCCATTGCACACCATGGCACATACAGATGCAATAATCATGCCTTTACACCCCTGAAGAGGCCCACAGTGATGACAGTTTCAGGAGACCCAGCGGCTGCAGGAGGAACAGTATTTGGGGTTCAGGGAGGAACTCAAATCCATCAATTCCACCCTGGCACCATTGTAGGGGTGCTGAAGGAAATCATCAACACCAGGAGGGACACTGTGGCACAACAAGGGGCCCCTGACACTAGCCTGGACGATGAACTGCCCACCACCTCCACCGGCGCTAGTGGACAGGATGCACCGCCACAGGACCATGACACCAGCACCCCACCCCCTGCAGATGGAAAACCACCCTGCAAGCGGTCCCTGAGATACAGGACAAAGACAGAGAACAATGCCAAGACCCCCGCCAAGAAATGAGACCACCCTGATTGTCATCCTTCTGTCCCACTTTGTCACCCTGTCCATACTTAAACTGCCCTAGCTCCACTTCCTATGCCCCTTTGGACAATGCACCTGTGAGACTAATAGACTGGACTCTGCCATGGACATTCCTCCACCATCACCCCTGACCATTTTAAAACCCCCTCCACTATTTAGCACTTAAATAAACACCCTTAAATCACAAAACAATCTGGAGTCAGTCTGTGGTTTCACAAATGTATATTAGCAATAACTGTGGCAAAATGCTATATCCAATGTAATGTCAACATACCTATGTCACACGGCTCTAGTCCATGCGGAAACGAAGCAGAGGTCACACAGTGGGACCCACATCTGTGAAATCGAAAGGGAAAGTGACAACCCAGTGTCCATACACTGGGTGAAAATGACAGACAGATGAGAGGTAGAAGAATTAAATCAGATGTAGCAGGCAGTGTTGTCTTCTTACCTGTGTCTCACTGGAAGTATTGCTGGATCACCGTGTTCCTGTTCCCTTGTCACTGTCCACAGGCTCCACCCACAGCTGCCACAACACCTCCATCTGGACCATCCTCCTGCAGAAAAGGCACCTGACACCGCAAAGCCAAGTTGTGAAGCATACAGCAGGCCACGATGATCTGGCACACCTTCTTTGGTGAGTAGAATAGGGAACCACCTGTCATATGGAGGCACCGGAACCTGGCCTTCAGGAGGCCGAAGGTCCTCTCTATAATCCTCCTAGTCCACCCATGGGCCACATTGTAGCGTTCGTCTGCCCTTGTCCTGGGATTCCTCACTGGGGTCAGTAGCCATGACAGGTTGGGGTAACCAGAGTCACCTTCAAATGGTGAGGGACAACTGTTAGACACACACTAACTGTTAGGAACATCCCCAGACCCAGACTCCTAGTCACACTGTACTGGGTCCATGTCCTAATAGCCACACACGGTGCCTCTGGAGTTGCCCCATCACATAAGGGATGCTGCTATTCCGCAGAACGTAAGCGTTATGCACTGAGCCAGGAATATTGGCATTTACATGGGAGATGTACTGGTCGGCCAAACACACCATCTGCACATTCTTAGAATGGTAACTCTTCCGGTTTCTGTACACCTGTTCACTCCTCCGTGGGGGCACCAAGGCCACGTATGTCCCATCAATGGCACCTATGATGTTGGGGATATGTCCCAAGGCATAGAAGTCACCTTTCACTGTAGGCAAATCCTCCACCTGAGGGAAAACGATGTAGCTGCGCATGTGTTTCAGCAGGGCAGACAACACTCTGGACAACACGTTTGAGAACATAGGCTGGGACATCCCTGATGCAAAGGCCAC
The DNA here is from genome assembly GCF_031143425.1 of Pleurodeles waltl. Lineage (NCBI taxonomy): Eukaryota > Metazoa > Chordata > Amphibia > Caudata > Salamandridae > Pleurodeles > Pleurodeles waltl. Next base: position 295,296,569 of record NC_090444.1, read on the forward strand.
TGTTGTTTGAAAAGACCCACTTGCTCTGAAATGGAGTACTGACAGCACCTGCACTAGAGAGGGGATTCCAGTGGGATGGCGGATAGCTGACATCAGGTCTGGCTCCAACTGGGCACACAGTTCCAGAATTGTGGTACGATCAAGTCTGTAGGTGATAATTACATGTCGCTCCTCCATTGTCGACAGGTCCACCAGTGGTCTGTACACCGGAGGATGCCGCAATCTCCTCACCTGCCCCAGCGGATGTGCTCTATGGAGGAGAACAGTGAGCAGAGAGTCAACCAACACTGAGGTACGTAAACACAACTTTATAGGAAAAGGTTTGAAAATCGACATATGGCTGTATTAGTGTTTAAGCAAGGCCTAGATATGTGTGACGCAGTCAAAATGTATGCCATGTGGCCCCCTGAAATGGCATCTGCCTGACCTGTAATGTGGGACCAGGGGATATGAGGTAACTGCACTGGCGTTGTACACCGTCACAGTAAGCGGTCGAAGACCGCAGCGCACTCCTGCATTGGTTAGCATTGGACCCTATGGGTCCCAGGAGACAATGACAATGTATGCCGGCGGTGACGGTACGCACCGTCGCGGACGTCACCGCCATTCTCTCTCTTTTCAATCACTTGATACTTGATCTTCGACAGGAGAGGACCTACACTGCAAGTGCTGCTGTGACCTCAGTGTGGAAGAGACAATGGCTCGTCTGTCTGGGGAAAGGGCCCCAGCCTTCAGCACAGAGGAGTTGGAGAAACTAGTGGATGGCGTCCTCCCCCAGTACACGCTCCTCTACGGTCCTCCAGACAAACAGGTGAGTACACTGTGAGCATGCTGTATGGGCAATGCCTGTTTAGAGTGGTGTTGATGAAAGATGGGGGGGGGAATGAGGTGTGCATGAAACGACGGTGAGTGCATGTGCGTCATGCCAAGGGTAGGGATGCAGGCCAATGACTGTGACGGTGCAGACGGTTATATCTTCTCCTTTTCCCCTGTACTACTCCTGTAGGTCAGCGACCACCAGAAGAAGGATATTTGGCGGGCCATCGCCAAGGAAGTCTGGACCCTGGGGGTCCACCACAGACGGAGCACCTACTGCCGGAAAAGATGGGAGGACATTCGTCACTGGAGCAAGAACACGGCGGAGGCCCAGCCGGGGATGGCCTCCTAACGTGGGAGGGGAGCCTGTCGTACCATGACCCCCCTGATGTTCCGGATCCTGGCTGTGGCGTATCCAGGGTTGGATGGGTGTTTGAGGGAATCACAGCAGCAACAAGGGGGTGAGTACACTCTCATTCTGCTGATTCAGCGCACATTGGAGATGTCTGGGTGGGGGAGGTGGGCTGTGAGTTCCCCTAGGCCAGGGCAAGTTTAGTAGGCAAGGTCCCTTCTTAAGGCAGGCCCTGTGGCACCCCACCCCACCTGTGTTCAGAGCCACATACAGCTAGTCATACTCCTGTGACTTCCATGTGTGCAGCAATCGGGCATAGGCCTTGTAACCCATGTCCCTGTGATTAATTAGGGAACTCTAAGTGCACGGCGTAGTGCAGGGGACTTTTGTGTCTGTAGTGTCTGCTAACGGTAGCGGTATTGGATGCACTCAACATGTCTTTCTTCTGTCTCCCCCCCTTTTTGTGGTCTCCCTGTTCTTATGTGCATTAGCATCATCAGGCGGAGGAGCAGTGCCACCGGAGCAGGAGGGAGCTGCATCCCACATGGCCCTGGAGGGCGACACAACAGAGTTAGAAGCCACCAGTGGGACGGAGGGTGAGGGGAGCTCCACGAAGGGGACAGGAGCTGAGTCCAGCGACACAGACTCCTCCTGTGATGGGAGCTCCCTTGCGGTGGCGGGCCCATCTGTGCCCCCCGCATCTACAGGTACAGCTGCCACCCCCCCTACCAGCACCGCCCTCCCAGCAGCCCCTGAGAGTGTGCACCATGTCCGCTCACCCAGGAGGGTGGGCATCTCCTTCACCCCAGGCACCTCAGCCCCTGCCCCAGTCAGCCCTGCTGCCCTCATTGAGGAGGCCATTGACCTCCTCAGGTCCCTCACTGTTGGGCAGTCTACCATTTTGAATGCCATCCAGGGTGTAGAGAGGCAGTTGCAACAGACCAATGCATACCTGGAGGGCATTCATTCTGGTCAGGCAGCCCAACAGCGAGGTTTTCAGACTCTGGCCTCAGCACTGATGGCAGCCATTGTCCCTGTGTCCAGCCTCCCCCTCCAACTTCCTCCACCCAGACCCAAACCCCTGTACCTCAGCCTATCCCAGGCACACCATCAGACCAGCATGCACACACGTCAACACACAAGGGAAGCTCAGGCAAACATAAGCACCACACATCCCACAGGCACTCACGCAAGCATCATACACATGCAGACATACCAACAGCCACTGCCTCCACTGTGTCCCCCTCCTCCTCGTCTCCCTCCTCCCTCCAAGTCTCGTCTCCACTCACACCTGCATGCACTACATCTTCAGCCACTACCTCCATCACCAGCACACCCACCACCACACCCCACTCACGTGCAGTCACCACCCCCACTACCATTCACACATCCCCTGTGTCCTCTCCCAGTGTGTCTCTGAGCCCATCTCCCAAGGTACACAAACGCAGTCACACACCCATCCAACAGCCATCCACCTCACGACAGCCTTCAGCCCATGCACCTTCACCCAAAGTCACCAAACGTACACCTCCTACAACCACTACTTCTTCCTCCACTCCCAAACCCCCTCCATCTACCTGTCCCAGCATGTCCCAAAAACTTTTCCTGTCCAACCTTGACCTCTTCCCACCCCTTCAGTCTCCTAGGGCCCGCCTTTCCAGGTCCCAACCCAGTGCCTCAGCCACAACATCTGCAGGAACAGTGGTGCCAGTAGTAACCAGCTTCTGGAGTGCGCCAGGCATCAGGGCAGCCAGTGTGCCAAGGAGCCAGACCACGGACAGTCCCCCACCTCAAAAGCACAAAAAGTTGGCCAGTGCCCGGCGGGAGAGAGGCAAAACATCTTCCACCAAAGCCTCTCCCAGGGGTACAGTTGGGAGTGTGAAGACAGCTGTGCCACCATCCAAGGTGGGGAAGGGGCACAGAAAAACAGGCAAGTCTGCGAAAACCTGCACGGCAGACAAGACCGCCACCAGCACCGCTGAACAGGAAACCGCCGCCACAAGCACCGCTGCCAAGGACACCGCCGCCACAAGCACCGCTGCCAAGGACACCGCCGCCACAAGCACCACTGCCAAGGACACCACCGCCACAAGCGCCGCTGAACAGGACACCGCCGCCACCAGCACCGCTGAACAGGACACCATCACCACCAGAACCGCTGAACAGGACACCGCCACAACAAGCACCCTGCCAAGGACACCACTGCCACAAGCACCGCTGCCAAGGACATCGCCGCCACAAGCACCGATGCCAAGGACACCGTCGCCACAAGCAGCACAAGCACCACTGCCAAGGACACCGCCGCCACCAGCACCGCTGAACAGGATACCCCCGCCACCAGCACCGCTGAACAGGACACCGTCACCACAAGCACCGCTGCCAAGGACACTGCCGCCACAAGCACTGCTGCAAAGGACACCGCCGCCACCAGCACCGCTGAACAGGACACCGCCGCCACAAGCACTGCTGCCAAGGACACCGCCACCACGAGCACCGCTGCCAAGGACACCACCGCCACAAGCACTGCTGAACAGGACACCGCCGCCACAAGCACCGCTGCCAAGGACACTGCCGCCACAAGCAACGCTGCCAAGGACACTGCCGCCACAAGCAACGCTGCCAAGGACACTGCCGCCACAGCACCGCTGCCAAGGACACCGCCGCCACAAGCACCACTGAACAGGACACAGCCACCACAAGCACTGCTGCCACCAGCACCGCTGAACAGGACACCGCCGCCACAAACACCGCTGCCAAGGACACTGCCGTCACAAGCACCGCTGTCAAGGACACCGCCGCCACCAGCATCGCAGACCAGTGAGCTTCCAACGCTACTGAGGCAGCCACGAGCAGGATGAAGCACTCTGGGCACAAAGCCCCCTCCAGAACCAGTGGAGTAAGGCATCCACTCACCTTATCCTTGGCAGGATGAAGCACTCTGGGCACAAGACGCCCTCCAGAACCAGTGGAGTAAGGCATCCACTACCTCTGTCCTTGGCAGGATGAAGCACTCTGGGCACAAAGCCCCCTCCAGAACCAGTGGAGTAAGGCATCCACTCACCTTATCCTTGGCAGGATGAAGCACTCTGGGCACAAAGCCCCCTCCAGAACCAGTGGAGAAAGGCATCCACTTGAGAGAATGTGGCTTTGCACTCCCCAGGATAAAGCAGTGGGCAAACCACCCACTGTAGAAACTTGTGATGAGACTGTGGCTTTGTACTCCCCAGGATAAAGCAGTGGGCAAACCACCCACTGTAGAGACTTGAGAGACTGTGGCTTTGCACTCCCCAGGATCAAGCAGTGGGCAAACCACCCACTGTAGAGACTTGTGAGACTGTGGCTTTGCACTCCCCAGGATAAAGCAGTGGGCAAACCACCCACTGTAGAGACTTGTGAGACTGTGGCTTTGCACTATACCAGGATAAAGCAGTGGGCAAACCACCCACTGTAGAGACTTGTGAGACTGTGGCTTTGCACTCCCCAGGATACAGCCGTGGGCATGGAGCCCCCTTGTAGATCTGGCGTCGTGCACTCATCCGGCTGAGGTGCCCCCCCTTCCCTTCCCCCTGAGGTGCCTGTTGTATTTCTCTCTGATGCCCCAGCAGTGTTCTCTCCGTTTTGATTGGGTATTGAGTGTGGGCCTCGACCATGCATTTTGGGTCCAGTGGTCCACGGACTATGATGGTGGAATACCTTGGACTTGTATTCTTGGTGTATATATTTGTTTATAGTGTAAAAAAAAACAAAAAAAAAAAAAAAATATATATATATATATATATATATATATATATATATATATATATATATATATATATATATATATATATATATATATACATTTCCTTTTGTCTTTGCATTCTTCCAGGGGGGGTTGGGGGTTGTTAATGTAATGTATCAACATGTACTTGTGTGTATGTTGTAGTGGCTGAGGGTGGGGGTGGGAGTGTTGCGTGTTGCGTCTGTGTGTCCCTCTATTTTCCCTCCCCCCTCCCCTGTGTCGTATGTGCAGTACTCACCGTGGTCTTCGCCGCCGTCTTTGTTGTTCCTGGTAGGGGAGCAGGAAGATAAAGGCTGGGAGTATCTGGAGCTCGGGTTCCATGGCGTCCTGATTCCTCGTGGGGTGTGTAGAGGTGAGCGTTTTCCCTTCCAAGTCCTGTTTCCACCGTGTTTTTGTTCGCGGTGAATCCGCCCCGGAAAAGGTGGCGGATTAGACTGTTGTAATACAGTGGGCGGAACCTTGCCTTCCGCCTGTCTGTTGGCGGTTACCGCCGTGGTGTTTGTTTGTACCACCTTGGCGGTCGGAGTGTTAACGTGGCTGTCTATGTTGGCGGTTTCCGCCACGGTCGTGATTCAATTTTTTTACCGCTGGCCTGTTGGCGGTTTTACCGCCACTTTAACACCGACCGCCAGGTTTGTAATGACCCCCTTAATCTTGAAATGATTGGTGAGATGATACTGATTGGATTTTTTTCATTTTGTTCTTTTTTTTCCATCAGATTAATATTATCTATTTTTCTAAACTACTGTTTAGTCTTTTTGTGGTGTTTTTCACTGTGGTACTGTAATTAAGTGTTGCCCAAATACTTTACACATTGCCTCGTAAATTTAGCCTGATTGCTCTGTGCAAAGCTAGGAGAGGGCAAGCACAGGTTAATTTATGGTGTGTATCTGACTTGTCTAGGGGTGCCTACCTCTGCCTACTAGAGACCCAATTTCTAACAACAACCTTCCACGTTTCTGAAGGATTTTAATCTTGCCATAACAACCACCAATAAATTACTCATTAGGTTACTCTAGACAATATTAATCCACTCCACTGTCAAATAAGCTAATTCAGATTCCGTATTTAATATTAAGCACTCATTTTTTTTTGGTAGTGCCTATCCCACCAGAGGGAGGCAAGAAGCATAATCAAAACTATTTGACCTCTCACACCTTCTATATGTTGGATGCAAGGGCCAATTTTAATCTCTGACTATGGAATTTATTCATTAGGATGAACACATCAATGTGAGATGTACAATAAAATGCTGCCTTCCATTGCTTTCTTTCAGATCCTCTGTACTTCCTGCGTTAACTCTGGAGATTAGACCACTTTTCTGAGCTAGTATTTCTGCTCCTCATGATAGGCATACATGCAGCCTACATTTTCCATTTTCAGAAATGTACATATCATGGGCATGCACTTTTTATTAGGTTTTCCAGTACATATTCTTAGTACACTGTATACAATTAGACAGCTGTTCAGAAGGAAGAAATACATAATTATGGTTTCAGTTTAGTTAACATATATGCACTTCAAGCAAGGATTGCCAAATATATATACTGGAAAATACAAGTCAACCTGTTGGCATTACTAGTGCTCGTTTCCAGATGTGGATAATTAAGCTACCTGAGCATAACTGAGTATAAGACATTTTTATTAAATAATATGTGTGCAATTGGAGACCTAATTTAGAGAGATTATGTTTTTTCAATATTGGAGACACTGTGAGGTGCTTGAACTTGGTTCACTAATATTGTTTTCTATCTTATTAACCAATAAGTGCATTTAGGAAGCAGATTCTTTATGATATTTCAAAATGAGATATATCATGCAAAGAGTCCAGGGGTACCCTTACTAATGGGCAGGGTCTTGCTCTAGCAATCCCAAGGTGCTCTTTTGAGGGGGTAGTGTGGTGAAGCAGCCTTAGGCTTATCAGAGAAGAGTGTTAGACATCTTAAAATACACCCATAGTCAAACAATGAGGCACATGACTCAATAAGGGGATCTACACCAATTTACAAAAAAAAGTGCAGGGTTAAAAAACAGGTTGCACTGGACAGGCCACCCACAATGTACACTATTAAGCTTACTTTCAGAAGTGTTTCTTGATTCAAGAAAATGGTCCACAGCACAAGCCAAGGGTTCAGAGGCTCTGGTTTGTCTCTTGGCATCTGGAGCTACAATCCCACAATGTACCTCTTCAACTCATGAAGCTTTTTGCAACAGTTGCTCCAAACTTATCCATACTTCAGGATCTTCTTCCAGAGGTCCTTTTTGTTTCCTTGAAGTGTCTACAAACTTGATCCAAGGTTACAGAAGCTCCTTGGGAGCTGGTACTACAATTTCCAGAATGCACCTGGTCAGAACCCTCAAATGGCCACTGGACGCTGGTCAGCTAGGCTCTTCAGGAGACTTGGGTCAGCCCCCTTGTACCTGTAGCATACAGGGAGTCCACTACTGAAGTTGGAGAAGCAAGGCAAAGTCCTTTTCTTGGTGAAGCCCAAAGTGTGCAGCTGGTGCAGTCCTTGTGAGTGCAATTCGTTATATTTAGGCCAGGGTTCCAACAGGGCAGTCCTGCTTCTCCAGTATCTTCTTCCAGCAGAGATCTGGATTGTGGGGCAGCTCTGCCATATGTATCCTTGCTCCTGGGTTGGGAATCAGGGGGGTGCTCCTGTCCAATGGGGTGCAGGGTGACAAACTCTGGGGTGACCACTTCCTGTGAAGTGTGGCAAAAACCAATCCCAGAAAGCAGCATGTTCCAAAAATCCAACATGGAGAAAATTCATCCTTGGTGGTTAGATCTGAGTGAGTCCACCCACTGGTGTGGCTAAGTCTTGCTTAACACACACCTTCCATCCCCTGTGCTAACCTAGTCATTGGGGCTCCCAAATGTCTGGGGAAGCGGGAAATGAGGGAGGTTCAGTTTCTGTCCCAAGTGGCTTTTTCTTCTTTGAAGGCCAGTTTGGCTACTCTTCCCCCATTCTGCTCTGCCATCTGCTGCAACAATTCTCCTCCCACCAGATGCTTCTATTGTCTCAGCCCATGCCACTTCACATCTCATTAAGGTAATCTGGCTCATGCTGCCAGAGGCTGACCAATCAGGAAATGATACTAAAGGGCTGAATTTGGTAACTTGCAGAAAGAGTTCTAAAACTCTTTCCCTGGGCTAGTTATCTTAAATTCAACATTGGCAAGTTGCTGGCTTTTGTTAAAACATTTCATTTGGTACCAAACTTTATATATTTACTCAGCTCTATTGGCAATAAGACTTCATTGTTTTAAAATAAAGTCTTCCCGCGTTGGCCTATGGAGCCCATTGACTACAATGGGAAAAACAAATGAGTCTGGTTTCCCCTCACCAGGGCTTACAAAACATATTTTATGAAGTCCCTGCTTATATTTACACTGCATCCAAAGCTTGGGGCACCTAGGGCATATCTTAGGGGTGACATATATAAAAATAAGGTAGTTTGAGACACTAAAGTACTTATATTTCCAAAGTCAAACTTGGGATTAATTTTAATTTAAAAGCAGCCAGCAAGGCAAGCCTGCCTTTACAATGCACCTATGGCTGCACTAATTATACTGGGGTCCCTAAACCGACATGCTCCACCATGTACTAGGGAATTATAGGTAGGTTGTCCGAGCCAATTATAATTAGACCTAATTTGAATATACCATTTTAAACAGAACACTGGCCCTGCAACTCTTTAACAGTGACCAGGGCACAGTCAGAGTCAGAAAACACCGGTATCAGCGAAACATGGGGGCAAAAAGTGAGAGGGCTTCTGCAATCATTCCAGTTTTCCCACAAGGATCTAAGGTGTTTCCAATAGCATGGCACTGCTTTATTTAAACGGCTTCACCAGAGTGATTTATTAACTAAGATAACTACATTAACACATTAAGAATAGTGTTATTGTATTCAATAAATAGTCTCAAACAGCTAGCTAATGAAGTAGTAATTTCATAATTGAGGCCAGTGAGGTTTCTATGACATACATCATTGTGGAGTTAGAAGGATCAAATTATGTGGCAGTGGAACATTGGCATCCTGAAATCTAGTGGATTCATAAAGAATTAGAAAATGAAGTGCAGTTTATCAACAGCAATCATTATCTAATTTGGTTTGGTCTATATTAAATGGGGCCTAATGATTTCTATCAACCTGAGAAACATCTGAAACAGTTGTGTGCCCAGAAGAATGCTATAATTATACAGGTTATATATACCATAATTATACATATTACCGCAGGTCTTTTCAATTTAGATTCCCCCCAAAAAGTATCACGAAAAATAAATACATCATTTTTCTGATGGGTGAACTGAATAATACAGAAAAAGTAATATTGGATTTATTTATAATATCCAGACTATTACTGGCACCTATCTATTGAGGATCACCACATTCAAGACATGCAGAAGATCAACTGTTTCTCTCCATAGGGTAAAGCAATGAGTAATCATGCATTTTCTGTTCAACTGTTACTACCCTCTTTTGTCGTATAGATAGTCACCTTATTTGGTCTACACTTTGTGGCACCCACTTTATAGGAAATCATGCATTGCTTTAGCACTGTACCACTCAAATAAATAAATTAACTAGGAATGGTGAAAGTGTGATTAAATTCAAGGAAAGAGTCAGGTATACACTGTCAGAGCCTCCACTCAGTCTGCCAGTGTGGTCCTCTGACCTTGGTGGCTAGAAGACCAAAGGCACACCAGGTCTCAGTAATAGTCATCCCACCCTATTGAGGTGCTCATTTTCTCTATCTGTGCCCACCATGCAAGGCACAGTAGACACTGCTAAGGAAAATACAGAATAACACCCACAAGCAGGGAGACAGCTCACTGCATGTCATGGGCATTTATTTTTTTATTACCTGAAAACAATCTCTTAAATATGGCTGTAGCAGAGAAACTGTAGGAGGAACGACAGTACCACAAAGACAGTACCCCGGGGACACTTTGGAAAGCTTAAGAGACAAGCATATCAGCAGTCAGGCCATGCTGTTCAGTACGGGAGCGACCGCTCATAGGCAGAGTAAACAGTCAAAGGAGGCAGCTGAGCCTGGATGTAGAGGAGGCGATTGGGGTGGAGCAGGAGGAAGATGGACATCAAGCAGGAGCAGCAAAAGACACAGGCCAGGATGATTTGGAGGACTCTAGGGAGGCCAAAAGGAGGCATGAGCACCAGGAGACTGTGAAGCAGCAAGTCCCAAGTTGCCTGTACACCTGAAGATCATCTAGGGACCTTGGCGTCTTGCCACATTCCTGGGTTAATGTGGCTTGGGAAGGCTCGCCGACACAAGCATTGAGGTTGGAGGGAGACGGGGGGAGTGGGAAGGACATGGGCGACATCCCACACTAAACAGGAGGTGTTGACTGCATGTGAGGTTGGGTGATAGCATGGTGAGAGACTGGCACAAACCAAAATGGTGATGGAAGCACGCGTGTCAAACACTCCCTTAATTTTTCCTTTCACGTTCCCCACCCCTTTTCCGTATAAATAAAAAAACGGTCTGCCTCTAAAAGACTTACCTGCGGTCATGTTTTCTCCTTCTCTTGCTCCCAGGCAAACCAAGATGAGAAGGCACCCTAGGGGACCCCAGGTAGTTAACCTAAAAGAAGAGAAAACGACAAAACAGAAGAATTTGAACAAACTCAATCCAAATTACATAAACAGTATGACATGGGGCAAAACCGAGAAGACGACATCTATAAATAAAATAGCAGACAAACTAAGACTTTTCTGAGTCTGTCCTACATTAAGCCATAAACAGGGCTACCAAATACTCTAACCCTGGCAAAATGGCAGTCTTGAAAACCTGCGGTAATGTGAGGGAAGCCACCACCACACTTTTCTTTCCACTGCATAAAGATGTCCTACAGGCAGGCTGAAATATCTAAATAAAATGCATGGGCCTCCACGAGGATGACCATTGATTCATGCACCAACTTCTGAATAAGGTTCAAAGAAAAGCATGTGAGGTGGTCTTTCTAATTTCAGAGGTTTGGCACAATAGTTCATCATTCCGGCCTGAAGGACGCAATGATGATGGACGTGGCAGAACTTTGTAACCCACGTAAGGGGTTCCAATGAGGTAGGCTAGGTCTATCATCCCCAGTCGAACTTTGGATCGATGGGTCCTGTCACTCAATCTTGCATTTTCTTGATGTTTTACAGGTTTAAGCATTTCATTCATGACACAGTGAGGGCATCTCTCCCCTTTTGAAAAAGTGCAAGAGCTATTGCTTTTTAAACATTATGGGGGTCATTCCGACCCTGGCGGTCCCCGGGGACCGAGGAAGCACCGCCAACAGGCTGGCGGTGCTTCAGGGGCAATTCTGACCGCGCCGGTAAAGCTGCAGTCAGAAAAGGGAAACCGGCGGTTTCCCGCCGGTTTTCCCCTGCCCCAGGGAATCCTCTACGGCGGCGCTGCAAGCAGCGTCGCCATGGGGATTCCGACCCCCTTCCCGCCAGCCTCTTCCTGGCGGTTTACACCGCCAGGAAGAGGCTGGCGGGAACGGGTGTCGTGGGGCCCCTGGGGGCCCCTGCAGTGCCCATGCCACTGGCATGGGAACTGCAGGGGCCCCCTAACAGGGCCCATTAAGATTTTCAGTGTCTGCAAAGCAGACATTGAAAATCGCGACGGGTGCCACTGCACCCGTCGCACACCAGCAACTCCGCTGGCTCCATTCGGAGCCGGCTTCATCGTTGCTGGGGCTTTCCCGCTGGGCAGGCGGGCGGCCTTTTGGCGGTTGACCGCCTGCCCAGCGGGAAAGTCAAAATGACCGCCGTGGTCATTTGACCGCGGTACGGTCTTTTGGCGGTCTCTGCCCGGCGGGGGGCACCCGCCGCCCGCCGGGGTCGGAATGACCCCCTATGTTTTTGGAACAAACTTGCTGAGTTGACTTGGTGTCAGAATGAACAGATTTCGAAAAATCTAATTTCATTTTTCCTGAGTGGCCTCAATGGCCTTGCATTTGGTTTACACACAGATGTGAATGATATTAGAACTGCAACAAAATGTATCTGACTCGAAAGAGAAGTGGTTCTGTTTTTGAAACTGTAGTGAGCTCAGGGTATGAATTTTGTATGAGGATCTGTGAGCTTATGTTTCCTTCCTTTGTGCTGAACCAGAGGGAAAGGGAACTTCCTTTGTTTATCATTAAAGTACTTCCTTTATTGAAGTCAGGATCGAAGGCCTTGTGAGGTAGCCAAAAGTGACCCCTCTTCCCCTCTGTGGGCCCTATTCACAAGCTGCATTTTTAAGCACATTTAGTATACCACAACAGTGTTGCTCCCAAAGTAATAGTACAAAATCCTGTACACAAGCCTAAATGTGGAGCTCTCTGCCGCTCCATTCAAATATATGAGTAGCTCTCTACCTCGACTGCAGAGATCTATGCACACGTGCTATTATGATTTTGTAGTGACTGTGGGAGGGTCAGGGGAGTGGTTGGAAAATGGGGCATGCTTGACTATAGAGGGTTTTAGGTAGGGATATGTACCCTCCCACGAAAGAGTAAGCCCATTCCTGCTCACAATCTGCCCTTCTAAAACTACCAAGTTTTAGAAAAAGAAAAAACAAGACAGCAAGCCTTTATTCATCTATTCACCCAGGATCTGGAGGACTGCCCCACCTCTGCTCCAATTATGAAAAGAGTTGAATACTCATCTATACTTAATAACCGTTTTTAATTTGACAATAGCTTACATTTTTAGGACATAATAAATGAATATGAATAGTTTATTTTAGATAGAAATTAAAAAATCTTTAATAAAGGATTTAGTGGGTCATTACGACCCTGGCGGTTGACGGAGAAGTGGCGGTTTTACCGCAAACAGGCTGGCGGTAAAATAATTGGAATTATGACCATGGCGGTTACCGCCATGGTTATCTGCCACTTCTCCGATCAGACCGCCATGGCGGAGACGACCGCTGGGCTGGAGACTTGGGTCTCCAGCCCGGCGGCTGTCACAAGACCGCCGGCTGTATCATGACCAGGCTTACCCCCATGGATTTCATGGGGTTTGGAACCGCCATGAAATCGATGGCGGTAAGCACTATCAGTGCCAGGGAATTCCTTCCTTGGCACTGATAGGGGTCTCCGCCACCCCTCACCCCCTCCCCCGAGTCCGTCCCCGACACCCCCCACCCCCCTGCTAACCCCTAAAGGTGGCAGGACCCCCCTCCCCACCCCTACCCCCGACATCACAACACAGACACACACCCGACATGCATGCAGGCACCACCAACACACATTTCCGCACACACACGAACAAACATGCCAACAGACACACACACAGTCATATACGCACACCCTCATTCAGACATACACACACACATCCATACAGACATACATACAGACAGACACACACACATTTCCATTCACACTACACCATCGCATGCATACACGCACTCACACACCCCCTCTACATACTCACACGCACACCCCCATGCACCCACACATCACACAACACCCTCTCACCCCCCTCCCCTCCCGGACGATCAACTTATCTTGTCCGTTGATCTTCCGGGAGGGGAGGGGATCCATGGGGGCTGCTCTGCCGCCACCACACCGTAAACAGAACACCGCTACGCCGAATCACAGAATGTGATTTGGTGGGCGGTGTTCTGTTGACGTGGCAGTGGAGGTGGAGCAACCTCCACTTCCCCGCCGCACACCAGTATGGCTGCTGGCAGCTCTCCATCCGGAAAAGGACAGAGGGCTGCCAGCAGTTATAATACGCCGAACTGAAAACCGCCACAACTGGCGGTCTTCAGCACGGCGGTGGTCAAAATTACCCCCTTAATGTTATATATATCATAACTACATATTTACTTAAAAATAAATGTATATGTGCTGTAGCATTTTTTTATTTTGTTTTTCATTTAAAATAAATTTAGAAAACATTTTTCATTAACATTTAATATTTCAAAATTGTACCTATTTTTCTAAATGTAATCAGTTTTTTAAAATTTCACAAAACTTTACCAAAAAGACGACCTCCTCCTATATGTAAAAATTAACTAGAATTAACTTTTCGCTAATAAATTTGGCTCTACCCCTGGTTTGAGTCTACGGTTGTAGTAAATTACCATTAAAAATTATGAATAGCAAAAAGTAGTACGCTTAGTACAAAGTGTAAGATTAAATTCACATGTGTAGATTTACTCGTGTGTTAATGCAGCTTTGTAAATAGACCTAAGAATATTTTGCTAGTAGAGATTATGGGGCAGGATACTCCATCTGCCAAACTGACAGTCTGCCCACTCTATTTAGAGTTGGCCAGATCATCATGTTTTGGTGGGTGGTGCTCCTGCTGGCTTTCCAGGTGGAAACTACATGACACCCAGAAATAATTCATAATCATACTGTCCACCTTGAAGTTCTATTTAGAGAGAACAGTCTAATGCATTTTGTTTTGGACTGTCAAAGAAATTCTCGCATTCCTGAACAGAAAAAAAATAAAATTACCCCCACACTCTGGGATAAAAAACCTAGGGTTCAAGGGTCATTAGTGTTTTGATTTTCAAAAAGAAACTCTCTCTTTGGGAGTTTGTTTTTGAAAAACAAAAAAGTTTGCTGAGTAGCCACATGAAACATGGTGGCATGGGGAACCTCTAAAATGTGCACCCAAAAGACACCTCATTAGCGCCTTGAGACCCGCACGGGTGAGTAGCGCGCTTTATAAATGTTAATGATTTGATTAGCATACACCTGAGTGAGTAGATCAGGGACGGTGTTAAACCTCAATTTCATGAGGCAATGTGTCCCAAGATAAGGTACAAGTCAGCATATCAATAGTGAAGTCAAGTAAGGAAGGGAAAAGTCAATAAGTGAGTTCTAGGGCAGAATTAGAAAATGTTAGAAAGATTTATTACAAAAATTCAGGAGGAAAAATACAGAAATTGTAAGTGCTAATGCATAAAGACATTTCCATAAAGGCTTTCAGCATTCAGACAAAAGATAATAATAGGCACAATCAAACATTTTAAGTCCCAAATGAGTAGCAAAATCAGAAAAATACAGCCAGTACCCCTAGTAGCATTGGAAAGCCATCTAACCCAACCACAAATCTAAGGGTTTATGGAAGAAACTTTCTCATAAAAGAGAATGGAAAGTGCAGATTCATTATGGTGTGAAGAAAACAATTACAGTTTTAGCAAATCAGTGCATTAAAATGATAAGAATCAGAGAGCCTTACCACCCAAGCACTAGTGCTTAATTTGGGCTTGTTGTTTCCGGTGCGGAGTACCAGCACATATTTTTGAGGGCCTGCACTTATTTTTCTGCTTCAAGCATTTACTGTGAGCAAAAGACACATATGGGAAAGATGGAGGAAGAGAAAAACGAAAAAGCATCACTTTGTGAGAAAGCAGAAAGCTGCAAGAGTGAGTGAAGGGGCAGGGAGTGGCTTTAAATGGATTTAAGAGGCCCGAGATGGCTTCAGTATTATGCTGCCTCAGTATTCCGTGTTCACACATTTATTTGCAGCAGCCACGTGTTTAAGTGAAGGGCTCTGGGCATCGGTATTTTTTTATTTACAAATAAGTACTGCCAAGCACTATCCCACTGCAAGAATATTGATTCAACCCCTATATGCTAATGTCATCCTGAGGTGGCACTCCAAACTAGTTACAAAACAAGCTGGCTGGAAGAAACCTTGAATATTGAAACATTACTAAGCCCATGCTAGAGAGTCTTCTTCGAGAGATAATTCAGAAATTTATAAACATAACTTGCATGAATATGTGCAGAAGAAATAATAAACAGTGAAAGGACAGGGCGAGACATCATTTTCAACAAAAGAGCATTGAGGCCTAGAGGAGGACTAGTTAGCATAAGCCAAGAAAATGCACTTTAACAGGTCACAGAAAAATCATTTTAAAGGCACTAGCATTCGATAAGTGTGTTCATGCAAATTTAAGTGTAGATCACTATTCGGCACATTGTTAATAATGTACATATAATATTAAATGCACAAAAATGTATACAGCGGTCACTCAGCAAACTGTTGGAGCCTTCAGAGGAGCTGCTTTGACAGTGACTCCTCTGAAGGCATTGAGGTCTCTGCAAGGCCAAAGAGAGATGTATAAATATGGCAAACAGTAGTCGAGTGGTAATGTCCTCCACCACCCTAATGGGTGGTAGGCTGTTTGTAAAACTCCAAATCAGGCTCAAGTCTCCCTTTGGCCTGGCTCAGAACAAAACGTTACATCAAGAGACACTTTGCAGTTTTTGTGAAGCCACTGCATCATGTTGTTGTTTTATTACTTTTTCGGAAACCAAAACATAACTTGCAAGAGTGTTGTTTGTTGACATAAAGTTGGATTTTTATTGGTCTGCCAACACAGGCTATCATTTGGTGAATCTCTGAATGTTTACAATTTTTACAACCATTTGTAAAAGCCTTGGGTTGCAGATTGTCAATGACTGGGAGAATTACTAAGGGGATAACTGGTAGGAGATGCAGCTTTGCAACTAGAGTTCAGAACCAGGCAACCAGGTTTCAGTTGCAGTATCTACACTTCAAATGGGTAATCCTGAGCAAACACTTGGATACTGTATCAAAGCCTTTTGCCTCCTGCCACCTCCAGGAACATCACTCCCTCACAAGTCCTTTACAAAAAGCTCTCTTACTTCTTCTGTAATAAAACCACACTAGAGATACAGCATACATGATACAGTACCTTCGACCATTAACCTGACCCCGTCACTGTCACAACTCCTCATCACAGCTGAAGCATGAACCCGACCTTGTGGCCCACTGTCACAATTATTGAAATCACTGCTACCATGGAGACCATCAACTCAGGCCTTCTCAGACCCTTGTCCCCACCTCACCTTCACCAAAGGACTTATAGTCATCTGTAAAGCACTAATACCCATACCCCATGTGTCCATCGACTCCGCTACATTCCTGGATACCTGAACATATGCCACCAAAGTACCCCTGCTCAATAAACATCCACTGTCCCAGTCACTTTTTCCAACTACAGACCCATCTCCCTCCCGATATACCTCGCAAACATCTGAGAGAAACTAATCACCCAAAGCCTCACTGTCCACATCATGAACTACCAGCTCCTCTACACCATGCAGTCCGGATTCAGGCTTAACCACATTATATAGAAAAAACACTCATTGCCACCACAGATGACATTCGTATGATCTTTGACAGAGGAGATATAGCAGCCCCCATTCTCTTGGACTTCTCCGCAGCACTTGACACAGTGTTACACCCCATCCTCATCAGGCAAATGCACAAGATTGGCATCCAAGGACCTGGTCTTCACTGAATCTGCTCCTTTGTAACAGATAGAACACAAGCTGTCAGCCTGGTGCCTTAATTCTCAGAAGCCTGCAAACCTATTTGTGGTGTGCCTCATGGTTAATCTTTTAGCCTTAGCCTCCTCAATGCATACATGCTCCCCCTAGCAGGGTAATCTGCACACACACCATCAACAATATGTCCTATGCTGATGACATGTAACTCTTACTCTCAGTGTCAGAAAAGACCCCAAACACAAGAAACAATTTCACCGCCTAAATGAATGAAATTGCTAACTAGATGAAAGCCAACTGTCTCAAGCTCAACCCTGACAAGACGGAAGATGTGATCTTCAGCAGGAACAACTCACCACAGGACTCAAACTGGTGGCCCACCAAACTTGGAAAGACACCCAGCACTCATGTCAGTAACCTCAGAATAATCATCAACAGCAAACTGGACATGACCACACAAGCCAACGCCATCACTGCATCCTATTTCCACACCCTGAAGATCCTAAGGAAGATCTTGAAATTACTCCCAAGCAGCACTAGAAAAACTGTCACTCACACCTAGTCACCAGCGAGCTAGACTAAGGGTACACCCTCTATGCTAGGATCAACAGCAATCCCTAGAATAATACAAACCATCCAGAACTCAGCAGCCATACTCATCCTCAACCACCCACACAAAACTCACATCACACCGCACCTCAAGGAGCTTCACTGGCTCCTGATACACAAACATGTTTATTTTAAACTCCTCACACACAATTCAAAGCTCTACTCAATTTAGGCCCCACGTACCTGAACAGTTGCATGCCATTCCACCAAACACCCAGACACCTCTGCTCTGCAGGACTCCCACTTGCACACATCCCATGCATGCACAGAACCAGGTCAGGTCAGGCCATCTCTTACATCACTCAAAAGAATGAAATGGCTTCCCACTCTACATCCGAGACTCCTTCTCTCTTCTTGAATTCTGCAAAAAACAAAAGAGGCAGGGATAGGCACACACTTGTTCAGCACCAGGATGCCCACACGGGTGACTTGCACACTCAAATGGATTTCTTTAAGATCACAAAATATTCACTGAAGGTGACTATCACTTCAAAATCAATTTACCCAGATGTAATAATACCCTGAAATGCTGTAAAAATGCTCATGGGCAAAGCGGTCATTCTTAGGTGTAGATGTCCTTGAGAGTTTGGCAACACCCACAAATTTACTAGTATTTGCAAACTTTTTTCCGACCATTCTCACATTGAAAATGCTTAAAAATGACTTCTGTTGGGTGCTGGAGAACATCTCTTTAGAGATTCAGAATGGGAATGGAACACCCCCAAACAATGTGTGACATGTTGTTGAAGTGTTTCTTCATTAAAAATTACTTTGTGAAAAAACATTGTTTAAAAAATAAATAAAAGTGCAGATCGCCACATGGGAGTGCATTTTTTCTTCAGCAGTTGTACAACATGTTTCATTACATCAACAAAAACCTTTGCACTGTCAAAACTGCAACATAACATTGCACTGTGACTAGTTATTCATTTTGATCTGTTCTGGACGTATTAGTTGCCTTAGGAACAAACAGATTATCATCTAAGGGGATCGTACACAGAAATGTATCTTCGCGTTTATGCAGATGAATTGCTGTTCCACCGTTCTATGTTTACTCAACTCCACTGCACCCCCAACGCTCTTACTGCACGCTCTCCTCCATGTGTACAGGTCCCTCCCCCAAACTTCTCAACACTGGTTGTTCCTTTTGCTGGTTGCAATATTCTTGCTGCTCCTTTTGCTGGTTGCAATACTTTTGCTGCTGCCATGTTTACATTGACTGCTGGTGGTGGGGTCCCGTAAAGAAGTGCAGTGATAGCTACAGCTTGAGCAGTAACTGTTGAAACATGTTACAAAAGTAGTAGGAGTGTGGTTATCTGCTCTCCTCATCTCCTTAGCATCCTTCCCCGGTAGGCA
The DNA here is from genome assembly GCF_031143425.1 of Pleurodeles waltl. NCBI lineage: Eukaryota > Metazoa > Chordata > Amphibia > Caudata > Salamandridae > Pleurodeles > Pleurodeles waltl. The sequence goes on from NC_090444.1 coordinate 295,315,765, forward strand.
CACTGGGTCTTATTTCTTGGTGTATTTACTCAGTTGGCAGGTTTTTATGACATGATTTGACATGCAGAAGAGGATAATTTGATCTTGTCACTTGGGAAATGTTCACTGTACTGACACGACTGACCACAAAATAGTACTCAGCACTAATCTTTTCCAGGTCGATCTTTGCACCACTAACATCTCTACTCTTTCTCTACAGTCATAGCCCAATTCACCAAAAAAAGTATTAAATCAGCAACTGTAGTAACCCCTATGAATGAAACTAGATTAACTAATGTTGGAAATTCACAAACAACCCCACTACTAAATTTCGAACGCTGTGCATGTCATGTGACATGTTCCCTTGGGTCTCATTTTCACACTGATGACTTGTACATGATATATAATTCTGTCCCTTAGAATTTCAAACCAATGTACAATTGCATACTTTTGCCCTAGAAGTGCTCCAAATTTCAAGGTTTTTCATTTTACTGGGGAAGGGACGTCATTCCAGCCCTGTCCTAGAGTAAAATTCTAGCCATATCCAGGGTATCTGTTGGATCTAAGTTTCTGAAAGCCAACAAACTCACAAGCTTCTGGGTATTCTCAAACTGTAATAGAAAGCAACACAGTTATGCAACAAGGTTCCACCCTTTACGTGAGTTTTACAGCTGCAGAAATCTACAGACATAAAACCATTAATAATTATGACAAGTGTAAATAAATAAAATTATTTTGGGCTGTAAATGAAACGTCCTGGATGTTTTGTCACAAAACAGACAAACACTAGAAACTACGCAGTTTATACCTTACAAAAAATCTTTATAACGCGAATATTAGATTTTGCGAAAAAACTCAGTCTCGGGTAGTCAAATACTGCACATGGCTACATTAACTCAGCCTGAATGAGAGATTGTGTGCAAAACAAGAGGGCATATTTAATAAAAGTGGTGCTGCACACAGTGCAGCGCCACTTCTCTTGCCCCCTTTAGCACCCCCTACCGGGACCATGCGTGCGTTGTATTTAAAATGACATCATTTTTATTGATGCATTAATGTACTCTGCAGGACTAGCACCAAAATTTTGGTTTTACTGCTACAGAGTACATAGCGGCCCATTTTATTTAATGGCATTCCCCCTTTTAACGCCTGCTCTGAGCAGGTGTTAAAAGTACCAAAGAAATGATGCAAGGAAATCTGTTAGATTTCCTTACGCCATTTTTTCGCTCCCCGACAAAAAGTGGAACGCCCCCTTTGCATACATTATGTCTGGCGCAGGCATAATGTAGCGCAAAGGGTTACAAAGTGGCACACTGCATGCACTGTGCCACTTTCTAAATGTGGCGCAGTGGGTTTTGGCAATTTAATGCCACATTAGTGTGAAAATAATAAATTACATTAATGTGGTGTTATAATGGCACTTGGGTCTCTTAAATATGCCTAAAAGTTTGCAAACTCATTGATTGTAGGGGGCATATTTATAAGCCCCTAGTGCCACCTTGCATCACATTAGCGTCATTTATTTTGACACTAATGTGGCCCCACGCGCCATATTTACAAAGTGGTGCAATGCAAGGCACCACTTTGTAACACTTTGCGTTTCATTATGACTCAGGCAGGCACAATGTATACAAAGTGGGCGTTCCGTCATCAGGGTGGCCAAAAAAAATGGCCTAAGGAAATCTATGCATCATTTTGTACGGCACTTTTAACACCTGCTCAGAGCAAGCGTTAAAAGGGGCTTCCATAATTTAAAATGAGCCCCTATGTACTCTAGAGGAGTAGCACAAGTATTTTATTGCTAATCCTGTAGAGTACATCAATAGCATCATGAATAATGACTCCATGGTGAGCCGTAGTTAAAATACAGTTGTATGACTGTGCTTCCTTCTGCATTCTCTCTGACTGCTTCTCTAAGTATACAAATCTAATTTCACCAGCTGATCATTTGCTTGCTATGCTCAAGGAGACAGACAGAGACAAACGAGTGCGAAATGAGCAGATGCTTTGATAAAGGTGCACAGCTCTGTTTGAGCGAAGCAAACTCATTGTGCAATTGACAATTGTGTGTAATGCGAAACAAATTAACTGAAAGAACATTGGGTTTCAATACAATCCTTTGAAATAAAAGGGTTTGTTCGAATGCAAGTGACTCCATTTTTCACTAAGCAGTGAATTATTACTTTTGAGAGCAAACAATATGTTATGAATATATGATTACAACAGCTGTAATATCCACATAATACCCCGACCCTGAATTAATCCAATAAATAGACTGATTACTTTAGAACAACATTGGAAAGGCAGGAAACTTTTGAAACAGGGACAAAGGTTGTCAAATTCAAACTAACAGTTATCTTTACAACAAAAAACTTATAATAACTACTCCTTCTGATACAGGAGTATGCGCTTGATAGAAGTCAATTGGTTTCATAAATTGTATTTAGTCTGCCAGTAAGCAAAAGATAAAGAATCTTTGTTGGAGTCACAGTGGCAGCTGGCAAATCATGGTATTGTCTCAAATAGCTGTGTAATATAATGTGCCATTAAATGCTGAAATGCTCTGCCACCTGCGTTATAATTGTAAAGCCTGAATAAGATTCAGGTGGGGCAGTTGGTGGTTGGGCCTGCTGCTGAGTGGAGAAAGCAGTCTGTGGTTGGGGTCTATCTATAAAAGCTACTTCTGAACTTACAAGTTGGATGCCCCTCCTCAATTTTTCACATTGGCTGACACTTAGCATAGCACTTCAAAGCTTGAAATTACATGTCCTATTTGTTGTGTGTTCCGTGTCAGATGAGCAGTGCTCTTCTTTCAATACATTTCCGAAAAGTGACTGAAATGTGAGCCTACAATGGCACTGATCAGTTGGATTCGTCCTTTTTTTGCTTTAAGAAGTTATACTTTTACCATACAGATTGTCACTACTTTACCTCTGATTTAAACAGAGCATTCCATTGTCACTGTTCCACAAGTCCTGTGGAATCCTGAGAATAGCATCATCTTCGAAGATCCCCTTATGCTGGTCCCTGCATTGCCACAAGCCTGAAGCTGTTGTGAAAACTAGAGCATGGATCCTCGGCTCTCAGGCTTTAACTTGCTAGTGGGTGCTATGTACCTTTTTCCATTCCAAAGCCTGCTGACTCCTGAAGTGAGACTACAACACATAGGCAGGGGTGGTTCCTCCTCTACGGCAGAGGAGCGTCGCCCCCGCCAGCAGCAGTAGCTGCAAAACTTCTGCAATACAACGATAATAAACTAAGTTTATTACTGTTGTATTGTAGAAGGGGTGGGGCCATGGGGCTGACGAGCACAGAGGTGGGTGGGGGGGGCTCAACACTCCCCCTGAGTGCGCATGTATGTTTGGCCAGCCTTCACAGGCCGGCCAAACATATATGCGCACTAAGCTTTTTCCAAACTGGCACCGCAGTGCCGGGTTGGAGAGAGCAGGGATACTCTTCCAGTCTGCCTGGGAGCACCTTGGCTGGGTACTCCGACTAATCGGAATGATGCTGTCATGCTGCCAGCAGTCTGCCTGGGAGCACCCTGGTTGGGTGCTCCAAACCAATCGGAACGCTGCTGTCATGCTGCCAGCACATGAGAGATACTGCTTACGAAGCATCGGACAAGTCAGGATTCAGAGAGCTGGATCGCAATAAATCGGAATTTTGCAGTACAGTAGGAACAAAATATAAGCCTTGATAAAGTCCGGGATTCGGACGAAACACGTGTCGGCTAAAACATCTCATGGGCTGAAGCTTATTTCCATCAATTGAAGACCTATAAAGACTGGACATCTGTACAAATATCACATGAACTAAATTTACTCTTATTAGTCGATGGTTTACAAAGATTGGTCATTTGGAGTTTCATTGTTGAATGGAAACCTATATGAATGGACATTAGTTTTTTGCTGTATTTTCTAAGGAGAAAAAATTATTGTTGGTTTTTCATGTAACCATGTAACCACATGAAGTTTGGATTTGATGAGTTCTGTGTTGCCTTTTTTTATAAATAGAAATGTATCATTATTAAAGATAATAATGACCAAATGAATGTGCACACCCATGTAATTCTACATTAGCAGCATGACAGCAGCGTTCAGATTGGCTGCAGGGCATGCTGGGAGCCTGTGCCTGCAGCGAAGGAAAGAGGAGTTGTGCATGGTGGCAGCGGATTCAGGAACTTTTTTTTGTTTGTTTTATTATTATTTTTCTGCCACCCCGCCCCTGCCACGAGCTGCGAGCCACTCCCGCACATAGGGGCAGATTTAAGGAAAGTGGCGCTGCATCCGCTCTAAGCAGGCGTTAAAAGTGCCAAAAAATGGTGCAAGAAAATCTTTTCATACATTATGCCTGCTGCATTCATAATGTGGTGCAAGGGTTTACAAAGTGGTGGAATGCATGCATTGCACCAGTTTGTAAATATGGCTTGGATAAAATGCCTCTTTAGCGCCGCCTTAGCATAAAAAGAATAACGCTATGGTGGCGCTAAGGTGGTGCTAGGGGCTCTTAGATATGCCCTATGGTGTTTGTTTTTTTCTCTTCTTCTACAACCTTCATGGATTCACAATGACCAATTCTCTTTTGCACTCTTGGTGGAAGATTCGAAGGCTCGGTTACTGCAATATCTAGGCATTTGCATCCTTAACCTAAGGCCAGCCGTTTACAGCATCATAAGAGATCACTTCAGTCACTATCATGGTAACACTTGGATTTACTTACTATTAATATTTTTATCACTTTTGTAAGTTTTTCTTCATCACACCTTTCAGCTTGTCACTGTTTCTGTTAAGATTACGTTCAAGAAATGTTCTACTTGAACTCTAAATAGTACTTTATTTTATCCCAGCTTTATCTCACCAAGTATTCGCTGGGCTATTAATGAAAATGGGATTTTCTTTTAGAATATACTTTGCTTTATGTGTTGGTTGTAAGTAACTATGGAGTTTTTAATGCAGGAAATATGTAGAATGTGGCAGTGCCTCCTTTATTTTCTCACTTCCCCCAGGGCACTACTCATTTAGCTGGGTAAGTGGAAAAATAACTTTTGGGTATAATGCAAAGGTGTGTGGCACCGTTCTAACCAGTGAACGAAAAATAAAAAACCTTGCTTACCTCTGCACTGCCTAGGAGCTGAGGGACAGGAAGTGTTTGAGAATGTATCCGATCTTGACGATGAAGAATTGGAGTATTTGAATGAATTTGAAGTATATATAAAAAAATTACACCTGCACTTCTTAAACAAGATCAACACCGTACTTGAACAATACCATTTGGGGATGAGTGATCAAAGATATGGCGAAATTGTAGAGGTTTATATTACAACATCAAGAAAGTTGGCATTGTCTTGTAAATGTTGGTCTACACTGGATGAATGTTATGGAGATTGATTCACTAAGTGAGGCTATTACAATTGATAAATAAATTGAAAACTCAGTGGCATGTTATACCAAACGTTAGTAAAGCTCAAGAGGCAAAAGATGATGATGTAATGGAAAGAAGATACCTAAGGAAAACAATAATGTTCAATGGTTCTTGCTATAGATGCAGTATTGTTGGTCACGTGGCCAGTCTCTTCCTTTTAACATTGTGTGCAATTTCCAATAAAAGGGGCATCTGGCAATGTGTTTTCGTTCAGACAATAACAATATAAAGGTAAATGAGGTGGTTTCAGATAAAAAGGGGGTTGAAGAATCCTTTTTGATGATGTCTGAGTGCGTAACAAGAACTCATTCCAAGAATGTGGTAATAGTAAATGTTATTCAACTTGAAGTTCTTGTTGATTCAGGAGCATGGTTGGCCCCAATATCTAATGAAATCTTTGATGCGACTTTTCTAGGTAAAATTCAGTTGAAGGATCCTGATTGTCCTCTGTGGGATATGATGGTAAAACTATTGAATTGAGGGGATGTTTTGAGTACTAGGTTGAATTCTATGGTCATAAAGGCTTTGATAAAAATTAAGGAGCTTATTTACAAGCCCCTTGCGCCACCGTAGAGTCACTTTTTTTTTACACTGCAGCAGCGCAAGTAGTCCCATACACAGTCCCACATTTACAAACTGGTGCAATGGGACAATTGTGCCAGTTTGTAAAGCCTTGTGCCACATTATACCTGCACCAGGTATAATGTTTGCAAGGTAGGCATTCCCCCATTAAAATCTACAAGATTTCACTATGCCATTCTGCGCCTTCACAGTGTCAATTTTTAACTCCTGCTCAGAGCAAGCGTTAAAGTAATACTGGGCTTTTTTACATTGGAACCCCGTCGCATTGCTGGAGTAGTGCCATCTTTTTTTATGCTACTCCAGCAATGCATTTCAAAGGATTTCTGATGCATCTGTGGAAATGTGTGCCATGGAGCGCTGTGTCATAAATACAGCGCTACCATGGTGTCGTTAGGGGTCCATTGCTGGCGCACGAAAACTGGTGCATTGATTCTAATGCACCAGTTTCTGGTAAATGAGGCCCTCTGTTCCAAAAAAGGGTGACAGTGTGCATTGTTGGACTCACCAAAAAGGTCTCAGTATTTAATTGGATCCCAATGCCAATCCTCCTGCTAGATGGAGAGAAGACTACACCAAAGAAACAAAGAGGCGGTGCTGCCAAATTTAAGTGTTGTTATAGAGAATATTACTAATGAGTTTGCATCAGAATTCTCAGATATATTTTCTAACAAATTAGGGTGCCTCAAAGGTTATATGTACCAAATTATGTTGAAGGTTAGTGCAATTGCTATAGTTGGTAAAGTTAGAGGAATTCCCATTTAAATGGGAGAAGCAGTTAAAATTGAATTGGATCTATCACTCGTACCATTCATGGGCACATCATTGAAAATGCAGTCTAAGCATAACTCCAATATTATATCAATGCCAACTATTGCCTGCATGACTTCTAATTTGGCTTCAGCTCTTAGTATGACATGAAGACAACTACATTATAAACCCTCAACTATACTCTCCTGGCCACAGAAAGGGGTGACCCCTATCTCCTGATAACACAAAAACCTTCAGCACTTTGACACCATCGATTATCACATCCTCATCCACAACATGGAGGGACAGATTTATCAATCTTTCATGCAACCAATGAGGCAAGGTAATTTGCTGCATGAAAGGGAGTGGGAATGAAAATGCCTTATTTACCAATATATGGCGCCTTGCTGCTTCCTGCCTGTCGGGTGCACAATCTGCTTGTTACAATGGTGCCTGCATTGCAGGCAGGATTCTTTTTGTGCACCTTCCTAAGCAGAAACAATCCTCTGGGGCATTTTCTCTTTCTAAATGTGCTACAGAATGCATTACACAAAGGAAACAATGAGAAATAAAACATTTTCTAATTTATCTCTCCTTCCTGAGAAGATGTAGCATTTTGATGCATTCCAAGGTTCACTAGTCTTGGTAAATCTGCGATTGTGCCAAAATCCATGGGTGGATGTGTGGGGGCATCTATGTTCCACCCATAAAATGCCTTCCCGGGGAGAGTGATGCGATTTGCACTGTCATGTGTTAATCCAGATTTTCCAAGCAATGCAGGGCCACGTAAGGTAACTTTATATCGCTTGGTAAATCTGACTTTAGTATTGAATTGGCATTGCATCATCATGCGTGATGTAGGGGCAACGCAAAAATATGATAAAACGGGGCCAAAAGTCTTCAGTGGGTTTCACTGCCCGCGTCTTTCGATGCTTCTCCCCTTGTTAATGGTAGACCGCACTTCCTTTACCATCTTCTTCTTGATAGATGGATGATAAAGGCAACCTCCCTGAGAAATCTCACCACTGTCCTCCAGATTCACTGAATGGAAGCTGAAAAGACACCATGCAAGCTGCTAAAAAAGTTGCACAAGATGGCAGAGGCACCTAGGAGGTACATAAGAGAGGAAAACACAAGTTGCATGAAAAAACCTCTCAAAATACACATCAAAAAGAGAAAAAAAAAACAAAGTCCTAAAACAATATTTCTAACTAGAACCACAGAGAAAGAAACTAGGAAAAATCGTAACTTAAGAATTCTAAGCAGAACACAGATACCAGAAGTAAAGAAGTGCAATGTAATGAAGACATGGTGGACATGGCCCTTCTTAGGATATTTCCCTGAAACATTTTGCTTGTTCCTCCCAGTTTTTTGCTGACTCACTTTGCATGGCCTTAGGACTCTGGGCACTTTCCCACTGCAGTGGGAAAGTGCATGCATCCTTCCTACACATGCCAGAAAGGAGAGCTTACACGATTGGTCCAGGTGCTGTACTTAGGAGTGCCCTGTAAAAAGGTACACCACATACCCAGGGTGGGTGTGGCCCTGGGTAATAGTGGGATGTTGCACTGAGTGTGCCACCCACCAGAATAGCCTGTCAAGCATGTATCTTACCTGACAATGCAGGCATGTGGAGACGCAGTTGAGCTGGTGCTTAGGTTGGCACTTCTAACTCCATGGCCAATCCTGAGTGGGGCCTCCACTACCCCTAGGGCATCCCGTGAAGAGTGGAGCAGGTTGTAGACGGAAGTCTGGGTGGGTACGCATGGGTGTCCCATGCCCCAGTAGTGAAGAACCCCCATGTGGTTTTCCTTACCAAAGGGATCTGTTCTTCCCATCTGTTTTGCTGATTCTCTATCCAATGGCCCTAGGGGTATGGGCACTTTCCCACTGTAGGTACAGTGTGAAAATGTGCTTGCATTTTCTACATATGCTAGGAAGTGGCGCTAGCCAGTGTGTGTACAAGTGCTCACTGTTGTTCCAAACATGTGCTGAGCCTGACATAGCAGGTGGTTTGTTCACACTTGCACCTATGGTGTCCTTAAAAATTAATCCAGCTTGTCATGTCAGGCCTGGGTGTGCACACTTCCACCTGCCTTTCACATGTGCTTTCACACATGTGTTTAGAATGTCATAGCAGGCCAGTGTGTGCCACTATCACCAAGGGTGTTCTTAAACATCTGTCCAGCCTGCCTCTGGCAGACTTGTGTGTGGCACATATGCCCAGGTGATGAAGATTACCTGTGTGTGTTTTCACTACTAATGAGGATTGTTCTGGCTGTTGGCTAAAATGGGGGAAGTTTACACTTACTCTGAACTGAAATAGTGGACTGCAGTGGAGCAGCCTCATACTTTTTTCTATCATTGAAATCGTCCTGACAAACCCTTTCCTATGGTAAAGGTGGATTTGTCAATAATAACTGAGAAATGCCACTTCTAGAAAGTGGCTGTTTCTCTGCACTAAAAAGATCTGACTGCAATTTAATTCGACCTGAGTAAACACTGGAGGCTGGGGAGAGCACACCTGTGCATTGCTCAGCGACAGCTATAAACCTTGGACACACAGCTGGAATGACAGACTTCTGCTATATAAGGGCCTGGCTGAATAGATTGGAGGGACAGGTTTTGACACATGGCCTTTCGTACTCAGATCATGAACCTACTAAAGATTAAGATTTGCATTCCACGGCCCCATGGCAGATAGGATAAAAATTTAGGGGAGACATCTGTGGTTCAAAGGGGAACCCTCTGAACCACCCCCAAATTGAAAGGCACACAACACTATAACTACTGGTGCCATAGTGCAGCAAACTAGAGATACTCTTGTCGGGATGCAGGATCGGAGGTCCTGGAGTGGGTGGTGCACACTGACAGAGAAATCTGTTGTTCACAAGGAGTAATTACTGCCCTTGGAAGGGAGCGCACAACCTTCCTGATTCATTGCTGGCCTGGGCTGATTGTCTGCTGCTGTGTGGAACCCTGAAGTGTGCTCTCCAAGGGCTTGTTGGCTTGCCCCTGTTCTTTTGTGGCAGTCTCAAGGACATCAAAGACCTCCCGCGAGGGAACTACATCACCTTCTTCCTGTGACAACTGACCTCTTAAGTGCCCACGTCATCTGCTGGATCCCATCTGGTAGCAGCGGTGTGAGCGTGGAATCACGTATTTTGCCTGGAGACTGGATTGCCTTGTGTGGAGCCCTATAAGAATGGACTATATTCAAGGAGTGTGGCCCTGCATGGTGGGGCCTCAACCCGCATAAGCGTCTTGTTGGTGGTGAGTGGATCCTCCAGTTGCGGATGGCACATACACAGGATAGTACATTTCTTCATGCATATGGCTTATGTAATTTTACATTCCGCCCTCTGATACTCAATAACAACCTACACCTGTTCTTGTAGCAGTGTTGTCTCTTGGGTGCTGTCTTTCTTTGTGGCATCTTATTTTGGAGGTTTTGGATATATGCAGCAGTCTCACTGCAGCATATTTCTAGCACAGCGTTTAAGCAAGTGGGTCACACCTGTATCAGCGCACACACTGTTATCAGTGTCGCTGTTCCTATTACTAGTGCCTTTATAAACCATAATCCCCAATTACGTAACCATGCTCCTAGTGTTCCCCAGATTCCACCAAGGTCTTTTGAGACATGGACATCCTTTGGGTCCCTTTGGATCTTCCTTATATTTCCTATGGCCTTATTTATGCTGACACTATTATCTGGTATATATAGTCAGCAGGCCTTATGGATCACAACATACTCCACCCTCCTTTACTAGATTGATGTCTAATGCAATTCTCACCACAGCTCTCATGTCAGTGAGCTCCGCTGTAATATTTCCCAAGGCTGTTGCTGTGGATTCCCCCAATTTCTCCACCAGTCCTGCTAGTTGGTGTATTTTGGGTCTTTAAAATGCTGATGTATTAAGCTGTTTAGCACGTTACAACCTACATATTTGCTGAGTGAAATATCTGTATAATTCATTGTGTCTCGGGAGTGTGTGGGCAAATGGGTGTATCCATAGCAGTCTGATACATCCCCTGTGTCTACATACAATTGTACCTTTTGCACAAACATATTCTCAGTGTATATTTCCCTATTCTCCCTCCATGGTACCTGTCCCCTATTTCTCACTTCTCCTCATTTCCCTGCCTCCCTTTCCCCTGTTGTGATAGTGTCCAATCATTCACTCTTATTGATATAATTGGGCTCATCCAAAAAAGATATGTATAATTTGTCTGCAAACAGTATCAATATAATAGTCAATATTATTCCTGGAACAGAGGTACAGACAGCTGTCAGCCCTGCAGGCCATTTTCTCTCGTCTTTCCTTTCTTTAGGCATTGTCCTTGCTGCTGGTAAGATGGGAACAGAAAGATGTTCCTTCCTCAGTATTATAGTCTGTCTGCCCGTTAGAAATTATTCCAGTATCTTCAAATCAGTCTGTTGTGATCAATTAGTTCTCCAACGGTAGTACCCTGGAATGTGGCATCAGAGGTTATTTAGCATATAATGCCCCTTCAGGTACATCTGTAGATAAATCCAGACAGGATCCACTTGCACCATGTGTTTTCAAAGGTGTGCAGCACAAGCAGTCCTAAGAAGAGTCACAACAGGACTCCCTTGCACCCCGTGCAGCAAAAGCAGTCCTGTCAGTGCTCACTTGTCTTGTTCGTGGATCAGAGGTTGTATCTCGGCGGCTGTGGTGGAGCATTTGTTGGCGCCACAGGTGGCTGTTGGAGATCTGTTAGTCCCGACCCCCTTTTTGGTGTGGGAGCCGTGGGTCCAGAAAGCTAGCCCCTCACACTTGAGCACTGTAGCAGTTGTCAGAAGGACCTGGTAGGGCTCCTTCCACCGGGGCTGTAGACAATGTCATCTGCTGTAAACTTTGACCCACACCCAGTCACCTGGCCACTGTCTGTGTTCTGGTGGTGTCTCTTCTTATTGTAAGGTCTGCAGTACCCGTCGATGGAGATAACGTAGTGTCTCTGTTATTTTCTTGTGATACTGTAACATACTGTAATAGGTCGTCTGTTACTGCTAGCGGCTCCATAGACGTGTGGTCAGGAATTTGCATGGGGCGACAAAACAGTATCTCGTGGGGACTCGACTTTGTCACTCTGTCGGAGGTATTTTTCACGGCGAGCAATGCCAATGGCAGTGCATCAATCCAGGAGAGTTCAGTGGATGCACAGAACTTTCCTATCTTATTCTTAAGTACCCTGTTCTTCTTCTAAACAGCTCCTGCTGCGGGTGGGTGGTATGCACAATGAAACTTCTGGGTGACCCCCAGCCCTTTGCAGAGCCCCTGAATCACAAGAGAAATAAACCATGGTCCTTTGTCAGAGCTCAGGAGGGCTGGGACCCCAAACAGTAGGATAAATTATTTCAGCAGGCACTATGCAACTGTCTGTGCATCACAGTTCTTTGGGGGATAGGCTTCTGTCCATTTACTAAACATGCACACAATGACCAGAACATATTTGTACTTGTGTATCAGGGGCATTTCAAATGGTCCATGTGGAGGTGGGAAGTGGTCTGGTACAGTGGGTGTACCCTTCCTTGTGTTGTACTGAGCACAAATACTGCACTTCTTACACAAATGTTCTCCATACTGACAACATTTTGTGCTAAACCAACATTGGGATGACATTGGATCATTCTATCCTGCCCCACATTCAATGCAAGGGACTGTGGAAGAGGGGGGCCATGGAAGGGAGCAACATTGATGGCAGAGATATCCTACTATTTGGGACCACCCAAACCCCCTCCCTGTTTTGTGTAAATCCACCTCTTTCCATTCCTCTAACTCCTACTCCCCGAGCTGTTGTTGAACACATTTGGGGTCAAAATATGTACATTCATCTTTAGCCAGCGGGCGGATGTTAGCTGCACTACTGCATTCTCGCACCCACTTAGGGCTATTTTCCTGGCTTCCCATCAATGAAAGCATTACTGAAACATAAGGTGTCATTATGACCCCGGCGTGAGTGTTAATGTGGCGGTAGTATGCAAACAGGCTGGCGGTACATACTGCCACATTATGAGAGTGGCGGGTTGGCTACAGCCAATCAGCCACTTCTCCTCTCATACTGCCATGACAGTATCAGCCGCCGGGCCAGAGATGTCAATCTCCAGCCTAGCGACCGGCACAGTACCGCCAGCAGCATTATGAGCCTTCCTACCACCAAGGTTTTCATGGCATTGGAAACGCCACGCAAACCAAGGCCCTACCGGTGACAGAGAATTCCTTCCCTGTCACCGGTAGGTGGCTTCACCACCCCCTCAACACTCACCAGATGCCCCCCATCTCCCTTCATCCAAACCCCCAAACCCCTGATCAACACCCCACCCCCTCCAATCAACACAGACACCCCCTACCCTCCATACACATACATACTCTCAGACACGCACCATGCATACACCGAATCACCCACACTGGCATACATACATTCATACAAGCATACTTACAGACATGCTTGCACACATTCTTACACATAATCACACTGACATGCAGACACACTCTCACTTCACCATTCTTACACGCATTCACTCACACGCATACAACTATGCAAACAACACAACACACACAGACGCATTCACACACGCACTCAGGCATTCATGCACTCAAACAACACCCCCCACCCACCTCCGCTGTCGGAATCCCGACTTACCTTTGTCGAGGAGGTCTTCCGTCAGGGAACGGGAAGGGGCGCCAGCAGTGCCTTGCCAGCAGGACTCCTCCAGGCCGTATCACAGGTCATGATACGGCTGGCGGCCATCCTTCTGGCAGAAATCTGGCTGTGGTCATATTATGGCGGATGGCTGGTAGCCGTGGCAAATGTCTTTTGGCTGCCGTTGCCGCGGTGGTAGGCGTTTTTTACCGCCAAGGTCCAAATAAGGGCCTATGTCTCTATTTTGGGTTGTCTGGGCATTTTGGAAGAGAATGCCCAAAGAAGCCTAAACAAGATAATTCAGGAAAAGAGAAAACTCATTCTCCTAAGAGAGTAGCCCTGGTTGACGTACAACACCAACCAGCCCCTGAATCCCAATTAGTGGCAAACACCTTACAGTCTGCTTCCCCTCATCTTACCATCTCTTTTGACCTCATCTTCAGAGAAAAGAAGCTGCAGGAGGTTTCAGTGATGATTGACTCAGGAGCTACGGGAAATTTCTGCGACATCCAGTATGCCACAAAAATGGGAATACATTTTGTAAAAAAGAGAATAGCAAAGCCTGTTCGTGCGGTGGATGGAACAAACTTGTCTTCAGATCCTATCACAGAGGAAACTGAACCTATACTTCTTAAAGATCATCTAGGACACCAAGAAAAGATATCTTTCAATCACAAAGATGCTCCTCAATTTCAGCTGATTTTGGCTTACCGTGGCTTACGGAATACAACCCTGAAATTAATTGGGAAAAGAGGACTGTACAATTAAATTCAAGTTACTGTTGGAAGCATTGTTATGGTCTTCAAGAGAGAAGTAGTACACTATCTTCATCTCAAGTTTTAGCTACTAAATCCAATGTGGGTTGTGCTCTGGAAAAGGTTGTCATTCCCCCAGAATATAAAGAATTGTCTGCATGGTTTGACCAAGAAGAGGCAGAGAAGCTACCTCCCCACAGATCTTATGATTGCAGGATCCAACTTGAGCCAGGTGTGAATCTACCTTGCAGTAGAATCTATGCCCTTACTGAAAAGGAGAACAAGTTCCTAAAAGAACATTTGGAAAAATGTTGGCAAATGGTTTTATTCATCCCTCTCAATCCCCAGTCTCTTCCCCCTTTTTTCATCCCAAAGAAGAAGAATGAAGAGTTAAGAAAATGGATCGATTATAGAGCGTTAAATCAAGTTACGGTGAAGAATCGATATCCCCTACCCTACCTTGATCAGGTAAAAGACACAAAAATCTACACCAAACTAGATCTTCGCAGGGCGCACATTTAATTTGTGTTGCTAAGGGAGACAAATGGAAAATGGCTTTCCGCACCCGGTTTGGTCTATATGAGTACCAAGTGATGCCTTATGGGCTATGCAACTTGTCGGCCGCTTTCCAGCACTTTGAGAACGATATTCTGTGAGAGTTTTTAGACCAATTTGTGGTGATGATATTTTAATCTTCTCCCAGAATTTGCAAGACCATGTACATCATGTGAGAGCAGTTCTAAAGTAGTCACTGTGTTCACAGATCCTAAAAATCTTCAGTTTTTAATGTCTGCTAAGACTTTAACTGCAAGGCAATTGAGATGGTCCTTCTTTTTGCAGACTTTAATTTTACCATTACCTATCGACCTGGTTCTGCCAATGGCATAGCAGATGCGTTATCAAGAATGAATAATATTCCTAGAGCCGGAGAAGCTGAAAAGACTCCAATTATTCCAGCAAACAAGTTTGTACCTTACAATTTTCCGAAATAAAAAGGAAGGTCTGAGAATCCATGACTGACCAAGAGATTTCAGATTGCCCCAACAAAAAAGAAGGAAGAAGAGTTTTAAAAAATCTTCCTTTTGTTGAAAATGCTTTATGCCATGATGATCCTTTAGCTGGCCATAAATGAATTCCCTATCTTCAAGTGGGAAACACAGGCTGGAACTGGATCTGGAGGCGATCTCTCTTTTTCTATTCCCATTCCCCTTTCCCCTCAGCGGATGCAGGGTTCAGATAATCAGTTAAAGTCTGACCACCCATCTGTTGGAGGGAGTTGGGTAAAAGGCATCTGCACCTGTGGACATTTGATTTAATGGGTTATCTTCTGACACTGGAGCTATGCCCTCCTCCCCCTCCTTTCAAATTTTGTATTGTGGAACTTGTGGCAGCGGTTCACCGAGGGGGGGTTCCAGTACCCGTCCCACATCATTTGTTCTTCACGCTCAGACCTCACTAGGACTGGAGTCCTGCAGCTCTGTGGGAATTCCCTGTTCCTCCTCTGTGGACCACACCTCATGAATGCCTATAATAATAGCCCATTTGTCCTGCTTTCTAGGAATACCCCTTCAGGTGAGGAGCTGATGGTGCACTGCAACTTGCAAGACAGGTCCTTCCCATCAAATTAACAGAACAGTATCTGCTGAAAACAAATTGGTGGTCAACAGAAATGGGGCCAACTACTAACTTCAGGGGCTGTGTTAAATATTGGTCAGTCCGTTGTTCTATCATGTCCACTGCTGTTATTTGTGTTCTTGATAGTGGTGCATCCGGTATGTCAGATGCCTTTAGCATTGACCTTTTCTCACCTGTATGTATCAACCAGAAAAGGGACAGTCTTGCTCAACACAGTCCGGTCCACATATGGACCTTCTTGGTCCACTAATATTACTGGGGCCATCAGGCACTCTTTCTTTGTGATGAATCCATAAAACCATGTTTCCGGGGGTGAGGGGGAACCGTTCTCCTCCTGAGTCCAGTGTCCTCCTTTACTCTCTGGTGGTGGAGGAGGTTGGAGGGGCCTGTGATCTATCCTGACGGGGTTGTGTAGTATTAGCAGCAGCAGCATCAAATACATTATCAGTGTAAGGGGGAGGTGGTGTGCTTTGTTGCTGGCTCCTGCCTCTAGGTCCCCTACCTAGGAGGGTGCAATCGGCCTTCCATTGTCCTTGCTGGTTGCAGTGGAAACATGTTGTGCCTGCAGGTGGTTGAGAGGATACTCTCTCATATTGTCCCTGCCCCCATCCTCTATCCCTACCGCTGCCCTGTCTGCTGCTATAGAACTCCTCCTGCACCATCATCAACTTAACTTTTTCCTTTTTTGTTCTTTCTTCTTCTGCCTTCTGCAGGTGTGTTTGGTAGTCTACACAGTATCTGGCTGCGGCCAGTACTTTGTCTATGAGCTCCTGTTGCCAACAGACAAAAGAGGTCTGTAGATGCATCTGGATGGGCTGTAGTAGCTCATATACAAATGTGGTAACAAATTCTGATGTTACCTCACCCCGAGTCATCTTGGAAGTTCTGTGCCCAGTTAGTTTTGATCAGAAGGGGCAGCTTGCCTCCCTTCACCTCACATTCTTTTTGCAACCGAGCACTAATATTGCTGAGTTTTCTTGCAGTGTGAACTATTTCCTCTTGTATTTCTTCCAGTGACAGGGTTTCTGCCACGGCGTTGAGCTCTGTTTTCTGTGCTTCCTCTTTTACCAGTTGCTGTGCCAAGACATAGCAAGCTGCCCTCTCAGCTGGGGAAAGCTGAGAGGGTTCAATCCCTGCTGCAGAGTGCTCTGGAGTGTCTTTTTTGTCAAGGACAGCTGTTTGGTGGGTGTTTCCTACCCTCCCATAAGTATATCCTATATCAGTGGGTCTTCTCCCTTGTCCCTTTCTGCACCTTGTTCCAGCGATTGTGCGCTACCACAGGAAGAGATGGGAAGGTCCCAATTACCTCTAACGTATAGTCTCACCAAAGCTCCATTTTCTCCTTTCCTTCTTTCTCGGTCGAGGATCCCTTTTTCAGTTTCAACAATTCCTTATGCACTTTCTCCTTCACATCACTAGTCACACGCAAGTCTCGCAATACCGCATCCTATATCCAGAATGTTTCCCATTCAATAGGCCTAATCTTCCTCCCTTTAAGGTCCAAAGTCAATCTTAAATAGGAAACATAGTCATGTCATAAGTGCCAGTGTGTGGAAATTGCAAGACTGGTCTTATTGCTGTCAACCTGTGCCACTTATCAAGGTAGAGTAATGCTATGAGGCCTTGTCTAATGGAAACCTAATGCCCAGGTGAATCTCTAGGCGGTGCAGGCTGACTGGTATCCAGATCCCTTTTGCAAGAAGGGTTACCCATGGTGGAGGAAATAACTTTCCCTAGTTGCAGTAGCCAGACAATTCAGCTGTACTTAGCATGGGGAAACAAAAGGGTGTTGTCAGGCTGTCCTTTTTGCTCATTATTAGTGGAGCATGAGGGAGCAGATAGAGGATACTACAAACAATCAGGCACTCATCCGTCAACAGAGTATATTGTTAGTGAAAGCGAACAGACCATTTCAATCTGGCCAATTTGCACTAGCTACTAGTTCACCGTGAGCATTCACTAGTTGGAAACAGGTAGAGGCCAAAGGTGCTGTTTTACTGGCATCCTTACGCAGCCAAGAAGGAAGATGACAGCAAAGTAGGGAAAGAAGGTAAGAATTTCCACACCCTTGCATTCCCACCCGGAGGCGAGATGTGGCTGTATGGAATTGAAGCCACCCGAATCCACAGCCAGTGGCACACAGGCGAGGCAACAGATGGTGAACCCTACATGCGCTTACATTCATACAGATACAATACAGAAAGCAGGGAACTATCCCTCAGATATGACAGTTCGACCTACCCTTTTACTCTGTATTTCCACCATCCCCTTTTGCTAAATAGGAGCCGTGGTATGAGCAAGATGATAAAGCAGTTGGTACATATGATGCAATAAGAAAAAATGTCTCAATCACCGATGGCCTGTCATCAGTGGCATTAGCATTCTGTATGTGTGTCATTATAATAAAACGAAAACACTGTCCTGTTAAGGATACCAGTCTGGTACCGTCAGTTTCTCTACAATGTCAATATACGCTGAAAGTTGAAATAGGGTTGTTAGACTTGACATCCCCTAACTTTTTGACTCTGTTTCCCAGGCTGTTGATGTATGCTGTACTCTGTTTTTTCTGTTTTTGTTACTCTGGGCACTGTACCAGTGCTATCCAGTGCTAAAGTGCAAGTGCTCCCATGTCAAATATATGGGTAATTGGCTTATCCATGATTGCCATATTTGATTTACTAGTAAGCGCCTAGTTCAGTGCACTAGAGCTGCCCAGGGCCTGTAAATCAAATGGTACTAGTGGGTCTGCAGCACTGGTTGTGACACCCACATTAGTGCCCTGTAAACATGGCTCAGACTTGCCACTGCAGTGTCTGTGTGTGCAGTTTTAAACTGCCAATTCGACATTGAAAGTGTACCCACTTGCCAGGCCTAAACCTTCCCTTTCTATACATGTAAGGCACCCCTAAGGTAGGCCCTAGCTAGCCCCAGGGGGAGGGTGCAGTGTCTGTTAAAGGTGGAACATGTACGTATGTGTTTAACAAGTCCTGACAGTGAAATACTGCCAAATTCGTTTTTCACTTTTGCAAGACTTAGCTCTCTCAGATGCTAACATGGGGGCTGCCTTTAAATATGATTAAAGCATAGATTCTGTTTGGGTGCAGATAGACATGTGGAGTATGGGGTCTCTGAACTCACAATTTAAGAATACATCTTAGTGAAGTTGGTTTTTAGATTGTGTGTTTGAAAATGCCACTTTTAGAAAGTAGGCATTTTCTTGCTTAAACCATTCTGTGAATCTGCTTGTTTGTGGTTTCCCTGTCTGGGTCAGTTTGACAGTTGGGCTGTTGGCACCTCTCTCTAGACAGTGACAAAAATGGAGCTAGGGTGTAGCCTGCATATCCTGATGAGCCATCTGTGCTAGGAGAGGAGTGGTCACTTACACCTGAAAGGGCTGTGCCTGCCCTCACACAATGCAGTCTCCAACCCCCTGGTGTGTGTCTGGGGTAAGGCAGGATCTGGAAAACAACAGAGACTTCTCTTTGAAGTAGGCCTACTTCAAAGGCAGAAAGGGGTATAAGAAGAGCTCCCAAAACCGCTGAAAAGCAGATTTCTTCTGAAACCAAGAGGAACCTCTGCCAAAGAGAAGAGCTGGAGAAGCTGCAGGAGGAGTACTGCCCCTTCACCTGTGACTGTGCTTTGCTGGGTTTGTCTGCAGTAGCTGCTTCTACCTGAGAGAGGACAAAGACTGACTTTTATGTGACTTCCCAGTGGTGAAGAATCTCCAAGGGCTTGAACTGAGCTTGCCTCCTGTTGTTGAAGTCTCAGGGACAACAAAGACTTCTCTCTGCCAGCACTTGGACTTTCTGCAGAGAGTCCTGCCTGCCAAGTAGTGCCCTAACCTCGGGACCCTTGAAAGGTGCAGCTTTTGGAAAAGGACAGAAATCCACACTAAGACCGCGATGCTGGGAAACTTTCGAAGGACCACCTGCTTTGTGGCTGAAAAATGACGTGCCGCTGGCCTCACGGCTAAAATCAATGCTCCACGTGCATCGCCACTGGGAGATCGACATAACGTGGCTGGAGAAATGACACGCAAAACCTGCAGCAGCTGATGTTAATGAAGCAAGCCCCCAGCAGCGCAGTTTCTTGACACTTTGTGACTGGATTTCGATGCAACATGGCTGGGTGCGGAAAATCAACGAAAAGCCAGCCCGGACCCAAGGTGCCCGTCCGAATCGAGGCATCGCTCTCTTGCGGGACAGAAGAAACAATGCATGCCGAACCGACCAGAGGAGGAACATCGCACGCTGTCACTTGTGAGTGAGAAATTGATGCATTGCTGCCCTTTTTCGATGCACGCTCTCCCGTGCAGCTTTATTTTGACTTCACTCAGGTACTTTTATACGTTAACAACGTTCTCATTGTTTTCTAAAGGATTTAAGACTCTTTTGCTCTTTATGTTCATAACTTGACCTGTGTATGTTGGATTTTTGTCATTTTGGTCTTGTTTTGTTTAGATCAATATTATCTATTTTTCTAAACCTGGGTTGTGTTATTTGATAGTTTTTTCACTGAGTTACTGTGTGTGTTGGTGCATATACTTTACACCTTGCTTCTGAAGTTAAGCCTGCCTGCTCGTGCCAAGCTACCCAGAGGGTGAGCGGGGGTTAACCAAGGGTGATTCTTCTTTACCCTGACTAGAGTGACCGTCCTTGCTTGGACAGGGGGCAGCCTGACCGCCAACCAATGACCTCATTTCTAACATTGGTGATCAGCTGTTGGGATTGGACTAGTATTTGTACTTGACATACAGGGGGTCATTCCGACCCTGGCGGCCGGCGGTATGTTGGCGGTAACACTGCCAACAGGCTGGCGGTGTTCCGCCAGCAATTCTGACCGTGGCGGAAAAGCCACGGTCATACCGCCGGCCCCTCCACTTTCCCACCAGGCTTCCGCCTGGCGGGCATAATCCCCATGGCAGCGGTGCAAGCACCGCTGCCATGGGGATTATGAGTCCCCGACCGCCAGCCTGTCCGAGGCGGTAAACACCGCAATTGAAAGGCTGGCGGTAAGGGGACTGGGGGTGCCACTGGGGGCCCCTGCACTGCCCATGCACATGGCATGGGAAGTGCAGGGGCCCCCAGGCATAGCCCCATCGCGCATTTCACTGCCCGAATTTAGGGCAGTGAAATGCGCGACGGGTGCTACTGCACCCGCTGCACATCAACATTGCCGCCGGCTCTATTACGAGCCGGCGGCAATGTTGATGTGCCATTTCCGCTGGCCCAGCGGAAATGTCGGAATAGGGAGGCATGAATACCGCCGGCAATGGCGGTATTCTGTCTCCCCCGGCCTCGGCGGTCTGGAGAAAAGACCGCCGAGGTCGGAATGACCACCACAGTGATTAAGTGCACTCTACTGTTTTCAGTGCAGACCATTACATGACGTCATACTACTTGTCTTTGTGAGTTTAGCTTTTTTCTCTTTTTTGGGGATTTTTCCCTACTTCCATTTTGTGGTAATCCTTGATTGACTTTTGAACTCCATTTGTGAACTTGTTTTTCTGCCTTTGGAACTTTGCACTTTTAACTCTTCATCATGTCTCAATCTGGAGATGCATCAGCTGGAGCTACCTTTGATTTAGGAAAACTGGAGAGCTATACAGTTGAGGCAGTTCGGCAAAAACCTTGCTTGTCCCAATCAGGGCTCCACCAGGAAGGAGAGGCTTCAAAAGGCACTGAGGGCCTGGGTAACAGCCAAGGAGGCTGAGGGGCACACAAAGGAGGAGGAGGATGAGGAGGAGAAAGATAAATCCACCCACAATGGTGTAGTGGGCGGGCCTGTTTTGTCCAGGGAGAGGGTCTCCATGGCAGGTAGTAGTGTGCCATCCAAGGTTCTGACACCTGAAGAGCTGCAGGGCAGACAGGCAGAGAGGGCTCACCAGTTGGAGTTGAAGAAAATTAGGATGGCCATAGAAGACAAAAAGTTATTGTTGGCTCATGAGCTCAGCTCAAGGGAGCTGGATCAGAGGAGCCAGTCTAGTAGGGACGGTGGCAGCAATAACACAATGCAGCCTGAGAGGAGGGTGCACATTCCTAAGGACCTTGTGAAGTATTACAAGAGATGACATATTGTTGTGGTTTAAGGGGTATGAGTCAGCTCTCCATATTAATCTGGTCCCTGAAGCTCATTGGGGGGAGGGTCTGTGGAACCAATTCGAGGTAGAAAGAAGGGATACTCTGACATCCTTAGGGGCTCCCAAGGGGCTCACTTACCCTATCATGAAGGACGCCCTGATCACTAGGTATAGTCTCACCCCAATCAGAATAAGGACAAGTTTAGATCCTAGAAGAAGAAGGAATCCCAAACATGGTTGGAATGTGTTGATTCTTTTTGCAGGTCACTGGATGGTTGGGTGAGGGGCAGTGAGGTTACAACGTATGAGGGGCTTTACAATTTGATTCCTTGGGAACACTTGTACAGTTTATGTTTTCCAGAGCTGCGCCAGCACCTAATTGACGGCAAGCTGACTGACCCCAGGAAGCTTGCACAAGAAGCAGACTGTTGAGAGAGCACCAGGGTCCAAAAGAGGTATGGGGGAGACCATGCCAAGGGTGGGCACAGTCCCCATCAGAAGAAGTGGGGGGGGGTTAAGGGTAAACAGGGAGAGTTCTCAAAAGAGCCCCAACCTAGTTCTCAGGGTAAAGAATCCCAGCCTCCATTCGAAAATAAATCATGGGACTCTACAGGGAAACCTGCAGAGAAGTGGTCCCGCAACTGCTTTGCATGTGATCAGGAGGTTCACTTGAGGGGGGCCCAAATGTCCCCAGTGGACACTGGCTCCCACTGGTGCTCCGTCACAGGGTTTGGCCAGTTTAGCGCTTGAGGAGTAGTTGGTTTCAGGTGGGGGGAGCCAGCTGAGGTGACCCTTGTCTCACTAGGGGACAGTGAGATGGTCCAGTGGACCCTCGTGCATGATAACACTAAGAAGTACAGGTGGTTGGTAACCATCAATGGACAGAGGGTGGAGGCTCTGAGAGACACAGGAGCCAGTGTGACTACAGTGAGGAGTCACCTGGTGTCTGAAGAGCAGATAGATCCCTGTGTACTTCACCAAGTAGCTGCAGTGGTCAACTCAGAGCACCTGTGCAGAGTGGCGTAGGTTCCCTTTGAATGGGGGGGGGGGTTCTCAGGTTCCTTGAAGGTAGCTGTGAGTCCAACCATGCCTGTAGATTGTTTGCTTGGCAATGACCTGGATGATTCCTCTTGGCAGGAGGTGGAACGCAGGTCACACATGGAAATGTTGGGTCTGCCTCGGTGGGCCTGTCTGTCTACCTAGTCTATGGCAGCCCATCAGGGTGATCAGGAGACCATGGAGCCTGAAAGAGTGTCCCAGGTGTCTGCAAGAAGGAAATTGGCCCCAGAAATTCCCACGGTCCTGCAGGAGGCTGAACCTGATGGGGAGGCCCTGGAGCCTACAGGAGATCATGTGGCTGAACTAGGTGAGGCCCCTGAGTTCTCACAGTGGCAGCAGGAAGGGGAGCCCACCAGGAAAGCATTCTGTGCAGCCTGGGCATCTGGCAAGGAGCCTGGATCACATATGATTTACTGGGAGGATGGCCTCTTATATTGCGAGCCTAAGGTTCCTGAACCTGGGTCAGCCCGTGTGCTGGTGGTACCCCAGTGCTTCAGAACCTCCCTACTGGGTCTGGCTCATGACGTGCCTTCAGCTGGTCATTTGGGGCAGGACAAGACCTTTGAACACTTGTCATCCACTTCTATTGGCCCCAGATGCACAGGCACTCTGATGCTCATTGTAGGTCTTGCCCAACTTGTCAGGCAAGTGGCAAGAGTGGGAGGAAATGTAAAGCTCTCCTCCAACCTTTCCCTGTGGTTAGTACCCCCTTTGAGAGGGTTGGTATTGACATTGTGGGCTGTCTGGATCCCAAAACAGCCATGGGCAACAGGTTTATCCCATCCTGATCATGCCGCCAGGTACCCAGAAGCCATTACTTTGAGATCGATCACTGCCTCTGTGGTGGGCCGTGCATTGATGGGGGGCCTTACCTGCATGGGGTTCCCCAAGGAGTTGGTGTCCGATAGGGGTACCGACTTCATATCAATATATGTGAAGTCTCTGTGGAAGGTGTATGGGGTAACGTACAAGTTCACCACACCTTAACACTCCCAAAGCAATGGTCTGGTTGAGAGATCCAACCACACCTTGAAGGGCATGATAATGGGCCTGTGAGAGCCCTTGAGGGGAAAGTGGGACCTCCTCTTGCCATGCCTTCTGTTCGCTTTCAGGGAGGTGCCTCAAAAAGGGCTTGGCTTTAGTCCTTTTTAGCTTTTATATGCCCACCCTGTGAGGGGACCTTTGAGTCTGGTAAAGGAGGCTTTGGAGAAAGCCCCTAGTAATGACCAGAATGCCACTCTGGTCAAGTTTCAACCTGGTCAGAAAGTGTGGGTTATGGGGCCAGTGGAGCCCAGGGTGCTCCAGGACAAGAGGACTGGGCCATTTGAGGTGGTGGAGCACAAGAGTGAAGTCATCTACTTAGTGGACTTGCGGACTCCCAGGAACCCTTTAAGGGTCCTGCATATAAACCGGCTCAAGCCACTCTTTGAGCGGACTGAATTGTCCATGCTCCTAGCAACAGATCATGGGGTGGAGGAAGAGAGTGCGCCTCTTCCTGACGTCCTGTCTGCTGAAGAAAGAGATGGTTTGTGGAGGGAGTGATCCGCTCCCTCTCCCTGACCCTAGAGCAGCAGAGGGACTGTCACCAGGTATTGGGTCAGTTTGCCTAATTTTTTTCCCTGCTCCCAGGGGGTCACACACTTGTATACACACGATGTGGACACGGTGGACATTCCTCCTGTTAAACACAAAGTTTACAGAGTGACTGACAGGGTAAGGGCTAACATTAAAGAGGAGTTTTCTAAAATGTTAGCGTTGGAGGTTATTGAGTTTCCAGCAGCCCTTGGGCCAGCCAAGTGGTTTTGGTCCCAAAGCCTGCTGCTCCTGGTGCCACTTCAGAACTCTTGTTCTGTGGGGATTACCGGGGACTCAATGCGGTTACTAAGACTGACGTGCACCCCATCCCCTGAGCTGATGAGCTCATTGACCAGTTGGGAGCTGCCAAGTACCTAAGTACGTTTGATCTTACCTCTGGGTACTGGCTGATCGCCCTGACTGAGGGGGCTAAGGAGAGGTCTGCCTTCTCCACAACTGATGGGCACTACTAGTTTAGGATGATGGCCTTTGGAATGAAGAATGCTCCTGCCACCTTTCAGAGGTTGGTCAACAAGGTGTTGGCTGGTCTGGATGATTTCAGTGCCGCCTACCTGGATGACATAGCTGTGTTCAGTTCCATATGGGAGGAACACTTGCAGCACCTCTGCAAAGTGTTGGAGACCCTGCAGAAGACAGGCCTCCCTACTAAGGCAAGCAAGTGCCAAATAGGGCAGGGTTCTGTGGTGAAATCGGGACACCAAGTGGGAAGTGGCCAGGTGGCACCCCTACAGCCTAAGATTGAAACTATTCTGGCTTGGGAGCCTCTCAAGACCCAGACTGAGGTGAGAGCCTTTTTAGGTCCCACAGGATACTATAGGCGGTTTGTCAAGGGGGATGGCACAATTGTTGCTCCCTTGACTGAGTTAGCTTTGAAAAGCAGCCCAGAAATGGGATCTGGATTGAGTCTTGCCTGACAGCTCTTGATGCCCTGAAGGCTGCCATGTGCACAGCACCTGTGCTGAAGGCACCTGACTATTCCAAGGAATTTGTTATGCAAACAGATGCCTCAGAGCATGGTATTGGGGCAGTACTCTCACAGCTTAATGAAGAGGGCCTAGATCAACCTGTAGCCTTCATTAGCAGGAGGTTACTTCCCAGGGAACGTAGGTGGAGTGCTATTGAGTGTGAAGCTTTTGCTGTGGTCTAGGTACCGAAGATGCTAAAACCCTACTTGTTTGAGACTCACTTCCGGGTTCTGACAGATCACAGGCCCCTCACATGATTAATGCAGATTAGGGGTGAGAATCCCAAATTGTTGAAGTGGTCCATCTCCCTACAAGGAATGGACTTTAAGGTGGAATACCGCCCTGGCATCGACCACGCCAATACTGATGGTCTGTCCAGATTCTTCCGCCTTAATGATGAGAAATCTGATGAGGTTGGGTAGTTGCTCCCAACTTTCAGCTGGGGGGACACGTGTTAAACTTGGCATCATTGACGTGGTCACCCATAACTTTTTTTCACTGTTTCCCAGGTTGGTGATGTATGCTGGACTCTGTTTTTGCTGTTTTTGTTACTCTGGGCACTTTACCACTGCTATCCAGTGCTGAAGTGCAAGTGCTCCTATGTAAAATACATGTGTAATTGGCTTATCCATGATTGGCAATTTGATATACTAGTAAGGCCCTAGTACAGTGCACTACCGTTGCCCAGGGCCTGCAAATGAAATGCTACTAGTGGGCCTGCAGCACTGGTTGTGCCATCCACATTAGCTGTCCTGTAAACATGGCTCAGACCTGCCACTGCAGTGTCTGAGTGTGCAGTTTTAAACTGCAAATTTCACTTGGCATGTGTACCCACTTGCAAGGCCTAAACCTTCTATTTTTATACATGTAAGGCACCCCTAAGGTAGGCCTAGGTATCCCCCTGGGCAGGGTGCAGTGTATGTTAAACGTGGGACATGTACTTAGTTGTTTTACAAGTCCTGACAGTGAAATACTGCCAAATTCGTTTTTCACTGTTGCAAGGCCTATCGCTCTCAGAAGTTAACATGGGGGCTTCCATTCACTATGATTAACACATAGATTTCCTTTGGGAGCAGGTAGAAAATGTGGAGTTTGGGGTCTCTGAACTCACAATTTAAAAATCCATCTTGTAGTGAAGTTGGTTTTTAAATTGTGTATTTGAAAATGCCACTTTTAGAAAGTAGGCATTTTCTTGCCTAAACCATTCTGTGGCTCTGCTCGTTTGTGGATTCCCTGTCTGGGTCAGTTTGACAGTTGGGCTGTTTGCATCTCTCTCTAGACAGTGACAGAACGGGAGCTGGGGTGTAGCCTGCATATCCTGATGAGCCATCTGTGCTAGGTGGGAGGGGAGGGGTGGTCACTTACACCTGAAAGGGTTGTGCCTGCCCTCACACAATGCCGTTGGTAACCCCCTGGTGTGTGTCTGGGACCTGGCCTGGGCAAGGCAGGATGTGGAAAACAACAGAGACTTCTCTTTGAAGTACGCCTACTTCATAGGCAGAATGGGGAATAAGAAGAGCCCCCAAAACCGCGGAAAAGTAGATTACGTCTGGAGCCAAGAAGAACCTCTGCCAAGGAGAAGAGCTGGAGAAGCTGGAGGAGGAGTACTGCCCCTTTGCCTGTGACTGTGCTTTGCTGGAGTGGCCTGCAGTAGCTGCTTCTACCTGAGAGAGGACAAAGACTGACTTTTGTGTGACTTCCCACTGGTGAAGAATCTCCAAGGGCTTAAACTGAGCTTGCCTCCTGTTGCTGAAGACTCAGGGACAACAAAGACTTGTCTCTGCCATCACTTGGGCTTTCTGCTGAGAGTCCTGCCTGCCAAGTGGTGCCCTAACCTGTCTCTGGGCCCTTGAAAGGTGCAGCTGATAGAAAAGGACAGAAATCCGTGCAAAGACCCCGGTGTGGGGAACCTTTCGATGCACCACGCGTTTTGTGGCTGAAAAACGCAACACCCCGAAGGCCTCATGGCTAAAATCAATGCTCCACCTGCATCACGGCTGGGAGATCAATGCAGCGTGGCTGGAGAAATGACTTGCAACACCCACAGTGGCTGCTGTTAACGATGCAAGCCCTCCCCAGAGCGGTTTCATGACACAGTGCAAACGGATTTCGATGCAACATCGCTAGGCGTGGAAAATCAACGCAAAGCCTGCCCGGACCCGAGGTGCCCGTCCGGATCGACGCATTGCTCTCTTGCAGGAGAGAAGAAAGGAGGCACGCCAAACCGACCAAAGGAACAATGCAGGCTCTTGCTTGTGACTGAGAAATCAACACATCGCTTGCCTTTTTCGACGCACACTCACCGGTGCGGCTTTATTTTGACGCTACTCAGGTACTTTTGTACGCTAACAAAATTCTCACTGTTTTCTAAAGGATTTAAGACTTTTTTGCTCTATACATTCATAACTTGACTTGTGTGTGTTGGATTGTTATCATTTTGGTCTTGTTTTGTTTAGACAAATATTATCTATTGTTCTAATCCTGTGTTGTGTCATGTGGTAGTGTTTTCACTGAGTTACTGTGTGTCTTGTTACAAATACTTTAAACCTTGCTTCTGAAGTTAAGCCTGCCTAGCTTGGGCCAAGCTACCCAGTGGGTGAGCGGGGATTAACTGAGAGTGATTCTCCTTTACCCTGACTAGAGTGAAGGTCGTTGCTTGGACAGGAGGCAACCTGACTGCCAACCAAGATCCCATTTCTAATAAGGGTCCTTACCAGAATCATGTAAACATCCAATCCCCAGGCATGCGGTTTCAACAGACATCCAATGTCATTCAAAACTCCAATATTTCACACTCTCCAAGTTTACACACAATCCACCGGTGGCATTCAGAGAAACATGAAGTATATATACAGCAAACAGCAGTCAAAGCATCCTGAAATACATGTTGTGACAAACAGTATTCAAAAGTTCTACCTGCCGCCCCACTCCTTGTTCCTGGGGTCCAAGCAGCTCCTCTGGAACAAATCAGAGCCCCCCCTCGGGGACGCAGACATCTGGAAGACAGGGACAGAAAAGAACCAGTCTGAGGTGGTAGCAGGCTAACCAGCAGAGCACCACCTGCCTGCTGAACTGGGGCAGACCACTACCCCCACGGCCAGATCTTTCCCCAGCCCATTGGCTGAGAACACTAGTGTCAGAGCCCCTCTGGCTGTGGTCATAGGCAACCCCGCCAGCTGCCTAAAAAAACGGTTGTCACAGCCCCTCTGGCTGAGAAAAATACTGGCACTGCCCCTTTGGCTGTGACCAGGGGAAACCCTTCCAGTTGTCCACACCAAACACAGCCCCACCTGCTGCAAATATTACCAAAGAGCGCCACCCTCTCACACCACAAAAACAAAGAAACACAACTTTTAACCCAGGAAGAAAGGGGATATACAGTATATGGAGAGGGAGAGCAGCAAATTAACACAGAATCCCAGAATCCAAAGAGTGGCGGATGGCCACCAATGCAAAATCAAGAGAAGCCATCTAAGCGGGAGTGGCGCGAAGGGCATGCCACTGAAGGCAGAGGAGAAATAGAACCAGAAAGAAAAACAACTCCGGGGGGTAAAAGGTAAAGATCAGAACAAAAACAAAATCTATATTACCAATGTCACCCCTTACCACTCCTCTCCCCTCTGATCTATACACAGCCAAAGTATATAAGCAACACGAGAGGTGACCAGGAAGTGACAGATACTCAACACAGCACTGGCTCCCTTTCCAGGGAGGGCAACTCCAAGCACGGCGGGGAAGACCACAGGTGCAGAGGCCCCCCAAACAGCTGGGAGACAGGCAGGGGAGAACGTCAACCCAGGGACTGCATTCTTCACCCAGATGTTGAAGACTTTTCAAGTCAGGAACGAAAGCCAAAGACCAACCAGCCCTTTGAGTATCATGAAAAATATTTTATTTAGGTGCACGGAGAACACTGACTTGAGAAGCCAAGTCCAAGTAGTCCAAGTTGAGGAAGTAATACATGGGGCCTGATTACAACCTTGGCGGAGGGGATTACTTCATCCCAAACATGACGGATATCCCGCCTGCCGAATTACAAGTTCCATTATATTCTATGGAACTTGTG
This sequence comes from Pleurodeles waltl, assembly GCF_031143425.1. Taxonomy (NCBI): domain Eukaryota; kingdom Metazoa; phylum Chordata; class Amphibia; order Caudata; family Salamandridae; genus Pleurodeles; species Pleurodeles waltl. The sequence continues at coordinate 295,345,321 of NC_090444.1, forward strand.
AAACGGCAGACAGGATATCTGTAACTCTTGGGATGGAGTAATCCCTCTGCCAAGGTCGTAATCAGGCCCTCAATCTCTTTTGTCTGCAAACTACAAGTCGTTTTCATGTATTTCTTCATTTCTTGATGTTAACAGGTGATTATTTCTTGGATATTGCAGAAGGTATTAAAGTTAATTCTTTATAGTGCACCAAATAGGTTAAGGTGAACTACAGAAAGGAAATTACAGAACATAGCCTACGTGACTCATATTGCAAGGTGGAACATTCCTTCTAGCATGGATGGACCGTACACAGGATAGTACATTTCTTCATGCATATGGCTTAAGCTAGCGTGTAATGATATTTCATGAGGGCTGTCTTGATAGCAAGCCTTGCATCATAATGCGTTCCGAGCAAACAGAATAAAACAGTAAACAAAGTTCACCTAGGTCATGAGCTTTTCAACAAACAGGCCTTGCTATCATTGAGTACCACAGGGCCCAAAATCGACTCAAGATAAAAAGCAATTCTACAGTTGAGACCCTTGGAAGTGGGGGTAAACCGGTAGCAGTGCCACATTCTACCTTGTGGGGCACAGCTGAACTTGTGCTCTTTAACTGCGACGGGAAATGTCTGGTGTGACTCAGGTCATCACGCACCAGACATTGTGCCTCATTCAAGGGAGGCACAGATTTGGTAAATCTCTGTGTGTGACTGGCATTGGCTGGTGTGACCGCAAGCCATCATGCACCTAATGTTATGCCTCATTCCAGGGAGGTACGGAGTTGGTAACTCTTCGTGTTTGATCAGAATTGTCTAGTGCGACTCAAGTTATTACCAACCAGACATTGTGCCTCATTCTAGGAAGGTATTGAGTTGATAACTCTTCGTGTTTGATCAGAATTGTCTGGTGCGACTCGACCCATCACTCACCAGATGGTGTGTCCCTCTTTCAGAGAGGCCAGAAGAAGGGGATTAGTGTCATGGATTACCAAGCTTGGCAGGGCACTATTGTGAGTGGCATGTGTCCTACAGTGACCCTTTCCCTGTGCTTTGCAGAACAGGACCCTTGAGTGAACTTCCAGAGTTGGGGCCAAACCTCCATTTGTTGACTGCTGCCTGTTCACCCTGTTATCTATTCCTCCTCACCTTCCCCCGGGGCCCTGAGCAAGTGTGACTCTGACAGCGATCGGCCTAGTACCTGGGTAAAGGTTTCTATCATCTCCAGCCTGTGTGGGTGTGATAGAAGGCGTTTGTTGAAGGGTGGAGGAGGGTTTGGGCCCATGGGGTCTGCAAGTACATCAACCACTGACCTGCCAGATATCAGTGCACTGCATTAGGGTGCTGGGAGTGAGCAAACCTGTCTGATATCCGTGGCACAACATAGTGGTGTGGAATGAGTTTGTGGGAGTGACTGACAGTGATCAATTGTACCACACAGCATGTTGCCATACAAGTTGTTTCCTTGGCAAGAGATTTTTATGGTTGACATTGGTTTTTGCCTGTGCAGCCTCAGCCCATGAGGCTATTTAAAAGTGCTGTAAATATGTGTGTGTACACATTGCTGCTATAGTTGTGAACCTGGGTGCACCCGATAGGTATGTGAGACTGATTTGGAATAATTGCAAGGGTGAGTCTTGTGTAGACAACATTTTGCACTGCATGAGGGATTTGGTAGGGGAAAGTAGCATTTTCTGACCAAGTGTACACATTGCTGATGTCATTTTAACTTTAAAACAGTTGGGCATAGTTCTGATAGTGTTATTTCAGCATGTAATTTATGCCCAGAAGGAAATGATGTACATGTTGGGTTAATTACTGTGTGTGTTGAATAAAAATCTTCTTTACATAGACAACGTGTGAAGTCTCTTTTGTGATGCGCAGTGTATTTGCGGTGTAAGAGTGCTGTGCCAATGCTTAACACATTGCCTCTGTGATAAACCTGAGTGCTCAGTGCCAAGCTACCCAAGGGTGAGCGTAATCACACACCTCTTACAGGAGTGATAGGTTCTGCCTTACGAGAGCCTCGCCTCAGTCAACCAGACCGTGCTGCCTCCAACAGGACAGATCCAGGAATATTGAGCCATATGAAGAATAAGACTTCAAGCCTTTAAATAGGAAGCAAGTGCAGACACCTCTTTCAATGAGGCAGGAAACAGAATACCACTATATTGTACATGCAAGATGCATAAAATAAGATTATACCTCATGTTACTGAGAATCAAGTTGTTCTCTGACCACCAGATGTTCTAGACTTTATAACTGCACCAGTTGTAAACCTCTTTCCCATTTTCTGTTGTTCAATGAACTGTGATCGCAAGAAGCAGGTGTCTCCTGCAAGCAAGAGTAACTCTTTCCCCCAGAGTCTTGTGTTTCTTACCAGTGTTTCTGTGATGCACATGGAATCCACAAATCCCACAGTTCAAGGCATCTGAGAAGGATCTCTGAAGTCTCAGTGTTCCAGTCCCCATTTGACTTGGTCCACAATGATTTGCGATGCCCATTTAGCAAGGCATGACACCCCTGTATAGCCTCACCAATTTAACTAACATCATTTAGTTCACATGGCCACCTCTAGGTCCAAACAGTTCCCTGTCACCTGCAGAGTGCTTCAGGATTCCTTCTTGCACCTCCATCTTTAATTTTGGCATTGAGCCTCTTTGGACTGTATTCACGGATAACAGCATCAGCATCCATCAAAACAGCTAGGGCTCACAACTTTACTTGAAAGTCTCCTGCCCTTCAAACTTCCAGTGTCTCAAACAATGCCTACAGCATATGCGGACTTGGATGTCCCACACCTTCAAGACAGAATTTGTACTTTTTGCCAACAATAACCAGCTACCAGTAGTCCAAGCCAAGCTCCTGAATGACAGCTCATGATTTGAACCCCAAGCTTTATTAAAAGTCAATTCATTTGGAGTCGCAATAGACACTAACTTCTCCCTCTAGGAAAACATCACCAAGAGATCAGGCAGATGTGGTATCAGTTCTTTCTACCGAACAATGGAACCATTCCTCCCAGAAAGTGACTTCAGAACTGCTGTTCACAACCCACACTGTTGTATCTGGATGGAGGCAACACCTGTTCTATGGCCGCTCAAAGTCCGTAGGTCCCTGTTAAAGGCAACCTATATGGTGAAGCAGTCCTCATCAACAACCTAAAGAAATATGACCATATTGTCCCCACCCTGTTGGAGCTCCAGTGGCGCTCCTTGCAGCACAAACATCTTCAAAAGGGCCTGTATCTACAGAGCTATTGCAAACTAGCACTCCACTTGTCTGGCTGACAATCCCACCACCTACAGTGGCTAGCTGCACATCCGCAGCTGGGACGCCAGCAGACTGGGGACACAAAAGTGTAAAATAGAAATAACAAGACAAGGGACATTGTCCATTTAGGCACTCCTGATCTGGAACATAATCCCTGTATCTCCGATGAGGCAGCGAAATGTCCTTTCGCCCAGATAAGTACATGCAATCTCAGGCTGTCTCAGTCGTAGATGATGGTAGACTCAGCTTTTCTGCGAGGTTTGTGTTTGTTGGTCGGGACGTCAGGTATTTAGGCACATTTATGTTAATTTTCTTTGGTGATATATTCATAAATCCATATCTGTAGCAGAATTAAACGGATTAATGCTTCTCAGTCTTCCCTGTCTCTATAGATGCTAATGTGATTGATGAATCCATGCATCCAAAAGCTTCTGTTAGTCTAGTTAAAATAAGGAATTGGGCCACTGCGCGGTTTCTGCTTATTCTTCAACAATCGATGGCTGGTTCACTTTTTGCTGTGCACTTTTTCGTTACTGTTGTAAAATGAAACCTCGCATGTGTGTCCTACTGTAAAACTAACAACTAGCAACGCAGTCCTAAACCCTCAGCAAACACAGTATTTGAAATGATAATTCCCTTGGTAACCATGTACTGTCGCTGCAATGCATTAAGCTTTACAAGGCAGCTGAACTGACAGAGACAGGCCCCAAACATTTAAATACACAGACTTAATTATTTGGTTCCGGACTAATATGTCTAGCGACACAAAAGGACCTGGGTCTTTAGATATTTTCATAAACTGCTGAAAAGTGAGATTAGATTGTCTGTGTTTTCCAGAGTAAACATATGAAACTAGCAAACCTAAGGTGGATAGAATATTTTTTATTTATTGATGTTATAACTACACAGTTTATATCGCACAGTGTTTCTCTATTTAAAGGATGCATGCTGGAATAATTGGTACAGTTTATAGGTATGTGCATAAGTGTGAGACTTTGCTAGTACGCAGATAGTGAATTTATGTGTGAAAGAATGCACTCTTGATATTTGTAAATCGAGAGAAAATCAAAGGAGAAGAGATCTGAAAAATGGGGTTGCTTTCACAAAACTACCAGCGTGGGGCCCGTTGTAGAGACTGATTTTGCAGTGTTTTTAATTGAGAATGCCATTTATCAATGGTATGTAAAAATAGTTTTGGTGAGAAACCATTGAATAGATACCGACAGCCGACTTTGGATGGTATGTGGTTCGCAAAGTGGATGCTAGGAGTGGTGGGGAATGGTCGCTATATTATCTTGTAAAGTAATTAAATGCATGTGAACATTTTCTTTGAAGCTGCTTCTTCAAGGAAGTATAGCGGCTTTAATAATGTTTTCATATGCAGGGAATGTAAACACAGGGTTGGAGGTCTTCTGTTCCTTACAGTTCCTCATCACTGCATTCCCAGGCAGTTATATGGGGTCAGAAATGCCTTGTGAAGAAAGAGATCAGGAGGGAACAAGAACTGGAGCACCCTTTCTCTGTTGATGCAGACTTCATAAATGCCCCTATTCAATTCCTATGAATGCGCTGTGATAAACACGTCATTTAAAAAAGTATTTAGCGGATGTTATCGGTGTATTTATTTACAGGGGGCAGAAAATATTGGAAAATGACATGGTTAAAGAATCGATCTACAATTCTGTCAGTAAACCATGTCAAGCCTACTTTGACCTCAAGTTCAAATGCATGTTTTGAACAACTGATGACCAAAAGTAAAAATAAATGAAAACATGTTTCCTAGACATGTTTTAATACTCTTTTGAGAATCCACCACGTTGCAACAAACAACTGCACTGTTGTTACTAAATCAGTTCAGTTATGATTAGGCCAGGGCAAAAACTAAATTACACCAGCCTAGTTTACTTATTTTGTGAATTTTCTATTACACTTGTTACACAAAATTCTTAAACGGTGCCATTGTTAGAAATGGGTTCTTTAGTTGGCAGTCAGGTTACCCCCTGTCCAAGCAAGGACCCTCAATCTAATCAGGTTAAAAGAGGACCACCCTCAGCTAACCCCTGCTTACTCCTTGGTAGCTTGGCACGAGCAGTAGGCTGAACTTCAGAGCGCTAGGTGTAAAGTATTTGTACCAACACTACAAAATGACACCACACCAGTTTAGAAAAATAGGAACTATTTATCTAAACAAAACAAGACGAAAACAAAAAAAATCCACAATATACAAGTCACGTTATCAATTAAAAAACAAAAAGAGTCTTCATGTAGTTTTAAACACACACTAACACTGTTAGCGTGAAAATGTACCTTGGGTGCATCAAAATAACCCCGCACGGACGAGTGTGCATCAAAAAGGGCTTGTGATGCGTTGATTTCACTCACGAGCAAGAGCTTGCGTTGTTTCTCCTTTCGTCGGGTTGGGGAGCGTCGTTTCTTCTCTCTGCAGGAGAGCAATGCATCGATGCGGTCAGCACTCTCGGGTCCAGGCAGCACTTGCATTGTTTTTACATGCCCAGCGGCATTTGCATCAGAAATCCAGCCGCACGATGATCCGAAAACCACGCAGCGCGGGTTGCGATCTCATCAGCCTTCGTCAGCGATGCTGCGTGTTGTTTCCCGAGCTCCGTGCATCGATTCTTCAGTCTCGTTGCAGGCGAGCATCGATTTTCAGCATGAAGGTGGTGGCGTGCCGATTTTTCAGCCGCAGATCAGAGTTGCGTTGATCTTTTCCCCGCACTGCATCCTGTGCGTGGATTTCTTCTTCTTAGGCTGCCAGCTTCTCCCTTCAGGGTCCCAGGAACTGGATGGGCACCACTTGGCAGAGTAAGAGTCTCTCTACATACTCCAGGTGCTGGCAGAGAGTTTGCTGTCCCTGAGACTTCAAACAACAGGAGGCAAGCTCTAAATCAAGCCCTTGGAGATCTTCACAAGAAGGAAGGCACACAAAGTCCAGTCTTTGCCCTCTTACTCTGGTAGAAGCAGCAACTGCAGGATAGCTCCACAAAAGCACAGTCATAGGCAGGGCAGCTCTTCTTCCTCAGCTCTTCACCGGGCAGAGGATCCTCTTGGTTTCCAGAAGTGTTCTAAAGTCTGTGGTTTTGGGTGCCCTTCTTATACCCATTGTGCCCTTTGAAGTAGGCCTACTTCAAAGGAAAGTCTCTCTTGATTGTGAAATCCTGCCTGGCTCAGGCCAGGCTCAGGCACACACCAGGGGGTTGGATACAGTTGCACCCGCCGCACAGAGGCATTGATGGCGGCTCCATATGGAGTCGCTGTCAAAGTCCTGGCCATGCATTCTACTGGACCTGCGGGCAGAAACAATGTTTCCGCCTGCCGGCCCAGCAGAATATACATTATACGGCCGGCAGGGTCACAGGGGGGCTGGCGGTCAGTTAAATGACCACCAGCATGAACAGGGCGGTTAACACCGCCGTGTTCATAATGAGGGCCTTAGTGTTCAGTGTTGGATTTGCATTTGAGTAGTTATGCATAATTGTGGGGAATTTCCCCCAAGTTATATATAATTACGTTAAAGCCAATTGTGCAAATTTCACCTTTCCCTTATTAAAAAACCTTCAGCAACATGGAGATTTGACGGGCTACACCTATTTGTCCACATAAATGACCCAGAAAGGTCAGCTCCCCAAATGTTTCACATTTTTGGTGAATTCAGAATTTTCCTGGATTAAAGACGAATTGGACATTCCTATTCTCGATGGCCCACATAGAAGAGGAGCCTCTCCTAGACTTTAGGATGACCTGGCATCCCTAAAATGCTTAGGAATACTGCAAGAAATTGGGTTACAGGGTGAGGGAGTGAAAACCTATTCAAGCACAAACTCAAATCATTCTCAGGGTGAAGTCACAAGCAAACCCCAAGTTAGCTTGCGCTCAACCCTCTGGTAGCCTGGAATTGAGCATTCAGGTTTAATTTAGGGGAAATGTGTAAAGAATTTGTGCAACACTTAAAACAGTAATAGCAAATAAACATCACACAAAAAGGATCCTACACCAAATTAGATAAATGGAGAGGATTTTAATAAATGAAACAAGACCAAAATGAAAAAAAGACAATCTGTAGATGTGGAGATATGAAAATGTAAAGATTTTAGAGAAAACAGTAAAAAAGCCCAAAGCGCCACTTGTGGCTATTTGGTTATGTGAGACCGGGAGAAAGTCACAAATTTAGGCTAACCACAATGGCAGCTAGTCGAATGCAGGGACCAGGTTAGTCCCGCTGAAAAGTTATATTTTCAGTCTAGCCCAGTGAGTCCTTGTAGGAAAGTACCATCTTGCCTGGCATGTTACCCCCATTTTTCACTGTATATATGTTGTTTTAGTTGTATGTGTCACTGGGACCCTGGTAACCCAGGGCCCCAGTGCTCATAAGTGTGCCTGAATGTGTTACCTGTGTAGTGACTAACTGTCTCACCGAGGCTCTGCTAATCAGAACCTCAGTGGTTATGCTCTCTCATTTCTTTCCAAATTGTCACTGACAGGCTAGTGACCATTTTTACCAATTTACATTGGCTTACTGGAACACCCTTATAATTCCCTAGTATATGGTACTGAGGTACCCAGGGTATTGGGGTTCCAGGAGATCCCTATGGGCTGCAGCATTTCTTTTGCCACCCATAGGGAGCTCTGACAATTCTTACACAGGCCTGCCACTGCAGCCTGAGTGAAATAACGTCCACGTTATTTCACAGCCATTTTACACTGCACTTAAGTAACTTATAAGTCACCTATATGTCTAACCTTTACCTGGTAAAGGTTGGGTGCAAAGTTACTTATTGTGAGGGCACCCTGGCACTAGCCAAGGTGCCCCCACATTGTTCAGAGCCAATTCCCTGAACTTTGTGAGTGCGGGGACACCATTACACGCGTGCACTACATATAGGTCACTACCTATATGTAGCTTCACAATGGTAACTCCGAATATGGCCATGTAACATGTCTATGATCATGGAATTGCCCCCTCTATGCCATCCTGGCATAGTTGGCACAATCCCATGATCCCAGTGGTCTGTAGCACAGACCCTGGTACTGCCAAACTGCCCTTCCTGGGGTTTCACTGCAGCTGCTGCTGCTGCCAACCCCTCAGACAGGCAGCTGCCCTCCTGGGGTCCAGCCAGGCCTGGCCCAGGATGGCAGAACAAAGAACTTCCTCTGAGAGAGGGTGTGACACCCTCTCCCTTTGGAAAATGGTGTGAAGGCAGGGGAGGAGTAGCCTCCCCCAGCCTCTGGAAATGCTTTGTTGGGCACAGAGGTGCCCAATTCTGCATAAGCCAGTCTACACCGGTTCAGGGACCCCTTAGCCCCTGCTCTGGCGCGAAACTGGACAAAGGAAAGGGGAGTGACCACTCCCCTGACCTGCACCTCCCCTGGGAGGTGTCCAGAGCTCCTCCAGTGTGCTCCAGACCTCTGCCATCTTGGAAACAGAGGTGCTGCTGGCACACTGGACTGCTCTGAGTGGCCAGTGCCACCAGGTGACGTCAGAGACTCCTGCTGATAGGCTCCTTCAGGTGTTAGTAGCCTATCCTCTCTCCTAGGTAGCCAAACCCTCTTTTCTGGCTATTTAGGGTCTCTGTCTCTGGGGAAACTTTAGATAACGAATGCAAGAGCTCATCCGAGTTCCTCTGCATCTCTCTCTTCACCTTCTGATAAGGAATCGACTGCTGACCGCGCTGGAAGCCTGCAAACCTGCAACATAGTAGCAAAGACGACTACTGCAACTCTGTAACGCTGATCCTGCCGCCTTCTCGACTGTTTTCCTGCTTGTGCATGCTGTGGGGGTAGTCTGCCTCCTCTCTGCACCAGAAACTCCGAAGAAATCTCCCGTGGGTCGACGGAATCTTCCCCCTGCAACCGCAGGCACCAAAAAGCTGCATTACCGGTCCCTTGGGTCTCCTCTCAGCACGACGAGCGAGGTCCCTCGAATCCAGCAACTCTGTCCAAGTGACCCCCACAGTCCAGTGACTCTTCAGTCCAAGTTTGGTGGAGGTAAGTCCTTGCCTCACCTCGCTGGGCTGCATTGCTGGGAACCGCGACTTTGCAGCTACTCCGGCCCCTGTGCACTTCCGGTGGAAATCCTTTGTGCGCAGCCAAGCCTGGGACCACGGCACTCTAACCTGCATTGCACGACTTTCTAAGTTGGTCTCCGGCGACGTGGGACTCCTTTGTGCAACTTCGGCGAGCACTGTTTCACGCATCCTTGTAGTGCCTGTTTCTGGCACTTCTCCAGGGGCTACCTGCTACAGAGAGGGCTCCTTGTCTTGCTCGATGTCCCCTCTCTCTGCTGGTCCAATTTGCGACCTTCTGGTCCCTCCTGGGCCTCAGCAGCATCCAAAAACGCTAACCGCATGATTTGCAGCTAGCAAGGCTTGTTGGCGTTCTTTTGGTGGGAAAACACTTCTGCACAACTCTCCACGGCGAGAGGGATCCGTCCACCAAAGGGGAAGTCTCTAGCCCTTTTCGTTCTTGCAGAAACCTCAGCTTCTTCTGTCCAGTAGAAGCTTCTTTGCACCCGCAGCTGGCATTTCCTGGGCATCTGCCCATCTCCGACTTGCTTGTGACTTTTGGACTTGGTCCCCTTGTTCCACAGGTACCCTAGATTGGAAATCCACAGTTGTTGCATTGCTGGTTTGTGTCTTTCCTGCATTATTCCTCTAACACGACTTCTTTGTCCTTAGAGGAACTTTAGTGCACTTTGCACTCACTTTTCAGGGTCTTGGGGAGGGTTATTTTTCTAACTCTCACTATTTTCTAATAGTCCCAGCGACCCTCTACAAGGTCACATAGGTTTTGGGTCCATTCGTGGTTCGCATTCCACTTTTGGAGTATATGGTTTGTGTTGCCCCTATCCCTATGTTTCCCCATTGCATCCTATTGTAACTATACATTGTTTGCACTGTTTTCTAAGACTATACTGCATATTTTTGCTATTGTGTATATATATCTTGTGTATATTTCCTATCCTCTCACTGAGGGTACACTCTAAGATACTTTGGCATATTGTCATAAAAATAAAGTACCTTTATTTTTAGTATAACTGTGTATTGTGTTTTCTTATGATATTGTGCATATGACACTAAGTGGTACTGTAGTAGCTTCACACGTCTCCTAGTTCAGCCTAAGCTGCTCTGCTAAGCTACCATTATCTATCAGCCTAAGCTGCTAGACACCCTATACACTAATAAGGGATAACTGGGCCTGGTGCAAGGTGCAAGTACCCCTTGGTACTCACTACAAGCCAGTCCAGCCTCCTACAGTCCTGCTCAAGGTGGAGAGGGCCACGAGAAGCAAGAGTCGTGGATGGTCATCGATGTAGCACAATGTAGCATGAAGAGTAGGCCTCAAGTCGCGGATCGGTGCTGCTGTACTGCATTGATCCTGTTGTCAGGAATGGCCTAGCCAGTGATTCACAGTGGTGCTCCCCATGAGTGGTTGGTGCTGTATCATGAAGGGCCGGGCTGAAGAACTTCACGTTAGTGGGCTGTGTGGGTTAGAATATTTCAGCACCAACAGTCTACTCGGTCACAAAGAGCTGAAAAACTTCAATTCAGCCTCTCTGAGGCACACCAAGGGTCCAGGACCTGAGGGGCATCACTTAAGGGTCAGGGGCTTGCTCCAACTGGATCTGGGTGCTGGTCTGGGTGACTGTGAGCTTGTTATGTCCCTGTGGCTCTGGACAAGAAACCAGCAGACTAGCCATTTCAGTCATTGTGGAAGCCCTCGGTTCAGATCCAAATCCCTCTGAGTTAGGCAGGAGGGTAGCAGGGCAGCAATCCAGCAAGGCAGTAGGCCAGCAGGGCAGCAGTCTTGCAGAGTGGCAGTCCTTTCAGCAGCACAGCAGTCCTTCTTCCTGACAGAGTCTCCACAGACTCGAAGTGTACTGAAGAGTTGGTGTCTGAGGTCCAATGTTTATACAAGGAGCATCCTTTGAAGCATCTAGAGGTTTGTCTTTGAAATGCACAGGATTCCTGCCTTCCCTGCCCTGGCTCCAGACTAACTACAGGGGGCATGAATCGTTTTGAGTGGAGGCAGGACACAACTTATTCAAGTATAAGCAGGCTTATGCCCAGCCCCAACCTCCCATGGTGCCAATGAAGGCCCATTGAGGCACAACTAAGCACTTTATTGTGTGTGGCTGTTTAAAAGAAATACTCAAAGCCTAGCTGTCAGCTACAGCTAGTCATGGGACCTAGAGACAGGCGGCAGGTACTAAAGGGCTGAGGGAGGAAAATGACAACTTTCTGAAATTCTCACTTAAAATGCTCCTAGAGGAATTGTTTAGATATAGTATGTGTACATGTGTTCCAGTCTTCAATTAATGAATGAGACAACTCTGTACTGTTAAAATCCAGTATATTTCTCATTAGGATTGAGGAAGTTCAAAAACATGTTAAAAAAATCCAACGAATGTCCATCTCATAAACAACAACACTGTATATATCCCCCCAGATCACAAGACTGAATCCAAATCCAGGAAGGGGTTATAACCCTCCTCATGATACAGTCCTGCAAAATAATTGTCTGGTTTTCAGTCCCAGTTCAAGCAATATCATGGACATTCAATTGAGCTCGTCAAAGGAGAAGGTAATTTCAACGTTTCGGCCTGTGGTGGCGGTCAGAGGTCCGTCAGACCATCATCAGGGCTCAGTATTCTTAAATAATACAACAGGTTGCAAAAATAGACTTGGTAGCAACACATAAGGGGACTTCAACCTTCTAAATATGGGACCACTAGCGTCTGTCTCCATCCACTTTCGCTTAACACATGTGAGTCAGAATCGATAGTGTGTTGCTACAGAAGCTGAATTGAAAGTCCATGATATTGCTTGAACTGGGACTGAAAATCAGGCAATTATTGTGCAGGACTGTGTCATGAGGAGGGTTATAACATTGCACCTATTCTATAAAGCTAATGTTCCATGGTTTAAATAAATACCACAGTAAAGTTTGCTCATTTAGTGGATATTGTAAAACTTCCATGTTCTCCTGAAAGTTACGTGAATCCACATAAAGAAACGATTGATATGGTTGTTATGCCAATGTATCCCATAACCCTAGTGGAAGTGTTATTAATATTAATGTGGGTGGCTGCTAACTCATGCCGAAACATGATTTAATCCTGACCAAAACTCTGGTAGCGAAGGGTAATGGACTGAAGTGTAACCAACCATAATAATGGAGTCCTCACACCACTAATCTCCTAACGCAGAACATAAGGTACACAGCTAAAAAAAATATGTTTTTTTTAACATGCCATAGCAGAAAAAAACTGACTGGCATGCCTTATTGAGCAATTTGAGCTACATTAAAAAAACACATTCATATAAATACTTTCACTGAGTCCCGAAATAGATCCAAGTTCCTGAGCGCACTTCTGAAGTAGGGAATGAGAGTGTAGATTGCATTTCAATGGCAAGTAATCCTGAGAAAGGGTAAAGCAAGATGGGAGGAACAGATTATGGCCCTCATTATGACATTGGCGGTAAATCCCACTTACCGCCATGCCGACTGCCGCCAACATAATACCGCGGCGGCGGATAACCACCAAGCATATTATGACACACACATACCAATCCGTCACTATACAGCCACACACACAAGTCCGCCAGCCCAAAGGCCAGTGATAATCTGGGGGTATCCAAACCCACACTGTTACGCCAATAGAACTACGCCCACGAATCACAGCAGCAGACATTCAATGGCGGTAAACCATTGGCAGTACATACCAACCAGCTCCAACTACACACACACTAACAAAATAGCACCACATTGGACAATTCAAATTACACATAACTGACACACATACACACACCACACACACACACCCACACCACTATAAAACACACACCTACACTACCCACAACCCTTTACGACTAGAAAGAATTGATACCAGAGGAGACAGCAAGAGCACACACACAACCAGAGCCATAGAACAACATCACCTGTACACCATCCATGCACTTTACATCACACACCCCAACACATCACCCCACACATCCTCACCACTCACACTACACCCATGGCACCACAAAGACACCCAAGATTCTCTGAGGAGGAGCTGAGGGTCAAGGCGGAGGAAATCATCCGGGTAGAGCCACAGCTATTTGAAGCACAGGTGCAGCAGACATCCATTGCTAGGAAGATGGAGCTGTGGCGGAGAATCATGGACAGGGTCAACGCTGTGGGACAGCACCCCAGAACAAGGGACAACATCAGGAAGAGGTGGAACGACCTACGGGGGAAAGTATGTTCCACAGCAGCAAGACACCAACTAGCTGTACAGAGGACTGGCGATGGATCCCCACCTCCTCCCCCACAACTAACAACATGGGAGGAGCAAGTCTTGGCAATCATGCATCCTGAGGGCCTGGCAGGAGTAGAAGGAGGACTGGACTCTGGTAAGTCAACTCTTTACAACTATCATCCCCCCTACCTGCATGCCATCACAAACCCACACCCCTACCCTCACTCCCATCACTCCACCACCTCCCACATACCCCACCATCACAACCCACTCATCCCAATACCAAGCCCTGCATGTAACACCAATGCATGGACACCCCTCACAGACCTGCATGGACACCTATCACCACTGCATGCACACTGGTGAGAATCACCTAGCTCAACAAATAGCTACTCACTCAATTGCAAATATGCCAGGGCAACAACAACCATAGAGGGCAACACACCCATGCACATGATGTCAAACGCAGAAAGAATAACACTGCATTTACATCCCCACAGGTCCCCATGCCAATGTCACTGGAGAAGAGGTGCCAGCAACATCCAGTTCCCCCCTAGAAGAGGCCCACAGTGATGACAGCAGCTCTGCTTGCCTGGATCAGGATGACCAACCTGGCCCATCAGGGATCTTCGGACAGTCGGTTACCGAGGCACACTCTCACACCACCACAGAGCCTCCCCCCTCAGGAAACACCACCACAGTCCATACCTCTGTCCCCAGGATACATCAATCAGCAGTGTGCGCATCACTACAGGGACCCCAGGCCCCCCCACGAACACAGGATGATCAGGACCAGGGGTCAGTGGCGGTAGGCACACGGTTCAGGGGACAGAGGCACAAGACAAGGAAGCTGGGAGGACTGCTGTGCGACAAGGGGCAGACAGGCCCAAGGAACTGACTCTCCAGGAGGTACTCACTGCGATCCTGGGAGCATACCACCATTCCCAGGAGACGATGGGCCAGATACTGGACAAGTTGCAGGAGAACATGCGGCTGCAGGAGGGACAGTACCTGGGGATCAGGGAGGACTTGAAGAACATTAACACCACCCTGGTTTCCATTGCAGGAGTGCTGGCAGACATGGCCAACATGATGAGGGAGGTAGTGGCACCCCACCGGGCCTCTGCCACTAGCCAAACTGATGAACAGCCCTCCACCTCTGCTGCCGCTAGTGCACAGAAGGCCCTGCCACAGGACCAACAGGCCACCAGCACCCCTCCCCTTGCAGAAGGAGAACCACCCCGCAGACGTTTCCTGCGATCCAGGCAGAAGCCAGAGACTATTGCCAAGACCCCTGCCAGGAAATAGGACTCTCCTGATTGTCGCCCTTGTGTCCCACTGTGTCACCCTGTCCACCTTGAACTGCCACTGCTCCCCTTCCTATGCCCCCTTGGACAATGCAGCTGTGATACAAATAGATTGGAACTGTACCCTGGACTTTCTTCCATCATCACCCCAGCCGATTGCACATCTCCTTCTACCTCTTAGCACTTAAATAAACACCCTTTGAAAAAATACATGTATGGAGTATGTAAAATGATTTAAGTATGTATTAGTTCAACAAAGTTTGAACATTGAAAATCAACTGTACAGAAATTTAAACATAGGAATGACCTGTAGTTGGCTGCACACCAGGAGCAATAGTGGGGCACAGATATCCGCAAATAGAGTTGCCAAAAGCTACAGTGAGTGGCCATAGAATTGGGAAAAGCAGCCTGCCAGTGACAATGTCAATCACAAAAATGTCAATTAAATGTGAAGTTACTGTTTCTTACCTGTGTATCATTGGAATTAGATTGGAGTTTTGACAAATTATTCCGTTGTCCTCTTCCTCATCCTCTGTCTCCTCATATTCACTGTCCACAGGGTCCACTGCTGCCACACGGCCATCTCCAGCCTCATCCTCCTGCTGAAAAGGCACCTGGGAAAATAAGACAAGGTTGTGCAACATACAGCATGCCACGATGATCTGGCACACCTTCTTGGGTGAGTAGTACAGGGATACAGCTGTTAGATGGAGGCAACAAAACCTGGCCTTCAGGAGGCCAAAGGTCCTCTCCATAATTCTTCTTGTTTGCCTATGTGCCTCATTGTAACGTTCCTCTGCCCTTGCCCTGGGATTCCTCACAGGGGTCAGTAGCCATGAGAGGTTGGGGTAACCATAGTCACCTGCAAATATCGGCTGACATTTGTTAGCCACACACCAACCCATAGGGCCCACACCATACCCATACACCAACACCCACTGGGTGGGAACCAGGGCTCCCCTATTAGCCACACCCTGTGCCTCTGGAGTTGAGCCATCACATATCGGATGCTGCTATTCCTCAGGATAAAGGCATCATGCACAGACCCAGGATATTTTGTATTTGACATGGGAGATGCACTGGTCTGCCAGACACACCATCTGCACATTCATGGAGTGAAAGCTCTTTCGATTTCTGAACACCTGTTCATTTCGCCAGGGGGGGGCATACATGCTAAATGTGTACCATCAATTGTCCCAATAATGTTGGGGATATGTCAAATTGCAGAGAAGTCAGCTTTCACTGTGGCCAAATCCTCCACCTGGGGGAAACGATGTAGCTGTGCATGTGTTTAATTAGGGCAGACAACACTCTGATCAATACTCTTGAGAACATTGGCTGAGACATTCCTGCTGCCAAGCCCACTGTCACTTGGAAGGAGCCAATTGCCAGGAAATGGAGCACTGATAGCACTTGCACAAGAGGGGGGATCCCATTGGTGTGATGGATAGCAGATATCAGGTTAGGATCCAATTGGGCACACAGCTCTCTGATTGTGGCCCTGTCCAGTCTAAAGGTGAGGATAATGTGCCTGTCCTTCATTGTTGCCAAGCCCACACAGGGCATGTCTTCATCTCCTATTCATTTGCAGCGGTTGCAATCTATGGGGCAAAATGTTGAGGAGCTGGTTAGTATCTCTTGTTTCCAACCACTACACTTCAATGCATGTCTTGATTGTAACAGTATTTTGTTGGAGAGGTCCAAATGGTGCATTTGTGTACTGTGATGCAGATAGGAGCCATGGCCTGCCCCCCACGAAATGGCATCCGTCTATCCTGTTTAAGGGACAGGTGGAAGTGAGGTAATTCCGCTGATGTTCTGCGCCGTTGCGGGAGGCGGTTGAAAACTGCCGTGCAATTCCTTATTGGTTAACATTGGGCTGCATGGGTTACAGTGGCCAATGGTGATGTACGCCGGCAGTGACGGTATGCACCCCCATGGACGTGACCGCCATTTATTATCTGTTCACTCATTTGCTACCTGACCTTCAACAGGAAAGGACCTACACTGCAAGTGCTGCGTGACCCGTGTCTGGCACTGACCATTGCTCGTGTCACTGGGGAAAGGGCCCCTGCCTTCGCCTCGGCGGAGTTGGAGAGACTGGTGGATGGATTCCTACCCCAGTACCGAATGCTGTATGGGCCTCCATGATGAATGGGGCGTGAATGCATGAAGTGCTGTGTGTGAAGGCCTCTTGTGGGGGGGTGGATGGGCCCTGGGCAGCGTACTGCATGTATGGAGGGCCATTTCTGTGCTAATGAGGATGGAAGGTGCATGGTGGGCCATGAGAGTAACAGGCAGGACGGTCGGACTAATATCTTTCCCTGTGTCCATTTCCCTGCAGGTTAGCACCCATCAGAATAAGGGTATATGGCCTGCCATCACCAAGGACGTGCGGACCCTAGGGGTCTACGGCAGGCGGAGGACCCACTGTCACAAACTGTGGGAGGACCTAAGATGCTGGGCACGGAAGATGGCAGAGGCCCAGCTGGGGATGGCCTCCCAACGAGGAAGGGGCCCCTATCGAAAACTGACCCCCCTGATGGCCAGCATATTGGCGGAGGCCTATCCGGAGCTGTAAGGGCACTTGGGGGCATCACAACAGCCACAAGGGGGTGATGACAGTGCCCCAATATACAACTTGCGCATAGTGGGGTGGTATCCGGGTGGGGGGTGTGCGCCTATGAGTGCCCCTAGACCAGGCCTGACATTGCAGCGTAGGTCCCATGTTGGGCAGGGTTCTGATGTAAAATACCTCCAACCAAGCTAGTAGGAATCCACTACTGGGCAGGGGTCTGTGGATCGCAGGTATGCTGCAAGTGGCATTAGGTGTCCCTATTCCTGGGCTGGTGACTAGAATTGGGACTGGTAGTGCATTGCTTAGTGCGTAGGGCTGTTCTCTGTGTGTGAGTCATGAAGGCCAACGTTAGTGTGGTTTGCGCCATTGACCAAGTGTATCCTTTGTCTCGCCACCCTTTTTGTTTTGTCACCCTGTCCTTATGTGCATTAGCATCATCTGGCGGAGGAGCTGAGGCACTGACGACGGAGGGAGCTGCATCCCACAGGGCCCAGGAGGCCAAATCCACTGATGGTGAGGGCACCAGTGGGGCAGAGGGCGAGGGGAGTGCCACGGCGGAGACAGGAGGGAACAATACTGACACAAGTTCCTCCTTCGATGGAAGGTCCCTTGTGGTGGCGGACACCTCTGTGCCCACCCCAGCTACATGTACAGCCGCCACCCCCATACCAGCACCGCCCTCACAGCAGCCCCTCAGCATGTTTCCTGTGCCTGCTGACCCAGGAGGGTGGGCATCTCCTTCGCCCCAGGCACCTCAGGCCCTGTCCCAGTTAGCCCTGCTGCCCCAAGTGAGGAGGCTATTGACCTCCTGCGATCCATCTCTGTTGGACAGTACACCATTGTGAATGCCATCCAGGGGCTGGCAGCCTAATTGCAACAGACAAATGCATTCCTGGAGGGCATTCACACTGGCATGGAGGCCCAACAGAGATCAATCCAGGCTCTGGTCTCCTCTCTGATGGCAGCCATCGTCCCTGTTTCTAGCCTCCCCCCCAACTTTTTCTATCCAATCCCATTCCCCTCAACCCCAAGCACAGTCAGACGAGCATGCACCCAGGACAACACACAAGAGTGGAAATGGCAAACACAAGCACCACACTTCATCCCACAGGCACTCACACAAACACCATCCAGATGCAGAAATACCAACATCCACTGCCTCCACTGTGGCCCCCTCCTCCTTGTTGTCCATCTCCCTCCGAGTTGCGTCTACACTCATACCTGCATGCACTAGATCCTCTTCCACTACCACCATCACCAGCACACCTATCAGCACATGCCCCTCACTGGCAGTCACCACCCCCATATCCATGCACATGTCCCCGTGTGTCCTCTCCACCGGTGTCTGTGCCCCTCCTCCCAAAGTACACAAACACAAGGACTCAACAACCCAGCAGCCATCCACCTCACAACAGCATCCAGCCCATGCACCTGCACCCAAACACAGCAGACAGACACCTCCTACAACCACTCCTTCTACCTCCACTCCCAGACAATCTGCCTCTTCCCAACCATGGTGGGTCAGCCGTCCGAGGCTGCAGGGGAAGGGCTGGAACCTCCCCTCACCACTGGCAGCACCACCACCAGCGCTGCCACCAGCACCACTGCCAGCTGCAGCAGCACGAGTGGTAAGCCATCCCAGGGTGCAGGGGAAGGGCTGGAGCCTTCCCCCACCACTGCCAGCACCGACACCAGCACCACTGCCAACAGCAACAGCCCCAGTCAGTAGCCATCTGAGGCTGCAGGGGAAGGGCTGGAGCCTCCCCCCACCACTGCCAGCACTGCCACCAGCACCACTGCCAGCAGCAGCAGCCCGAGTGGGCAGCCTTCCAAGGCTGCAGGGGAAGGGCTGAAGCCTCCCCCCACTACTGCCAGCACCGACACCAGCACCACTGCCAGCAGCAGCACCAGTGGGCAGCTGTCCGAGGCTGCAGGGGAAGGGCTGGAGCCTCCCCCCACCACTGCCAGCATCACCACCGCCACCACTGAGCAGCCGTCACAGCCGGTGGACAGTGTGTAGTCCTGCATCCATGGGCTGTTGGGCAGCCTGGCTCCTGCAAACCCTGTGGGTCTGACACCCAGGGGAAAGACTGTGACATTGCACTCCCCAAGATCTGCATCACAGGGCACAATGCCCCCTCCAGAACCAGTAGAGAAGCCATCCCTTCACTGCATCCTTCCCAGGATGAAGCACACTGGGCACAATGCCCCATCCATAACCAGTGGAGAAGCCATCCACTCACTGCATCCTTCCCAGGATGAAGCTCACTGGGCACAATGTCCCCTCCAGAACCAGTGGACAAGCCATCAACTAGACAGACTGTGGCCTTGCACTCCCCAGGTCCACGCAGTGGGCAAATCACCCACTTGAGAGACTGTGGCTTTGCATTTCCCAGGTCCAAGCAGTGGGCAAATCACCCACTAGAGAGACTGTGGACTTGCACTCCCCAGGACCAAGCCGTGGGCAAGTCAGCCACTTGAGAGACTGTGGCCTCCTTGAACTCCCCAGGACCAAGCAGTGGCTGATGAGGGGTGAAACCTCAAAACCGGTCCCAGGATGCTTGTTTCCGGTCCAGGGAGGACCTGGCCTGGCAGTTCGGGCTGGACTGTTCCCATGAGGAACAGGGTCAAGACTGATTTGCATATGGCTGGGTCCAAACTGGGGTGGCATGGTGAGCAAAAAAACGATGGATTAAACCCAGATTTGTGACTGGGGGTGAGTGTTTGCATTGTCAGTACTCCGTCCATCATCCTTTTGTGTTGCTAAAGTTGCCCTAAGTGGGAAGGGTATGCCCAGACGTGGGTCCCTTGCTCACTGTGCCACTGGAATCAAGCTAGCCTGGCTGATGAGGGTGAAACCCCGAAAAAGGTCCCAGGATGCTTGTTTCCGGTCCAGGGAGGACCTGGCCTGGCAGTTCGGGCTGGACTGTTCCCATGAGGAACAGGGTCAAGACTGATTTGCATATGGCTGGGTCCAAACTGGGGTGGCATGGTGAGCAAAAGAACGATGGATTAAACCTAGATCTGTGACTGGGGGTGAGTGTTTGCATTGTCAGTACTCCGTCCATCATCCTTTTGTGTTGCTAAAGTTGCCCTAAGTGGGAAGGGTATGCCCAGATGTGGGTCCCTTGCTCACTGTGCCACTGGAATCAAGCTAGCCTGGCTGATGAGGGGTGAAACCCCGAAACCGGTCCCAGGATGCTTGTTTCCGGTCCAGGGAGGACCTGGCCTGGCAGTTCGGGCTGGACTGTTCCCATGAGGAACAGGGTCAAGACTGATTTGCATATGGCTGGGTCCAAACTGGGGTGGCATGGTGAGCAAAAGAACGATGGATTAAACCCAGATCCGTGACTGGGGGTGAGTGTTTGCATTGTCAGTACTCCGTCCATCATCCTTTTGTGTTGCTAAAGTTGCCCTAAGTGGGAAGGGTATGCCCAGACGTGGGGGGTGAAACACCGAAACCACAGGGAGGACCTGGCCTGGCAGTTCGGGCTGGACTGTTCCCATGAGGAACAGGGTCAAGACTGATTTGCAAATGGCTGGGTCCAAACTGGGGTGGCATGGTGAGCAAAAGAACGATGGATTAAACCCAGATCTGTGACTGGGGGTGAGTGTTTGCATTGTCAGTACTCCGTCCATCATCCTTTTGTGTTGCAAGCAGTGGGCAAGTCACCCAATTGAGAGACTGTGGCCTTGCATTCCGCAGGACAGAGTGATGGGCATGTTGCCCCCTCCAGGACCAGTGGCGTTGTACCATCTTCCAGCTGAGGTGCCCCCTGTTAGACCTGATAGCCTTAGGGTGGTCACCCCTAACTTTTTGCCTTCCTCCCTCCACTTTTTAGATACTGTTTTTGCTGGTTTTAAGACTCTGGGTACTTTACCACTGCTAACCAGTGCTAAAGTGCATATCCTCTCTCCCTTTAAACATGGTAACATTGGATCATACCCAATTGGACTTTTTAATTTACCTATAAGTCCCTAGTAAAGTGCACTATATGTGCCCAGGGCCTGTAGATTAAATGCTACTAGTGGGCCTGCAGCACTGATTGTGCCACCCACTTCAGTAGCCCCTTAATCTTGTCTCAGACCTGCCACTGCAAGGCCTGTGTGTGCAGTTTCACTGCCAATTCGACTTGGCATTTAAAAGTATTTGCCAAGCCTAAAACTCCCTTTTTTCTACATATAAGACACCCCTAAGGCATGCTCTAGGTAATCCATAGGGCAGGGTGGTGTTTAGGCAAAAGGCAGGACATGTACCAATGTAGTTTACATGTCCTGGTAGTGTAAAACCCCTAACTTCATTTTTATCCTGCTGTGAGGCCTGATCCCTTCATAGGCTAACATTGGGGCTGCCCTTATACATTGTTTGAGTGGTAGCTGCTGATCTGAAAGGAGTAGGAAGGTCATATTTAGTATGGCTAGAATGCTGATATAAAATCCTGCTGACTGGTGAAGTTGGATTTAATGTTTCTATTTTAGAAATGCCACTTTTAGAAAGTGAGCATTTCTCTGCACTTAAATCTTTCTGTGCCATACAGTCCACGTCTGGCTGGGTTTAGTTGACAGCTCCTTGTGCATTCACTCAGATGCACCCCAAACACAGGATACTCAGCCTCACTTACATACATCTGCATTTTGAATGGCTCTTCCTGGGCTGGGAGGTTGGATGGCCTGCTCTCACAAAAAGGACTGCCACACCCCCTACTGGGACCCTGGCAGACAGGATTGAACTGAAAGGGGACCTGGTGCACTTCTAAGCCACTCTTTGAAGTCTCCCCCAATTCAAAGGCACATTTGGGTATGTAAACAGGGCCTCTGCCCTAACAACTCAGACACTGCCTGGAGAAGAAACTGTAACCAGTACCTAAATCCTGCCAAGAAAAACTGCCCAAAGGACTCACTTGGCTGCTTTCTGTGAAGGACTGCTGCCTTGCTGTTGCCCTGCTTCCCTGCTTCTCTCTGGCTGAGGTGAAGAAGTGCTCTCCAAGGGCTTGGATAGAGCTGGCCTCCTGTTCCCTGAAGTCTCAGGACCAAAAAAGACTTCATCTCTTCAAGAAGGATTCCTTCTGCCTGCCAGAAACAATGCACAGCTTGCACCGTGGTGAAAATTTCACCGCACGCCGAACCAGAACGACGCAGCCTGACTTCGCAATGAGAAGATCGATGCAGCACCAGCGTAGCAACCGGAAATTCAATGCACGGCCCACTGGATCGACGCACATCCGAGCTGGAATGACGCAGCCTGACTTCCAGAGAGGAATCGACGCAGCACCTGCCGTGCGGAAAAACATTCGACACAACGCCCACCGGATCGACTCAGCTCCTGTGACTTCATCCTGCCAGCGCAGGAAATCCACGCACCGTCCCCGGGGTGTCCGAAAACCCCGCAACCTGAAAAGGATCCATGACCGAGCACCGGAAATCGATGCACAGCCGTCCCTACGTGAAAACAAAACGACGCATCGCCGTGTGCTGCCCTAGAAATCGAAGCACACCCTTTGTTTCCATGCTTCTCCTCCTCTGCGGTTCATTGCAGAGATTTTTCTCGAGAACCAGGTACTTTGTTCTTGAAAGAGACTTTGCTTGCTTTCAAAAGACTTCAGACACTTTATATCACTTTTCAGCGGTATCTCAACATATACTTATTGCATTTTAATCGTTTTGACCTGCATTTAGACAGATAAATATTATATATTTTTTGCTAAACACTGTGTGGTGTATTCCTGTGGTGCCATATTGTGTTATTGTATGGTTTATTGCACAAATACTTTACACATTGCCTTCTAAGTTAAGCCTGACTGCTCAGTGCCAAGCTACCAGAGGGTGGACACAGGATAATTTGGATTGTGTGTGACTTACCCTGACCAGAGTGAGGGTCCTTGCTTGGACAGGGGGTAACCTGACTGCCAACCAAATACCCCATTCCTAACACCCCTCCCATTCCCCGTCCCCCTGAGGTGCCTGTCTATTTACGACCTGATGCCCCTGCAGTGTTCTCTCTGTGTTGTTGCAGGAGTGAGGCTGGGCCTTGGACTTTGTGATGTGGCCCTGTGGCCCAGGGACATTGAGGACTGGGCAAAGTCCCTTGCATTGTAAATATGTATACACTTTTTGATTTGGATGCACGTATTACTGATATATTTATCTTATTAGACTCTTTTTACTCTATTTTGGTTGTCCTTGCATTGTTCCTGAGGGGTACTTGGTGAATATGTAATGTTATTGCATCTGGTTGTGTGTGTGTGGTGTTGGGGTGGGGGTGTTGCATTTTGCGTGTGTGTGTCACTCTCTTTTTCCTCTCCCCTGTGTGCTAGGCGGCGGTACTCACCGTGGTCATTTTTGTCGGCGTTGGTGTTCATAGTGGAGCAGAAGGTAGAAGATCATGGGGAAGACATCCAACTCGGGCTCCATGGTGGCATGGTTCTTCCTTGAGTGTCCAGAGATGGTGTTGGTACCACCCCGGAAAAAGTGGCGGATAGGTGGGTCGTATTACTGTGGGCGGTACTTTGTCTTCCGCCTGGCTGTTGGCGGTTACCGTGGTGCCTTTTGATTTCGCCCTGGCGGTCGGTGTGTTAAAATGGCTGTCTGTTTGAGCTGTTTCCGCCGTGGTCCTAATTTCATATTTCTTACCGCCAGCCTGTTGGCGGTAATACTGCCTCTTTATCACCGACCGCCAGGGTTGTAATGAGGGCCTATGTCCTTTTGGCCCAAATTTTACCAACAACTGCCATAAAAGGATAATTTAGGCAATTTAAGCATTCAACGGCTGTTGAGTAGTGGAGGTTAAGCTACACAGTGAGGATTGCACTTTGTGGACAAACACTGAGGGGCATATTTATACTCTGTTTGCGCCGGATTTGCGTTGTTTTTTTTTAACGCAAATCCGACGCAAAACTAACTCCATATTTATACTTTGGCGTTAGACCCGTCTAGCGCCAAAGATCTTGGAGTTTGCGTCATTTTTTTAGCGTGGATACCTTCCTTGCGTTAATGATATGCAAGGTAGGCGTTCCCGTCTAAAAAATGACTCCGAGGCATGTGCGCCGTATTTACACTCCCGGGCAAAAATGACGCCCGGGAGTGGGTGGGTCAAAAAAAATTACGTCCAGCTGCTTTCGCGTCATTTTTTAACGCCTGGTCAGGGCAGGCGTTAAGGGACCTGTGGGCTCGGAAGGAGCCCAGAGTTGCCCTCCCATGCCCCCAGGGACACCCCCTGCCACCCTTGCCCACCCCAGGGGGACACCCAAGGATGGAGGGACCCATCCCAGGGAACTTAAGGTAAGTTCAGGTAAGTATTGTTTTTTTTTTTGGGTGGCATAGGGGGGCCTGATTTGTGCCCCCCTACATGCCACTATGCCCAATTACCATGCCCAGGGGACGTAAGTCCCCTGGGCATGGCCATTGAGCAAGGGGGCATGACTCCTGTCTTTGCTAAGACAGGAGTCATTTAAATGGGGGTTGGGAGTAAAAAAAAATGGCGCAAATCGGGTTGAGGCGAAAATTTTGCCTCAGCCTGACTTGCCCCATTTTTTGACGCCCAAGCTCCATTTTCTCCTACGCCGGCGCTGCCTGGTGTAAGTAATTTTTTTTGACGCACACCAGGCAGCTCCGCCGGCTAACGTCATTCCATAAATAAGGCGCCCGCATGGCGCTTTGGAATGGCGTTAGCCAGCGTTAAATTTTTTGACGCACAACTGCGTTGGCGCAGTTGTGCGCCAAAAAGTATAAATACGGCCCTGAGAGTTTTGACAGGTGCAGATTTCCCTCCTAAGCTCTAAATATGGGTTCAATAATGACAGATGCTGGGGGATGAAACCGCACCCAAAACCGATTTTTTTTTAAAGTTAAAAGCCTCACCTTTTACACTGTAAAGGGTATTTGGCATTTTGCAACCCACAAACTACATACAAACCTTAACCCCAAATGAAAGAATAATCTCTACGATGGAGAGTGTGCAGATGGGGGAGAAACAGACAGGCCTCTCAATGGACCATTTGAAAAGTACTTATTGACTAGGGATTGGCCGACTAGGGATTGGCTCCCAACAAGAATTGCATTGAACCAGTAGCAGCTTGCATGGTGCAGAAGTGGTGGGGCACGAAAGGGAGGGGAGTTGGGAATAAACATTCTTTTAATTCAATAAAAAAACACTTACCTTCCCTCGCCGCCACGCCGCTCCTCTCCTCCGTCGCTGCAGGCAGGCAGGCTCAGAGCAGCATAAGGATTTGCTGGGAGCGCTAAGCCAGGGTGCTCCCAGGCAGACTGGGAGCCTGTGCAAGATCTCTCCAGCTGGGCAACTGTGTTGCTGGGCTGGAGAGACCCTACTGCCCATGTGTGTTTGGCCAGCCAAACATACATGCGCAGTGAGGGGGAGTGCTGAGCACTCCCCCTCGGTGCTCGTCACTCCGTGGCCTCTCCCCTTTACCAGAAAAAGATAATAAACTCCGTTTATTGTCGTTTTCTGTTAAAGGCTTACAAGCTGCCCCTGCTGGTGGAGAGGGGGTGGAGTAGAGTTCAATGCTCCTCCGCCCTAACGGATGAGCCAGTGTTAAATGCCCAAAGTGGGTGTCAAAACCTCATGGCTGGGCCCATTGTAATAAACAAAGAAACAGGAAATCCAATTAGTTTCTGGGTGTGAAGAAAAGTAAATTGCTGAGAATCTATGCAGCTCACCACAAGCAAAGCTTTACTACCTGAAATAATTAAAATGCTGTCACAGAGACGTTTCAGTTTTATGACAAAACAATGTTAAATATATACATGCGTGCATTTTGTCTTTATGTGTTTGTGTGTCCATAGGTAAATGATAAAGTGTAAGCGAAGAGTAGGTACACCGGCAAAGAAAAAAGTAAAGTTTTAAAGAAATCCACACCCAGAAACACACACCAACTAATTAATAAATGAGCCTGACCTTTCTGCATAACACCAAGCAATTGGCCCCCATTAAATTTTTCCCACACAGGAAAAGGCAGTGAAAGCCGAGACTGCAGAAGATTAAAAATTGTTCCAACCTGTGAATGGAAACCACAATAAATATTGTGGCAAACCATAGGGGCACAAAAGTCATGGGGTACCAGCATAAATCCAATATTAATGCTACATTTTTAATAATTAGGATAATATCCAGTGCCTAATTTGAGTTGGTTGTTGCAGGTGGGGCCCTTGGGCATTTAGTTTTGTGTGCCTACACTTATTTCACTTTGACCCAGAAAAGGAAAAAACACACAATGGTTAAAAAGGGAAAAAAGTCAGAAACAGCGTGACAAATGGAGGAAGTAGGAACTTGAAAAAGTGACATCAAGGGGCAGGTAGAGTTTGGTGGTGGATTAAAGCAGTAGAAGGCGACACAAAGACAATGTAGCATTAATATTCGGCACCCCGACATTCGATAGCGCTGGTTGTGGGCTTTTCAGCAAAACTTTGGGCCCCGGCCCTTATTCATTTACAAATTAAGCACTGGCAATTCCCATAAAATTAATTCAATGGATTGCCACATACCTTGCAAGTAATAGCTAGTTATTTGATAATAATCATACTCTGCACTGGCCCTCAAGGAGTGTCTCATATCCATTAGGGGCATGAATCATATAAACACCATATTCATTGGGAATATATGGTACTCACAAATTTCTAGACCCAGCCTCACAAATTCATTCGATTATATAATTTGCACCCTTCCAATGTATGAAACAACTGAATGGGATGTGGGCATGGAAGAACCCATCCATGAACGAGTAGGCCACATGTGAGTGCAATAGTGATCTGTATCTACACAGGAACAGAGAGCGAGTGAGAATTTGTTCTCTGTTATACATACTCCCTGTCAGAAATCTTTAAACACAAACGTTTACAAGGGCTCTAACTGGGGGAATCCTTATTTTTGGACCATCCTCCAACTTCACATAAATATTTAGATAGTAGTAGAGGACACCTCACCCACAAATGGTAGTGGCATGTTTCATCATAGGTTTCTTCTCCTCCTTTGAGTAGGTTAATACCTCTGCAGTGGAGGAGAGCCCAAATAGGTGCAAAACGTGGCACTGTACCCTTGAAACAAGTTTGACTACAGGATAGTGTCTACTCCCTCCTAGCCAATGAGATTGGAACCCAAACCATCATAGGCTTTTTTTTAATGAAACAACAAACATGTAAGTGTGCCTTATGATTTCTTGTTATGCATGCTTTTCAGTAGTATCAAACATGTGGCCAGCCAGTTCATAGGCCCTAAAGAAAGCCAAGAGACTCTTAGAGGCTTGTTTGAATCAGCTGAACCATGTAGGCAACTAGGATTAGTAATTGGATGTGTGAACAATTGTGCTTCAGAACACATCCTCTGTTTTGATATTTAAACCATGGCATGGGTATATTATATTTAAAAGGAGCTACCCACAGTCATTCTTGGGAAAACTCAATCCCTGCACATGTCCAGAAGGAACAAGTTATTGCGAGCTCCCATCCAGTGGTTGATCCCTATTGGGAGAAGTAGGCGATGATTCCAAAAATAAAGATTTTCCCCAGTTAGATCCCTGGTACTCTTTTGTGTTTATATATAACACGGATCTGCATGTCGCTCAGATCTTACCATCTTGCAATGCTTTTTCCACACATTGGACCAACACAGTAGTAAATCACAATAAAATGCATTACTTTAACTGGAGACGACTGCAACTCTATATATTGCACTCCCATTTACAATCTTCAACACCTTGTATGACTCTTGCAACAATATATCGTCAGCTCATTTTGATACTCAAGTCAACTTCACATAAACGCCATGCATCTCCCTACCAAATGGTATATCTATCACAAATATACTGTGCCAGGGGAGTCAGAGAAACTATAGAGCCCTGAGGAGATGGTCTCAAAAAGTACAATTGAAGGCACTATAGGCAAATGACAGGCACGTATATCCCTACCCAAACCACTCTGACATTCACTGAAGGAAAAACGACTGTTAGCCATGCTCAAGGAGGAGGCACATCACAGTGAATGCAAATGTCACATGGTGCCCTGACAGGGCCACACAGCACAGTACCACATAGGACACCTCAGTAAACACTAGCCCCATCCTCATATCTACAAACCCACAACTGACTGTCCCTAAGAAAAATGGATGGAAGGGCAAGATTCAAGGTGGTAAGACTCCTGACTTCACAAAATCCTAAATGCTCATTTTTTCTATTATGGAACATCGAAACTTTCAAGTGCTACACCATTACAGCCTCAATGCAAAAGCTCAGAAAACACCATAATGGGAGGCTGTGTGATTGTGTCCATGTATTCACTTGAAATACAGTCTGATGCGATTACTACTCAATTAATACCTCCAGTTTAAATACAAATAAATGAGAAGCTGAGGAGGTGACAAATCATAAAAACACAAAATGGAACAGTCAACACGTTAACTCTGGTGAACTACTGGAGCACAAGCACAGTAGAAAAAAATTGCCTTTACTACTACACAAAACCAACGAGGCACATTAGTCTTTTCCCCTCAATCCTTACAATAATTAGGACATTCAAGTACTATAAAAGGTGGAATTACACAAAATGTCCAGACGAGCGCAGCCATTTTGTAG